>NW_027518685.1:23657500-24257500 GCF_043159265.1 Tasmannia lanceolata
TCCATTAGTAAGTTCATATAATGGATGTGGAGTCAATATCGACACCTAACACAGAGTTCACTGACAAGGCCAGGCTATCATATACAGGAATGACATGACTGAGACTCTACACTAGATATACAACAAGTACATAGTGAGTAGGTACGCGCCTCAAACTCACATTGCCCGTCAAGTCATTTTCATTCAAATTGGCAGTCATAGGCTCATAGCTTGGTTCAATAACAAAAAATCAATCGTAAATGTGAAGAAGGAAGAGAGATAAATTTGATGTCGCCATTGAATGTAAAAACCAAATCAACTTCAATTGGCTTAGAAATTTGACCTTTTTTTTTTTTGAACAATGACATATTTCATTGATATTATAAAAATTACAATGGGGACCAGGGGTCCCCCAAGCAATACCTAGCACCAAATAGAACATGCCAGGGCATGCCCTGGGCTAGGAAGGTGAAAGAGACTGCTTTCAGGCCTCACAAAAAGGTTTTACCCCAACTATACCAAAATACCATGTCATGCAATCTTGAATTCATCGTCTTCCTCCATAAACATTCCCAAAAATCATGAATTCATCCACACCCACAGGAACCATTAATAGGAACATTTCCGGAGTTCATCCAAGAAACTTTGGAGGAGGGAAATCAGCAAACCCACGCCAACTACTTCCGAATTTCTTTCCAAGAAGCTAAGGGATGATCGAGTCTCAATTTCTCCCTCTAGGTAAGAGATGGCCACCTCCCTCGAGACTTCCCATAATCTGCTCCGCCTCCTCCTATCATCTGGCAAATCTCCAGAAATATCATGAAAGGCGTTGTTGAGGGCTATCTCTTCAACATAAGCCATACTTCTTATCTTGTGAGGAATTGATTTCAGCACCATGATTTCCATGAAGATATTCCTCTTTCGGCCTCCTGGACAAGAAGATGATTCCTGGTGCAAAGGTTCTTGATCGTCCATCTTTACTTTCTGGGAGAAAAAACCCCTAAAGCCTTAAAAAAATTATGAAATAAATTATGTCATCGCCACGAGGATTCTGTCCTTAAACCAAATGTCCCAAAGGATTTTGGTAGATACGGCTAAGTATTACTTTTTAAGCGAGCCGTCCCATCCAGGAAAACCTGCGCACCTTCCCAAGGTGGGATTTTAAGGCAGATACATCGAGAGGAGATATGATGTTCCCCTATCCTCCCCGCCTCTAATCAAAATAAGAAGAGAAGAAATATATCCACATCTAGGTCCAAAACCCCTATCCTGCTCCAGGGGTTGGATCCAAATTGGGAATACGGAATTAATCAGTCCTTCCCGATTTGGTGAAGGATTTTAGGATCTTGAGTAATCTATTCTTCTTTGTTCCTGGAGACGAGGCCAAGGTGTTCTCCAGTATTTTCATCATTATACTGTGATGAGATTGAGGCCACTTGGCCGCCGACTTTAAACCCTTATAAACACCAGCAGTGGGTCGATAGTGAGACGTTTTCCTGACTTTTGGGTACAGGCCAGCTGGCTTGGTAATCATGTCCAAGCAGTCTACTTTCCGCGTAGGTATCACTGGACATACCAACGGTTTTTCGGGGCGAACAAAAAGGCCTTTCTTGGGTGCGTCGCCCTGAAGATTTGAAGTTTTGAAATTTGAAATCTTTACAGGGTTCAACTGCTCGCCGGACAGAGGACCCCCAATCACCAGAAAATGTTCCTCTGGCTTACAAGAGTCTAAACCAGGGAAGAGTGAATCAGGGGTCGCCTTTGAAAGCTCAATCCCAACGGTGTAGATCTGATCTGAAATTTTGAGCTTAACACAGGATCGAAAAAAATGCCAACAGGGAGCTACTATTTTGGCCAAAACATAACTCATACAATTCTTATGGTTACCTTCCATTTTGGTTTCTAGAACCTTACCATAGAGACCCCCTAGCACCTCCACCGTTGAGACAGCGTAGGCGTGCAGGGGATGCCAAAGAAATGAACCCAAAAAACCTCCTCTCCCTGAATGTATTCCTTTTTCCATGGGGAAAGGGAGAGCAAATGATTATTCAGGGCCTCAGATCCCTTAGCAAGGATCTGTAAAGCTTGAGATTCAGATTCAAACATAAAGAGAACATCATTTGACGCCAATATAGAGGGGCAATGTAAAGTTGGGACATCCCAGGACACTTGAGCCCAATTCTAGAACTCCTGCAAGGCTTCATTAAGGTTCCTCTTTTTCCCTAACAAGCAAGCTCTTGGGAGCCCATACGATTCTCCACTTCCTTCCCCGAGATAGATAAAGATGAAAACCTTGAATTGTTGTGACGGGATATTTTACCCGAATCAGGCCAAGGGTCATTCTCATCACTATTGGAAGCCTCCAAAGAGGAACAAGAATGAGGAACCCACTGTAGGAAGGTTCTGGCCTGATGGCACCAGCGGCATTTCTTCCGCCACCTAAGATTAAGGTATTGACAGGGAGAGCAGAACCAGTTTTGATGTCTGTTATCTGAGTCATGCCCGAGATTCCCATTGGATCTCCTCCCCCCAAAGGGGGTACCACCCCCCCCTCCTCCTCTCAAGGATCTGTTTGGAGAGAACATATCCGATCTAGATAGCGGGCATCTTCTGCATTGTAGTGACAATGCAACAATTGCCAATCTCCCTTCTTATTGCTCATTCGTCGATTTCATCGTTCCTCTCCATTGCTTCCCTTGTAGAGGCACTTTATCAAACTCCCTTTCTCTACAATAGATACCTCTCTAACTTTCCTACACTTGAATTCAAGGGTGAGTTAGTAGTCTCCTCCTAAGACAGACAGAGAAGAGATAAAGTTTTTAAAAATGTGATAATCAGTCTCCTCCTTAGAAATTTGACTTAGTAGTTCTATATTTGTTTATTTCTCATCAATGAGATGAAAGAAGTCTAAGAAAAAAAGAAATCTAGGCATGGGCCGTCTATCATTATATGAACCAACACAATCAAAATCTGAGAACATCAATGTGATCCATCACATATGCCCAGATATAGACTAGTGAGATTCCCTACTAAAAAAAGCAGTTTGCCATCGTAACTATAATACTTAAGCACAAACCAACTAGAGAATACACTACCTTGAGGTTAGTGAGATGAGCAAGTGTGATGATATCTATGCATATAAATGCTGGAACTGGGTCAGAATATAACCATAAGACAAATAAGCAATCACAGTGCCTTCAAAAATGATAGAAAGACTGAAAGTGCCAAGGTCCCATCATGGGGGTGGGAATGCTGGTGCCGGACTTGTTGGTGGGGGAAATGAAGGGAATATAACCATAAGACAAATAAGCAATCACAATGCCTTCAAAAATGATAGAATGACTGAAAGTGCCAAGGTCCATCATGGGGGTGGGAATGCTGGTGCCGCACATGTTGGTGGGGGAAATGAAGGGGCGCTGGTGATGGAGGCAATGTGAGAGACGATAGTGGGGGCAGTGTGTGGGGTGGACTTCTAGGGCCCTTAGCCATTCACAGTGGAGTGGTATTGATTACACCACACAGAGTGGTCTTGATTACACAACACAAGACAAAAATATGGTTCACGGCCACAAGATGCATAGCCATGGACAAGTATTCCAACATCAACGACAAAAGATTGGAATGAAGAAGATGACTCCCTAAATTCACATACTCATAGGAGTTACTGCAATAACAGTTTGTCTAACACTTTTGAGAGTATGAGCATTGGAGGTGGGAATTCGAATGGTGTTAGTGTTAGGAGTTCCACTGCTTATGGCCCCTATAGTAATGGGCCTTATCTTACATCTTCTAATACATCTACTCAAAGTGGGTGGGAATTCATTTGGGATTGCTCAAGCATGTTGAGCTGTATGTCTATGACCAGTATGTCCAACAGTACCAGCAGTGGTACTTAGTTAGAATATTGTAGCAAGATTAATGTTTGTACATCGAAGACCGAATTTGCCAGCAGATTCATTGTGACCATCGAGATGGGGAAGATGGATTTGAGTCGACATATTTTTTGAGAAATTGGGGTCCTTAGGAATGAGTGGTCCTATATTGTACTTCCTAATGTTGTTGACTCATATAATTGTATCCCACATTTTTCACTGCATTGAGTTTTTTTTTTTTTTTTTTTTTTTTTTGTGTGAATCGCAATGTGGCGTTGACATACAGTTGGTGTCGTAGGGGATGAATGGGCATTATATTGTACTCCACATTTGGTAGTTTATGTTGTTGACTCTTACAATTGTATCCCACATTTTTTCACTGCATTCAGTTGTACTAAATGGTGATTGAGTAGTACTTTTTTTTTTTTTTGGTAGGTAAACTGGGAGTGAACCTCTGACCTCTAGGTTGTGAAACAAAGCCTTAACCAACTGAGTTGTACCTATTATATTGGGTGTATAAGGATGCAACATTTTATTTATGAAATTAATGAATATAGAGTGCCTTTTTCCATACATTTTGTTTATGCGAAGCATATAGTTATATGATTAGATAACATTCTGTGTTTAGAATGAATCGTATTGTTCCAGATAATGCATGCCGTTAGGTGTTTGATCTTTTCAAACCATTATAGATGATTGTCTTACCCACGGTTTCATAATAACCCCAACATCAATCATCAACTCACCCGAGTTGACTCTTTTTTACCTTGGTTGAAACCTGATCCAAGTCCACATTTATCCCTACTGAGTCAATCGGAACTCATTTATCTCTTCTAAATTGTGACCACGGTTTCAAATTTCGGTTTCGGAATGCATTTCGGTCCACACCGAAACCGAAATTTCGGCCGAAATCCAACGAAATCAAATAAACCAATATTTTATCTCGTACAAAATTTCGGTAATTTCGGCTGCAATTTCAATTTCGGCCAAAATTTAAGGAAAATATTAAATAATGTATAAAATCAAGATTTTTGCGTGAAATTCCTTAAATCTCGAACCGAAATTTCGGGAAAATGAAATTTTGACTGAAATTTCGAAATTTCAGTCAAAATAAAGTAAAGTTTCGGGTATTACCGATTTCGATTTCGGTACTGACCGAAATCCAAAATTTCGGTATTGACCGAAATCCGAAATTTTAGATTTCGGTCGAAATTTAAAGCCATGGTTGTGACAACGTTAACCGAGTACTCGGTCGTGCTACTTCGACTAGGATTTGGTATGGCCTTATTTTGGCCTGCATCAACATTTTGAAACACTAATATTGCTTATGTGATGGTTTATAGGTGTGTATTTGTGCTTATTCTAGCATTTCCTAAAGTTTCATCTTAAATTTCAATCATTTGCATGGACTTCAATAAAGTTCCATAATTTTTACAGGGCATGTACTTCCATAAACTCTACAAAGCACTTCCACTTTCATGGGGACCAAAGTCCATGCCAAAACCAATGGTTGAAATCTTTCAAATAAGTACAGAATATAGTATAATACACAAGGTAGGTGCTGTGCCTAACACCTTCCTACCTTGCCACCATCTCTAACTCGAATTCGTAGGGAATATCGCGTAATACACAAGGTAGGTGCCGTTCCTAACACCTTCCTACCTTACCACCATCTCTAACTTGAATCCCTTGTCATTGTTATCCATGGTATCTTTCCACAAACATTGGTGTCAAAAACATTGTTTAAAATAGGCTTCTAACTCCTACGCTGAGTAATCGATGCCGATGGTAATTACTCAAATTCACTCATGCAAAACCAACTTACACCTTTCCATAGTCAAAGAGTTAACTAATGAAAACCAGAAGTGATTAACAAAAATAAGTGCAGAGGAACTATCAATTGCCAGTAATGAGTTCACCAAAGTGGTCATTATTCATGTCTGTCAAAGTATAAAAGATTAAATAACGCCTTCTCCAACAGCTTAAGCTTTTGGAGTGACTGGTAGTTTCTCATGGTATCAGAGCAAAGGTCTTGAGTTCAAAGCTCCTTTCACATGGTATCAGAGCAAAGGTCCTGAGTTCAAACCTTCTTGATAGCAAAGATTCACATGCAATGGCCAACTCCAAGAGAGGGGCCACATGTGCCACGTGTAGGCCAACCCTAAAAAGAGGGGCCACACATGAGGGGGAGTGTTAAAGTATAAAAGATTAAATAACACCTTCTCCAACAGCTTAAGCTTTTGCAGGTACTGATTGTCTCACAATATCATAGAAATAGAAGGGAATGCGTGAAAAGAGCAGCTGACTAGCTATACTAGCAAAAAACAAGTAGCTTACCATCACAGGTATCATTTTGCCACATTTTGCAAGTGTCTGAACTGGGAAACTGACATACTTAAGTGCCTGAAATAATCACTTTCAGCCACTATATAAGGGAGTTCATGTCTCAATTTAAGTCAATTGTCGACCAAAAGTTGTAGTCAATGAAGAGAGTCACATCTTTGGTCTCATTTATAGGGGAAAAAATTGTTACACATAATAAAATGGAGGCTACTTACCTCATACTGGCATGTTGTCGTAAGTATGTTAGATATCGATACGGCACAGTATTTGTAAATCGGGGCGACAGGATCCAAAGTCTTTTTGCTTGCCTATGGAAAGGACAAGATTTGCTATTTAGTGGCAATGTCTAGGCCTATCCAATTCCATTGGAAAACAATTAGCTAATTTACCAGTAAAGTGCCACCAGATACAGCAGATGTTGTAATTCGGTTGCAAAAAACAAGAAATAATGAATATTTAAAAAATTCTTTGTCTTCCCCATATGGGACTCTCATGATCTTCTCCTGAAAGTAAATAAAATACTCATCAGTATGACCAATCTCAACAAATATTAAGCAAGTTATGAGTTTTTGCAGTTCAAAGCTGAAAAGAACCTCTGGACTATTTTCAGCAACGAATATACTTCCCATGAGTGTTGCAGAATTCATATCTTAATTACAAAAATTATTCAAGAAAAGTGCCTAAAATAAGAGTGTAATTAGCAATTGAAGGGGTCTTTCATCCACAAGAAGGGAGAAAAATACCTAGTGCAATTTTATAGTGGAGTTAAAATAATAAAAAATAACAAAGCAAAGTTAATAGTGTCCATAAATGAAAGCAATGATGTGCAAAGAAAGCCCCAAAATGTTCCACAAAGATGATAACATTTTTTTCTTTTGGATGATAGAATTTCTTCTGTTCTCTTTTACAAAGGTGATAACATGAGGAAATTTATTGCCGTTCAATTGGACAAAAATGGCAGGGTATGAAGTTTTCTAAATTGACACCATTGACACCTGATGTTTGCCAAGAGGATCTAGATTTCTCTTCTTCTCCTTTTAAGGGCGACTGGCAAGCTGGATTCTTAGATCCAATTTTATGCTTCATCCAAAGCATTGAATCATATTGGTATCAGAGCCTGGGTCGATCATGCTGACCCGACGGAGATCCACCATGATTAGAATGCCAACAGCGATTTGAAAGAGGGTGGTGCATTGTTCGATGAGGAAAGAGATTTTCATGTATGGAAAATTTTTCCCATGAATTTTCACCATTTCTCAATATATGTGATAATGATTTTTACAAAAAGATGGAAGTATCATATGAGACTCCACCTAATTATGATGAGGATGATTACATTGAGAAGAAGGATGAGTCTTATGACAAAAATGCATGGATTTTTGACGTACATGGATATCGAAGATAAGATGATGGCAATAAAGAAAAAGAAAAAGATGAATTTGAAAATGAAGAAGAGTTGTATGGAGACGAGCGAAGCACTTGTAGTGTGAGCATCTTTTTCTGTATCTACAAGCTAATCTAGGTGATAAGCTATAGTCCACCATCGATTGAGTGTTCGGTAGTGAGAGCCATGACCCGTTGAAGGAAGTTGTACATCCATTTGTGGATCAGTTTGGGTATATCATTCTCAATGATTGACTATGGTTATCGCCTGAATGTTTCCACTGACAAGCGATTAACTTACGACGAGGACAATTTAAAACTCAAGGATGAGTTCTCTCCAACCCAAGAAGAATGATGAAGGTCAGGCTCATCAAGAGACCTTAGAAGAATTGGATTTTCACAAGAAAAAATCCATCAAGAGGAGACCACAATTTAATATACATGGGGATGTGATTGGCCAATAGTTGTGTTGCATGGATTCGGATTCGCGTGTCGAGATCTAACACGGATTCAAGGTGTCTGATTCGGCAATCACCAAAAAGTATGATTCATGGATTCACTATCTTTTATTAAATAAAATAAGAATTGAAAATTTTATATTTTATATTTAAAATATACTAGTCACGGAAATAGCGTCTCTGCAAAGCAGGGGTAAGGCTGCATACATCTAGCCATCCCCAAACCCCGCAATGATGGGAGCCTCATGCACTAGGCCGCCCTTTTTGCCGACCCCAACTAGTTTGGGACAAAGGCTTAGTTGAGTTGAGTTGTGTGTGTGTTTGTGAAATTTTTAAGGGTAAAGGGTCAAGGCATTAGGGTTTTTATTAAGAGAGTTGAAGAAGGTGAAAGGGGGTCAATATTCGAGGGTGGAGGATCGAGGTGTCATGGTTTTTATTAAGAGATGGTGGGTTATGCTTTTATTAAAAAAAGACTAGTTAAGAAGAAAACAAGTTTAAAGAGAAAATATACAAGATTCGCATTCTAAAAGAGACAACGATTTGTCGGATTCGCCTAAAAAACAGGATTCATGCAGGACATGGCTACGAAAAGAATCTAACTATGTCCCCGCGAGAATCCATGTCTGAAATTGGTGTTAAAACATGTCGACTTGAATTCGGCATAGGAGGGCAGAGAATCCAAGCAACACAATAGACAGCCCAAACTATTGATCAACATATCCATCAACCGATCAACAGAAATTCCATAACATTAGTAGTTTTAGTTATTTTTATGATGTTTTATTCTTAGTATTTTTTTTCTTTTCTTAGATGTTTCTTTATTGAATTAGGAATCTCATTTGGTGTAAGTATTGATAGGAGAGAATGGAAGAAAATTATCTTGGATAGGAGAAAATGGAAGAAAATTATCCATGTAGACGAACCCAACTAGTGTCAAGATTAGACTTAGCCAATTTGAGCAGGGTAGATTCTTTCACCTTCGTCATGAAAATTTTCTAAAGGATTCATTAGCCGACCCCAACTAGTTTGGGACAAAGACTTAGTTGAGCAGAGTTGAGTAGAATTTGGTGTAAGTCTTGATATAAAAAAAGCAAGCAAGTTCTAGGATTTTAGGGGAAAATATTTTGTTTGATTTGGGGATATCTTTTTTTTTTTTTTTTTTTTTTGAATGGTTGATTTGGTGATATCATATAGGGTTTTTGCTCGATTTTCAATGAGTTAAGTTAGATTTGTCTTTTCTTCTTGATTTCTCTCGTTCATCTTTCATACCTAACTTGCAAGCCCGATTCTTAGATCCGATTCCGTGCTTCATCAACTGCACCGCATCAACACCCAATGAATAACATTCAACCAGTCACCTTAAACATCGAAATCACTTGAGGGCACCGACTTAAAGAAACGTAAGCCACAAACAATGCTCGAAGTTTTGCTTCATTGGAGACCATCATGCTGATGGGATTAGAAACAACACGGCGAACACCATTTGGAACAAATGATTTTGCAAATGTGTTATCTGGTAATATAACATTAATTAAGAAATTCATAAAGATTATGAAGCCCATACATGTTAGTAGTCCATAATGAAACCCCACAAAATTTATAAATCACCCCTCCACATAAAGAATTAATAGAGCAAAAAATGTCCAATCCTAAGAACTACAAGAATAGAAACTAGCAACACCATCTTGGCGTTTGATCTATATAGCCACAGACAGGGGGGGAGGCAAATATAGCATGAGGGGGGCCATGCCCCCCCCCCCCCCCCCAATGACTTGGAAAATCCTATTAAAGGTGCATCTACATCCATGCATGCTTAGGTAGTTTAGTGGCTATGCACCCCCCCCCCCCCCCAAGCCCCAATGCAGCCAAGTGTAAATTATCCTGGCCCCCCCAAGTGTAAATTCCTGGCTCCGGCCCTGGCCATAGAAGACCTTCTTAAGCTTCATGCTGGCATCAAGTGTAGCCACCCAACTATTTCCATCCTTTAATAAGTTTCAAGAGATGTGGATTTCTCTAATGAGATCACATAAACAACAAATTTCATTCAAATGCAAGACCAAAAACCTGTTTGTGGTAAATCTTTCATGGTCTACACAAGTAATATCATTCTTCCATCATAGAAAAGAGAAAGGATCGTACCGAACATATTAAGTATATAGTCTTCATTGATAGAAACAAAGCCACCCAGAAGTGAGTAAATTCATAAAAGAATTTGTTGTAGATGCAACATATTTATTTAGATTATTTATAAGTAAGGAGACAGTATTTCATGCCTGTAAAACTCCATAAATGACTAGAGTGCTCATGATTCCAACCACTGAAACAACCCATTTCCATGCTCGATTCTCTTTCAAAGGCAAAACAATTTCAGCCATGGCCCATCAAAGCAAATGTTGCCTGAAATACAAACAGGAGCAACCAAAAATCAATAGAACCCTCAATCATGAAAGCCCTCAAGAACAATAAATTAATCCTTAATAGAAAAACAGAGAGACAGATGTGGACCCCGATCTCGAGGCTGCCCGAGGGGCCTCTCGATCTTCCACAATATGGAGAGCTCCGTTGAAGCTCTCTCGAAAATAGTGCCTTCACAACGTGAGTCTATGGCGTGCGATACCTCTTGATTCGGAGTAGAACTCGGAACCAAGACGTACCTAAATATAAAGAAGAGTCGTCATCTGGGAATGAAGGCCCTGGAATCCATAATATACTCTGTTGCAATGGATAATCAAAGAAGAAAAGGTATGTGCCTAGTTACAAGTGGGGAAGGTGTTAGGCACCCCACTCGTCAGAGCGAACTCGGTCTCTTATGCCATTTTTATTATTTTTGAAGTATTTTGAGCGAAAAGACGTAAAATGAGAACAAGATAAGAACTATCTAATAAGCAGGCAATACTAAGAAAGCAGTAACCGAACACATGCTGATAAAGTACATGCAAAGTAAACAAACAACTAAGCAAGAGGCTATGCTAAGAAAACAATAAGCAATCACATGCTGAATAGGTAAACACACGAGCAGACACTGCTAAACAGAAGATAACGCGAAGAAAATGATAACTAATCACATGCGAGAAAGTAAACATGCAAACAAGTACACAACTAAGTAAAAGGCTATGCTAAAGAAACAGTAACCAATCACATGCTCAAAAGTAAGCAAGCTGAAAGTAAACACATAAGAAACTAAAAACAAACACGCAATAAGCCAAAAGATGCAAGGGAAGAAAGAAGGCGGGAAATCAACGGCATGCGAGGACAAAAATGCCAGGGAAAACAAAAGGGAGCATACAATAGGCTCAGAGAGCGATTCTAAAAGAATTAAGCCCAGCGATTCTGATCCCCTAAAGATGGGACACATCTCAGTCTCGCGGTCGTCATAGCCTATCGTTGGGCTCAGCGAGGACAATCCCTGTGAAGGGGCCACGCTACGTCATCGCCTGTGGGCTCGCGAGGACAATCCCCTGTGAAGAGGCCACGCTACATCATCGCCCGTCCCAAAACCCGATAAAACGTCGGAAAACCGATGAAAACCACTATCAAAATCGGAAATGGAATGAAAAGAGGGCTCCGAGTGACCTGGCAATCACCATCCTTGCCCATTTTTAGTTTTTTGTATTTTTTAGTTTTTGTTTTGAAAGGTTTGAAAAGGTTTTATTTAAAAGGTTTCAAAGGTTTTACTTGAAAGGTTTTATTTGAAAGGTTTGACTGAACTTGAGATAACGATCTCAAGCTGCTTACATACCTCGTGGAAGAGGATCAAGCCAACATAGTTCGGAATAGCTTTTTGAAATACGTTTTTTTGTTATTTTTGCTTAAAATTAGTTTTTGACTCAAGAGGACAGATTCCTGAACAACTTACTAGACTAATGGACAGAATCCTAAAACTCTAAAATAATGGACCGCTTCGTAGACTAATGAACAGAATCCTATGACACTATGCAGGTAGGACGTAACCCTAAACTCTATGAAGATAGGACAGAACCCTAAACTCTATGAACATAGGACAGGATCCTATAACTCTGTGAAGATGGGACAGAATCCTATGACTCTATGAAGATTAGGACGGAATCCTATGAAGATAGGACAGAATCCTATGACTTTATAAGTGTAGGACAGAATCCTGCGACTCTATAAGGGTAGGACAAAATCCTATGACTCTATAAGAGTGAGACAGACTCCTAAACTCTATAGGCGTATGATAAACTCATAAACTCTATAAAGGGGTAGGGCAAACTCCTAAACTCTATTGGGGGTAGCATAAACTCCTAAACTCTACAGGGGTACGGACAGACTCCTAACTCTCCCTAAAGAGGAAGAAATCCTTTAACTTGCGGAAACTCTAAGGCATGAAGGGAAGGGGTTGGCTCAAGAAGCATTCCGTCCAAGCCTAGACCGAAAGAACTGATCCCAAAATCGGTGGAATCTCTAGTTTCAAAGAATATCCCGAAAACACATTGGAGGAAATCCCTAAAACAGAAAGATATTTCGAAAGACGAAGAAGATCCCGAAAATCCTATAAGAATCACGCAACGGAGGCTAAGGTCGCAGAAACCCTATAAACATCCTGAGTATCGAAGTAAAATGCGAGGGTAGAGCAACAGAGAAGAGAATAAGGGGAGGACTCTTTCAACCGACTTGTTCCATGGGAAACGATATCAGTTGGGTCAAAATAACAAGATCTGCTATGTCGGCCGACTTGTTCCACTAGGAACGAAGTCAAGAGGGTCACATACGAAATGATAGGTCAATCAATCGACTTGTTCCACCAGTCGGTAGGTCCCAAATGCATCAAAGTTCCAATCAAGGACCAAATTCTACCACCATTTTACTCTCAGGATAAAATGTGAAAGCTCAAGAGAAGATTAATTGGGGCTATTCTTGAAAATTAATCAAGCCTCTATCTCTTCCAAAGATTGAAATGCGGATGGAACTTGGGTTTATATACCAGACACTATTCTTAACCAACATTGAATGTTAATCTCGGGTATTTAATTGATTATTATTAGCAACAAACCACCCCATTTCCGTTTTCCTTTTGAATATCAGCATTGGAATTAAAATCAAATGGATGCCCAAGAGAATCAGGATAAAATAAATGAGCCTAGAACATGTACTTGCATATGCTACTAAATGGGGATCAAAATGAGGATCTTAAGGAGGCTAAAATATATAGAACCAGATTGCTTCTGTTCCCTTAAAAAATTTTACAAGAGCTAGGTCCAAGAAGCGAGTCTATATAATTCTCAAGACATGAGAATACACATACACATTCTCAAGATGACATGTGAGGAAGAAAGAAACTGATGGCTACCACCCTATAGTTTCCTACAAGCAAAAAATCATTTCAATTCCCATTAATGAAATTCCTTCGTAGGACTATAGGATACAAAAACACAACCCACAACAAGGACAACAACCTGACTTTTGCATAAGCAATAAAACACAGATAGTATTGATATCACAAGGGAAGCAATGTGATAACCTGAGCATGAAATTTAACTCGATATTTACACCAAGTTTGCCACAAATCAACTACAAGGAATGATGCAACAAGGTCAGCTTATATCATTACCCAAGCAAACACTCAAATTACCATAATTCTCATGAAATAATCACAGCAGGCTTGCTTAAGGGAAGAAACAAATCAATTTCCGGCCATATCTAAGGTTAAATACCATCAGAAGAGAAAAATAAGAAGCAATGGAATTATCCTTTCTCAGCTTTGCAAGGAGTAAACCACTTGCACTAATTGGGATTTTGAAATCAAATTTTCATACAGAAGTTTGCACCCAGGAAAATACAAGATCAGGTCCTAGAATCGACCATGTTACTTCATTTTCAACTAAGTAAATTCACGCTCCAAACAGAGACAAGCACGGCCAAGTCATTGGATTAAGCATCATCGAAGAGGAACCATCAATCGGTGAAAATAAGAAAGCTACTGGAATGGAAAGAAAATAATAGAACATAATATATTACCTCTTTTCTCTGAGATTTGGGAATCGCTTTCTTCGCCGAGATTGGTGTTGGGCACACTGAGATGGCGGTCAAGCCTCATTCATCTTCTTCTTTCAATTAGCTGAGAGGTTTGTGGTCAGAGGGTTTTGTGACCGGAATTAATGGGGTAGTGGTAGGAAATTTCAGGGATGGCTGTAAATCCTAGATCCGGATAAGTGGTGGTGGAAAATAGAGAAGACATTGATTAGAGAAAATGGAGGTGGTCGGAGTGATGAGATGAAGGTGGGGGGAAATGAAATGGGTTTGGTGATGGGGATAAATGAAATGTGCAGACCTAATGGTGTGTGGAGATGGTGATGGGGTTTCGGCACAATTGAAGGTGGTGATCGGCAGTGATAGGGATGGTCCAAGGAGCAAGGAAATGGAGGTGGATTTAATGTAGTAAGAGAAGGAAATGGGGTCTGTAGATTTTCTTGGATTGATGATAGAAGAGGGTCTGATGGCTGGCTGTAATGATAGGTGAAAAGGGTGGATGAAGTTGGCTGCAATGGAGGCAAACGGATGGAGGTGGTGGTGGACGGCACCGGCAAAATCGCCGGAGAAGAAAGCCCAAATCCTCTCTCTCTCTGTGTTCTATTGTTCTCTTTTTCACCAAAAATCAAAAGCCCCCCTATGGAAAAACCCTAGCCGATCCGTTTATTCCAAGGGAAATGATATATTCCACCCCCTTTCATTACCTTGGACAGCCCCTTCCTCGAGTGAATTGTGACAACTCCTTTTATACTAAAGGGGTTGACTTGGGTAAGAAATGGGGTAACATTTGACGCTTGTTTCTACTGCGCATGGGGTTGATACTGGCACACTCTTGCTGCCATAGCTCACTCCACTCTCCCCTAAAAAAGAGGAAAGGATATAAATAGAACCATGTTTTGTTTTGATGATTGCATTAACCCGGTTTGTATTTTGATACCAGCACTTATCTTATTAATAGCCCAGATAGTTTCGGCTTGTCTTTTCTTGCCCTCCTACGTTGCCCAATGGGACAATATTCACACCACCATATTTTGATTATGCCATAAACTTGGCTCATCCTATTTGGCAAATTTTGTCCGATTCGCATGAAATTTTACTAGCACTCACCTTAAAACCATGGCAACCTTTCAGAAACTTTGCGCCAACTAATGAATACAATGGATTGATAAAAGCTCAAGTTCTCTACTCATTTGGACTCACTTTCTCAAAATTTTATTCAACTTCACTAGTTTTATTCGACTTTGGGGAATATAGGCCCGGTCAAAATGGAGTGTCTACAACAGAAAAGAAAACCATCAGCCAAAAATCCATAATGCATTGAAAATATCTACTATTAACCAAAAATTAAATAAGATCTAATTTAAAAAAAGTCGTTCTTTTGAGAGAAACAATAAAAAGGAAAGACAGAAAAGAACCAAAAAAAAAAAAACTCAATAGTCTAGGTACTGGCTCGTGAACCGAAGATTGAAACCCTCAAATCGTTGATCAGCTGCAAAAAGCAAGGTTTTAAATTTCGTTTACGAAATTTTGGATTTCAGTGAGGTGGGGACCGAAACCGAAACGTTCCGATTTCCGAAACCAAAATTTACCAAATTTCGGTCGAAATTTTGGCTAAACTCTTGATAAAATAATAAAATATCATTTTTTTATTCCTTTAAAAAAATTCAAGTAATTTTGGCTGAAATTTTGGACCAAGAAAACGACATTTGGAGCGCTTCTACCAAATTTCGGCTAAAATTTCAATTTTGGTGAGGACCAAAACTACCCCCGAAACCGAAGTTTAAAACCTTAGCAGAAAGAGCATAAATAGAGAACAAAATCGTCATTGATCATCCTCTTAATATAAAAAAATAAAGTCATTGATCATCATCTCAATAGAAAAAACTGAGGTGGGTTAGACTTGTCATATGATTTTGATAGAGGGTTGAAAGCAAAACGGGATCCCGTTATAGAAAAAAAAAGGACAATGTTCTATTATTGTGACATGTGCCCAAGCAACAAAAGAGAGACGGGTATCTCAACAAATGCAAAAACAATACCCGTTTGGATGCCATATTTGGATTTCTTACATTTGCAGCCCTTTTTGTGTCGTGGATTGTGATTTGGATCCGGATCAAATCCTTTGATTTTCAAATCAGAGACTGACAGTAAAAAAATCAGATTTCAAAATATGATGTGGAAATAAGTAATTGGAATCAGATTTCCAAAATCAATTTTCCAAATCAGAATACCACCTCTTTTTCATCATGATATATCTAAGGTCTATAATCATCCGATGTGGGTGGGATCAAGAGCAATCTCCCACTCCAAACTTGTGATGACCAACAATATTCATAAACTCAATCTTCGTAAACATGGCCACCCCCTGCTGTTTTTTTCTCCAGTGACTACTCTTTTTTACCTAATATTATACGCAAATAAGGATCGATTTTGGTGGCATCCAAACAAGACACATGGTCATGCTTGACGCCAGAGGCAATAATCTTGGACTAGGGGTCCAACTTGGGTCGGGTCAGGTTGAGCCTTTGCTGAAAAATGAATTCGAATCAACCCAAGCCTCACCCGATTTTGTGGTAAAAGCTCAAATTGAATTCCTAAAATTGGACCTCAGTTGCATCCCTAGCTCCTCCTACACAATTGCTCACTAATGAGATATGATCAGCTATAATCAAAGTTACAATATTACCCGCCAATAAAAACTTGGATGGGTGTGGCCCACTACTAATTGTGCTAGCATGTACAGTGGGTCCCTACAAGCGAACTTTGGCCTATTTAATGAAATATTAAAAAAAAACTCCCCAAGCCAACCAAAACAAAATCAAACTAGGTTATGGAGTTAGGTTATCTACTAAAAAACATGAATAGCCCACATAAATTGGATTGAACTTAAATAGACTACCTGTATATTAGGAAATCTTTCTGCTCATCTTCATTTCATTTGGCTGTAATGGAGAAGCTTCGCCTGTACTTTTACGGGCTTGTTGGCCTTAGCAGCCTCGTCCTAGCATGCATGGCCACTGTATACACACGGTTGGAGATACCTCAGGTTGGGACATCAGCACAGATCTGGATTCATGGCTTACAGATAAGACATTCAAAATCGGTGACACTCTCTGTAAGTCATTGTTCGTCCCTTACTAACCAATCACCCACACCATTCTGTCCCCTGCCTTTTTGTTGCATAGCAAGCTTAAGATCGAATGTAATATGTTTGCCTAACTTAAAACATGCCCTTTGTTAGCACGGACTAAATTTTGGGATGCTTTGGCTAATCTGTTCAGGTATATGTCTCTTTGTTAATTAAAACTATGTGCCTATCTCAGAAGTTGGAGCTTAAAAGAAAGAAAGGTTTCAAAATAGGGGAATGCTAGACTCACAGGCGCCCTTGCAGAAAAGGGGTAAAGGACGCCCCTATTGGTCAATTGCCATTTAATATGGCATAGAAAATTAGGAACATACTGCCCTGAATGGAAATTGACCATTAGGGGCGCCCTTTACCCCCTTTTTTTTTATAAGGGGCGCCTGTGAATCTAGCATTCCTCTTCAAAATATTACATAGCTATCTGTTTCTGTTTTGTAATATTTTTTTAGAGGAATGCTAAACGCAGGGGTGCCTTGCCAAAAACAGTTGAAAGGGAGCCCCCATTGGCTGCATGTGACAGGAGTGCATTTAATTATCATCAACTTCACGGGTAGCCAGTGGGAAGAACGCCCTTTCAACTGTTTTTGCAATGGGCATCCTTGAGTCTAGCATACCTCTTTGTTCTACTACATGAAATACAGAGGAAGCTTTCACTCCAAATTAAACTTGATATGAAGTGATTAAGAGGATAAGTTTAGTCCCTGTCCGTTTTAGAATGTTGCATCCAATCGTGGGCCCAACCGATTATTGGACTCCAAATAACGTTGAAAAGGGCCTTAGTATGTAAACGAACAGCCATTTTTCAAAAAATCGGAATTTATCTAGAAATTTATCCAGGAGCCTGGGAAGGCTCCTTAATCAGAAAAAAATAATTACAATAAGAGGACATAGAAGGGGGGAAATAAAACCCTTTTACCACGTTATAATGAAATAAACAATATTTATTTCGTGTGAAATGTAAATGTAAAGGGGGTAAAAACCAAACCGGCCAATTCAAGTGGATTAAGCGGTCTAATTTATGTTGATATTTTAATATAAAAGTGGCCCTTGTTGGTATTTTACAATGTTGTTTTGTTTACAAAAAGAACCCACTTTGGTTTTGAAAAATGAGTTTGCTCACTTTCTTCACAAAAGCAAATAGTCCCGTATTGGAAAGTGGAGAAAAGCTTCATGTGTTTATATAGCTTTTCACTTCTTTAGCTTTGTGAATGAGAAGAGGAAAAAGGGGGCCTACGCGCATGGTCCACATAGTGGACCCGGTGGGTTTTTGACTATACCACACATGCACGCCATCCTGCGCAGCTAGCTGCGCGTGTGAGTCAAGGTTTTTCCTTCCCTTGTATTTTATTTTATTTTTTGTTTGTTTAACTTCCCTTTACCTTCGTCGTTATCGATTAGGTAGGCCGGCTTACTGGAACGTCGAATAACTGGGTAAATAACGCCGTCGTTATTTTTCGAATAACTGCGGCGTTCCTGAACGTTGTGGTTGTAAGGATGTGACTTTTCACATCTGTAACGTATTATTTTGAACGGCTATTTTCTTAAATGGCGCCTTTAATACATTAAAGGATATGTTGAACAAATATGTTTTGGTTTATAAAAGAGGAAGTTTTCTATACTTTCATATACAACGAAAAACCCTTACAGAAGTTTACTGTTTCGCTTTTCATTATCTTTCTGTAAACGAAGTTTTCTCTCTTCTTCTTTCAATTTTATGCATTTTGTTGGGTGATTGGAGTGTTTGGGTGGTTCGAATATCTTTGATTGTGCAGTTCTTGGAAATCGACGGTGCATTGGGCTGTTGTATCATGAGGTGATTGCGGCTAGTAATCTGCTGCATCGGAATTAGTTTCCGCAGAGGTGCAAATTCACCTTAAAGAGAGCGACATAGTCCGTGCCTCATCTCGCCGCATCGAAAATGTTTTATTAACGTTGTTTGTTTGTTTTTCTATTCCTCAACAGCAATCTGGTAAGCCGTATTATTCCTTAAATCAACTACAATTTAATAACTGTAAAACAACCAATTTCCCTAAGAGCTTAAACTGTTAGAATTGGCATTGTTTAATCATTTATACTTCAACACTCCCCTCACGCGTGGCCCTTATTTTTGGGGTTAGCCATACATATGGATTTTTAATATAAGGAGTTGTTGGGTTTTGAATACAAGAAGTGGTTCGTCCGAAATTTTAGGAAATCCGATCAAAAATCTCATTTTTAAATTTTTTTATTATTTTTCCGAAATTTCAACATAAATTTTGTGATAAATAAAATATTATTTATAATATGTCATCGGGCCGAAATTTCGGTTTCGGTGAGGTCCGAAACCTATACCGAAACCGAAATTTAAAACCATAATCCCCATTCCCCAGACAGTCAGAGACTATGTTACACTGGACCCACTTCCAGACTGGCAATCATATACCCCCACTAGCTTTGGAACCACCTATCGTTGGACGCCACGCGTCCGTACCCGGCTGTGTCGCTTGAACTCTGCTCTCACTGACAAAACGTCGCCCTCGCTTTCGCATTCAAAGGCGACGAAAACAAGACACTGTGCAAGCGATCAGAAAATCAAAGCCCTCTTTATCTCTCTCTCAATTTTCTTCTTTTTGTGCACGAACCAAAACCCTAGATCTCCTTTCTCAGATCCGACCGATTTAAGCCTCTGATTCTTCCGATTTCCGCGAGGAAATTGACATCGAAATCTGTATGCGTGAGCTTTTTGATCCCGAATTTCCCTTATCTCTTCGTTTTTTTTTTTCCGCTTGTTTGAGCTACTGTTCTTGATCTAGGGTTTATTTCTCGGTTTTAGGTTTGGAAGGTCTTAGCTTTGAGTCATGAGTAGTGGCCAGCTGATCTCTTATTATCCGGAAGAGCTCACGTTTCAAGGTAAGCCATTGTTTCATTGTTGAAATTTTATTTGATTTTGTTTCGATTCATGTACATTGACCTGATGCGCCCAAGACGGTAATTGAAAAGCTTGATCTGTAGTTGTTTCTATGCCTTTCTGTGGTAATTCATCGAATTTTATCGATTAGTGGGAATAATTGATGCTCCCATTGCATTCAGTGCCTGAATTTTGATTGAGGCAATAGAGTAGTTTTGTATGAATCCCAGGAACATTATAATACTGTTGTTTTGGCCTTTTAGTTAAGGATTTTGCTAACAAGTGCCCTTAAGGTGCATCGGAAACATAATTTTACACATGTTTTAAATGAAAAGTCTTAAAACATTTGTACAGATCGCAAAACACTATCAAAAAGCTTGTAAAATTATGTTTCCAATGCAATTTAATGATTGTCCTACCAAAACCTGTTAGTTAATATAATACTGGGTGGTATTATCCTATGCATAATATCAGGCATGACAACCTTGGGAAACCCAGGTTGTGGACACTAAAAACACAGATATTCTGCAATGTGCAGTCTAAAATGGTGTTCGCATGTTCATGTGCTTAAACGGGGTGCCACACATGATAGTGCAGGCTCAATATAAAAATTCTATAAAATGTACAAATGGATATTTGGGGAACAAATATGTTTTCATCAATGGTTAAAAATTCACCTACTGAAGTGAAACATGGCTGAGCATGGTTTGGGCACAGTCCTAACACCCACTTTTGTAATAAGTCAGCCAATTGACCTATGAGTTTCACCATCCCTTCATAAGTGTAAACTAATTTTTGAAAGCTTGATCATGGTTCGAAAGCAGCTACCCAACAAGAGTTAATCGAGTCTTTCCTTGATTGCCATGTGGGCAACTGTGTTGAATGCAAATGAGTGCTCCGAGGTTTTTTCCTTTTAAAGTGAAGAGCTTTTGCTACCTATTCTTGTGTGCTCTCTTCTTTTGTGATGCTTATTTTTAGTGGAATTATGTAACTTACGATCAAGGGCATTTCCATGGCCAGTTGAGTTGGGGAAACAATGCTATTGCGATCTCAAAGTAGTGAACAACACCGAACATCATGTTGCCTTTAAGGTACACCCTCTCCTGAACCCTTGCATCTGTTTTTGCTGATAAAGTTCCTACTGGGCTATTATAGAAAGATGACCTATTTTTATGATTGGGATGCTTTTCCTTTGATCAGGTCAAAACCACTTCACCCAAGAAGTACTTTGTCAGACCGAACACTGGAATCCTACAACCTTCGGATTCATGTGTTGTAACAGGTGCCATTTTAGTTCGCTGATGCATATTTTAGTAAATGTAGTTTCTTCTTATCAACTTTCTGAAAACAAAGGTGGTTTCTTCATATCAGTACTGCTTTTAATTTTGTTTTCTTCTCTGATTTGAAGTCACCCTCCAAGCACAACTTGATTATCCCCCTGATATGCAATGCAAAGATAAGTTTCTCCTGCAGAGTACAAAAGTGCCTCCAAGTACAGACATCGATGAGATCCCGCAAGAAATTGTATGATTTATTACTTAGGGGCGTAACATCTTTTGTCACTACCTAGATGGTATCCCTTTTTTTCTTTCTTTTTTGCAGGTCAGTGATAGAAAATGATTATATTATTTTGTACAGTTTAGTAAAGATGGTGATAGAATAATAGAGGAGTGCAAGCTTAGGGTTGTTTATACAGCTCCTGTCCATTCTGATAATGGAGACTCAGAATCAGAACCTTTAGTTAGTGCATCAATGTTGAGTAGCTCAAATCAAAGTTCTGACAATACTTCTGTAATATTCTTAACTTCTTATATCATCTTACTTTGTCTTATAGATGTGGAGATGTCTCACTCTATTACATTTTTTCTTATGATATTTTGGACGATATCTTGAAGTAACTTCTAAGTGTTTTATTTGGCAGACGGACAACAATGCAAGCATTGAAGAAGTGAGTAACAGTTCATTTTTGTCTCTCCTTACCTCTTTATAGAGTTAATATTTTCTTGTTTTTTTTCCTGTTGGCTATAGTTCAATTCGTTATATTTTCTCTATTATGGAATAGTTCATTAAAGTTGTTGAAATTGCTTGTCAATTATGAGTTTACTGGAAAGACATCGCATGCTCCTCCTCCGTCATATCCAAGATCTCCTACATGGCATCGACAGATCTCCAAGGAAACCCTTTACCCTTTTTCACCCAAAAAATGACATCGAGCAAGTCCCCTTAAACCACCAGGGTTTAAAGGAGGGAGGGGTCCACCAAGAGAGTCTCACTCGAAAGAGCAAGAACTTTTGCCTCACTTGAATCAGTTTTGCCAATCATACCCAAGTATGTCCATCTCACAACACTCTCAGGGTGTCAAGGAGGGTAGAGCTCACTGGACGAATCCCACTCAAAAGAGTAAGAACTTCCACCTTATTCGAATAAGTCTCGTGACCTGACTAGAACATGTCCAACTGACAAGACTCAAGACTCAGGGGTACGAAGAAAGTCACTTATACCAACAGTGCCGGAGTTTCCTAAATTGGAACCATCAAAGTTCAGCTTAACAAACCCAGGGCTAAGAGGGGGCCAGATAGGGATCACGCTTAAATGGATCACATGCTACGAGAAGCGAATCGAAGACTGAGAAACCTCTAAACTTGGGGAGAATTGCAACCCATCGAACCACGAAAAGAGAGAACTTGTTGTTAGATACTAAGCACCTCTCTATTGGACCCCTTGAAAATCCTGACATTTCTCTCTGTCTGATTCAACCACTCTGATTCAACCACAAAACCTCTGAGAGAGAGATTTGCTCTTGAGAATTTTATCCCTATGGGCCACAATGCGATAGCACAAGCCTAAGAAAGGCCCACGATATGCTTTGGGAAGGCCCAAACCAACCCAAAAAACCAAGAATGAAGAACCATATCTTGATGAAGAGATGGTCTACCACCTCTGCCACACGATATTTTCAACATCTATTGATAATGATCTTCTCATGATTACGCAAATGGTCAATCATAGGTACCTTGTCCGGAGATGCAGTCCAACAAAAATTACAAATGTGGCATTGAGCAGGATACTTTTACACTCACTTGGCTAGAGAAGGAGAAGCTGGGGTGGGGCCAACTAACCAAAGAATGACTGACTGTGAACTTGCCATTGGTATTTAGTACTTCCCATTGAAACTTATTTGTTCTCATCCTGAAACTTATTTGTTCTCATCCTGTCTTCATCAAATCCATTCTCTTCATAAATGCGTCCACTGTGTAAAGCTCTTAATCAAAGAAATTTCTCCTAAACTGAACTATCCAAACCACCTTACCCCCATGTCAGTCAAACGCCTCACCTACACACCCATATGTCGGCATCTACTCTGTAGTGACCAGGATAATCTGTCATTTGAGGCCGCTATCCACATCATAAATCCTGTACGAAGTGAATCTGTGTCCCAAAGCCTACTCTGAAACGAATGCCAGATTTAAATCTCTCCATAAATCTCATAATATTTCCCTTTCAAAAAAACTAAAAAAAATAAAAATAAATAATGTCTATCCAACTAGTGAGACTTTGGAACCCAAGCTCATCCAAAGAAGACCACCCGCAGACGCTAGAGTCATTCTCGTGTGATTTTAAAGTACTTCACTTTCATAGTTTCACAAGGGAGACTTAAAACTCAAACCTGATCTTGAGAATAGTCTCTTCAACCAATCATAGAATAAACACTTTGTCCTTAGGGCTTAAATTTGTCTGCCATTCAAGAGCATTCTTCAGAGGGTCTAAATCCACCCATAGTTTTAAAACTCCCCCGCGTCATCGTGGATTCCCCCGAGTCGACTCCCTTTTACCTTGGCCGTGTTCCACGTTTTGCGGCCGCATTCCATGTTTTGACCTACAGAGTGTATAAAAACTCCTTTGACTCTCCGGAATTATGACCGTGTCAAGCGAGTACTCGACCGCTTCATGCCGAGTCAACTAGGATTTTCTTCGGTCGCGTTCCGTGCCGCATTCACATTTTTAAACATTGATTCCATCTGCCATCCAAGAGCATTCTCCTGCGGGCCTAAATCTGTTTCCAACTCAAGAGCCTTTCATTGGAACATCCAGCCAGATGTATGGCACCTGTCCCAGCATGATGCTTTGAACAAATAATTTACCTACTTTTTGGGTCTTCTATTTGCCTAGACAACCATTATGTATTTATCTCTATGCTACAAAGGATGGGTTGATGGAATTACTTGATTTCAGAATCTTATGTCAATATTCAAATTGAGGTCTAATGTCCATGATTTGAGTCTGTAGACTAGATTCAGGTTCCCCAAAAAATCTCCACCTGGATCATACTTAATCACATGGATTATTCGAATTGTACATTCACTCATAGGTTTTCAGGCTTTCAGCACATAAGATATTGACATATTTTATCAACTTTTATAACTGAAGTATAAGTTTATTTTCTTTAAATTGATTGTATTCTTTTTTCCTTGAGGAGTGTTATGTGGGTCTTTCGATGCTTTTTTTTTAATAGGAGGGTCTTTAGAGTTTAGAGCCACTTTATCACACCTAGGAGTTGAGAGATGACTGGTTGTTCCATTTCAAAAACAAAGAGATGACTGGTTGTTTTTGGGAATTCTGATTTGTTGTTTGTTGATTTTTTGTTAAATCTTGAAAATTTATTGTTTTCTATGAAAAATGTCAGAAGTTCTACTTAACTCAACCCTCATTATGCCACCACCAAACATCCCAGAATTTGATTATTTTGTAAGCGCAATCATGGCTCAGTTTAATTTTCAAAAATAAAAATAAAAATCATGGCTCAGTTTCCAGATTTTTAGTGAGATTGGTAATTTCTGTCCTAGTCTTTCATCCATTTCAAAAAATAAATATAAAAAATGACCTAGTCTTCCATTCCGTTGGTTGAGTTGGTGGGTACTGGATTGATGAAATTGGATAGCTGATGAGGTCAAGTTATTCCTAAAAGAGGAATACAATCTTTTAGGCCCTCCTTACGTATTCCCCTTGTATCATGGCATGCAAATCACTTCTCACCCAATCAACTACTCTCTCACTTGAATCCTCAGCTGACCAAAAGATATATGAAACAGTACCTGCTACTGAAACATCTCATTACAACCTATTGTACCAAAATCTCAAGTTCTTTTCCTAACTTTACATCTTTAGCAGAGACAGAAGTTTGGTAGGCTACCATTTTTGTCGCATATATGGTTCTGGATCTCTTTGAAAACGGCATGTCTTCCAACATAATTGGCATCAATACCTGAAACCTGAAAGACCAAATAGTCCTGAAGATTGCAGTCTGCACAACCATCTGCCTCAAAGTGCTGTAATGAACATTCTGATCTATTTATTTCGTTGTGTCCTTCGAAATGTAGTGCTACTGATTACTTCAGCCCCGGAGGCCCTGCAAATCGTGCTTCATGGTAGGAGGCAATCAAAAAGTGGTAACAGACCAAATCTTCAACCTCAGAGAAGGCAGACATCTACGCCCTTACTACAGATAGGTTGGATTGGTAATTGCCCGGAGGGCTTAGGGTTCCATTGATCAACTGAAAGACATACGTCGATAGAAACATGGTCATTGGAAGGAAAAACATGGATTTTTTTGAGAAATGGTAAATATTATTAACAACTGTAGCAATTACAATGGGGGCAGAGATTGTCCCATATACAAATCAGTCTTAGAGACATCCTTTTTTGCTAATGAACCCACCAAAACATTAGCACTGGAGTGACGAAAGTTCCGCGGGTCATGATGCAAACAAATGGTGTTCCTAGTCTCATTGGTAACACTGGAGAGCTGCCACGAGTCAAAGAAGAACCAGCAACCCAAGTGATCACATTGGATGAATCACCTTCCACGAGCACGCAAACATCAAAGGATGGGAATTGCTTATTGGAGGTTGAGGAAACTGTCGAAAGAAGGTGGTCTTTCCTCCAGGGCTATGCAATCAAAGGGGAATGGAAGATTGAACACACGGCTAAATGGATTCAGCATCAATGGTTCATGGGAACCTAGCCAAAGATGACATTTATGGGAGGAAAACAATTTCTATGGCCAAAGATGACATTTATGGGAGGAAAACAATTTCTATGGCCAAAGATGACATATATGAGAGGAGAACAATTTCTATTCAATTTCAGTCGCTACATCTGAAGCCACTCATGCTTCAAAGTAGGTTAGTTCCATGGTCATGTCTTCATTCACCACTTTTACGGCTGGAATGCAAAGCCAAAGGGTGACATTTAAAACTTCTAGGTTTGGATATATGACATCCCACTTTATGATTGGGGATGGAGACAATCAATGCTCTAGGAGGATGACTTGGACTGGTTTTGGAGATTGACCCCAAATCGGAGAGAGCAGAGGTGTGGAATATGGCAGAGTTAGGGTGGAGACAAGAGGAAGTTTCCGGCCACCTCAATCGAACTCTTGATCGGTAACCATTTGCATTCAATCGATGTGTGGGGGGAGATGGAGAAAATTTTTGGATGCTATTATGTGAGTAGGTCCGTTGTTGATGTTCTCATTGGAATGTCGAGATCAAAAAATCATCCTTGTTTGGTGATGTAGGGTGAAGACAAAAGAGGGACCCACATGATGATCAACGATACAGTCAATACCGAGGTTGAGTGGCGGAGGCCTACAAATAGATGGAGGGACCACAAAGAAGATGATCGGATGCCAATAATCAACATCATGCCACTATTGAGCTTGCACTAGGACTAAGTTGTAATTTTGTGTAGGAGACAATAGCTAGCACCATAGTTTTAAAACTCTCCCGCGTCATCATGGACTCCCCTAAGTCAACTCCCTATTGCCTTGCCACTGCGTTCCCCGTTTTGCCCTACAGATTCAATAAAAACTCCTTTGACTCGCCTGAATTATGTACTCAATCGTGCCAACCGAGTACACGACTGCGTCATGCTGAGTTGACTAGGTTTTTTCTTCGGCCGCGTTCCGCGCCGCATCCGCGATTTAAAACACTGGCTAGCACCCACCCCCAGGACAATAGGTAGGAGACGAGGTGGGGGTACAAATGTCAACCTAATTAGGGAATTCAGTCAATCCCATGACTTATCAGGTGAAAGGCGAGGCATGATGGGCAGTATAGGAATTAGAAGGGCATACCAGCTCTTTTGCATGATGAACTAATGGGAATTAAGGATTAGTTAAGGGATAGAGTGAGGAAGGGGAAAGCAGAGGGACAAGGGTGTACTTTTAGGGATTGTAAAGAGTTAGAGTCGTCATTTTTAATTTACATAAATGAGGGGGGTTCATTGTGAGGTACCCTGGCCCGAGCACAAAAGGGAGATAGGGCTCAAGGAGAATTCAAATAAGATATCAAGAGGAGAGGGGCTTCAAGGCCGTAATTCCATGAGCGACCACCTTCAAAATGGAAATTTTGGGGAGGCTAATGACGAGCCGATTGACATACAAATGCAGGAGGGCCTTAGGCGAACTTTCAACAATGAAAGAGAGGAGATTCAATATGGTCTCAGCATCAGTATTGGGGCCAGGGTCTATGAACAGACGCAACTTCAAGGCATACGACCAATTGGTATGTGGGGCAGAACACAGGATCGGCATAACAAAGGATCGATGAACTAGAGGACTGAGATCTCAACTCAAATGGAGAGATCCCGTCGATGATAGAAAGAGAACCGTCATAATTGATAGGCGAGGTCCATCTTAGGATTCTTTTGGTTGACAATTTCCAACAAATTGTTTGAGCAATCCATTTCATCTGCTATTCGATGGGAGGTGGAGGAAGCAATGATCAAAGAAATGAACCATGTCGTCAAGGGACCAGAAATCATAAAAATTCTGATTTTTATGGTTTTGCTGGGGGTGTAACTCTGGTCAATTTTTGGGAATTCGGGTTGAGCTTTTACCATAAAATCAAGTCGTGTGTGGGATGATTCCAATTCATTTTTTAGCCAAATCTCAACCCAACCCAACCCAAGTTGCATCCCTAGGTATCACACCCTATTCCTCTTCTCTTTCCTTTTCCAATTTGAATGGAATCAAAGGGGGAGATGGTTGGTGGACAGGTAGACGGCGAGGACATATAAAATTGACGTGGAAGAGAGATAAAAGGTGAATCTCATGAATTACGGGATGAGGAGGGAGGCTCTGAATCATTGTCAAAGGAATTTATTCGCTTGGTTGTGACCCTAATTCCAAAGAAAATCTTGATGACGGTAGAGTTAGGATGAAAGAAAACCATAACACAACTAAAGGAGGGGAAATTTCCGGGAGCCAAGAAGAAACAGTAAGAGTGAATATGCAAATATAGCCCCTGAGATCAGTATGAATGGACGACGATGGTAGATGGAAGATATGATTGAAAGAAGGGATGGGTGAGAATTGTAATGGCCGAGGTGTCATTGCCAACCATTGAATCCACATCAGACGAGGAATCTGAGAACTGAATCGATATTACAATCTCTTATGAAGCTATGGATATGGGCGGATCCTTGGATTGTTCATTTACTGAAGAAGAAATGAGTTGCAAGAAAATCCCATGGCACTTAGAAATTTGAGTTTTTCAGGCAACAGAAACAATAACCGCTCGAAAGGATAAAAGGGAGGGAAAGGGTGAAGGGCCGGGCTGAAGCAAATAATTAATAAAGCTTTTATCCTTGAATGTTGGGTATTGGCTCAAATGACAAAAAGAGAGCCATTAAGGAGTTTGTTGTTCGCAGGAAAATCAGTTTTCCGCTTTATCCAGGAATTAAAGATGCAGAGGAAAAATGATGGCATGATACTATGGGGAAGCGGGGACTTCTACTGGGACATGGTTCCAGCAAAGTGTCTGCTGGCAGTATCATTTTAGTGTGGGATAAAGAGGTGGCCATCAGATGGGAGATGTTGAAAGGGGAGTTCACACTCAGTTAGATTGTCGTCAATTTTAAATGTGTCTTGACTGCGATTTATGGCCCCACTAACCCAAGGAGAAGGAAATGGCTGTGGAAGAACCTGGATGATCTGAAATGAAAGTGAGCTCTCCTGTGGTGCATAGATGGAGACTTCAAAACTGTTTTATTCTCCTCATGAGAAGAGTGGGAACAACAAGGCATGAAACAAGTTTTGAACTTCATCAAACGGGATGGACTGATGGACATTCCCTTAAATAGATTTTGTTTTACTTACTCAAGTAATAGAATCAACCCCATGTTGGCAGACTTGATAGATTCTTGGTATGCAAAGTGTGGGAAGATCATTTTAAAGGACTTTGCGTATTCTCTTTCCCACCTGCTACCTTGAACCATTCTCTTCTTCTCCTTGAAACCGAGTAGGGGGAGAGAGGGCTATTTTGCAAGCTCAAAGCTTTGAAAATCAATATCAAGGAATGGACAAAAATGAAGTTCAAAATGTGGCTAGAGAAAAAGGGCTATTACTTGGTGAGCTGGGGCAGATTGAAAAAGGCAGAGAAAGATAGAAGATTATCAGAAGCAGAATGGGTCAAGAGGGTGGACCTTCAGAGAGAATATGAAGAGGTTTTGTGAGGGGAAGAAATAGCTTGGAGACAACGGTCTCTAGAACAATTTGGCAGAAGGAGAGAGATCAGAATACATCATTTTTTTGGCGTAAGGATAGAGATCAGAATACATCCTTTTTTCTCCATATGGAGAGTGCGAGAAAAGGAAATAACCAAACCAGTGTCTTGTGCTTAGAGGAAGGCTTGAAGAAGACTTCAAAAAAGGTGGAGGAAGAAATTGTTGAATCCTATACAAAATTATACTCTAGGGAGAGAATGGGGCATCATACTTTGGATTACAAACAATTTGCTAGAATAGGAGAGGGAAGTGTAGATGCAATTGAAAGACACTTTGAGAGAGAGGGGGGGTTGTTGATTTGGATAAAGATAAGGCACGTAGGTCGAACGATTTTGCTTTTGCTTTTTTCAAGAGAGTTGGGAAATGGTTAAAGTTGTTCTTAAGATGCTATCAAATTTCTTTAAGACGAGTCAGTGTAGAAGGGAATTTTGTGCTACTTTCAGTTTCCTTATACCTCAAAAGGATGGAGCTTTGGAATTGGAGGCCCTTAAGCTTAGTAGCCCTGAAAGTTAGAGGAAAAATATTGACAAAAAGATTGCAAGGGGTGATGGGTGAGGTGGTGTCAGCAAATCAAGGAGTTTTTTTTAGAAGGCTGGCAAATTCTTCACAGGGTTCTCATTTGAATGCTTAAATTCAAGGAAGAAAGGAGGCTGGGTGTGATTTGCAAGGTGAACATGGAGAAAGTGAAATACTTAGTTGGAACTTCTTAGACTATTTGTTGGGTAGAATGGTCTTTGGGAAGCTATGGATGATGAGATGTATGTCTTTCCCAAATTTCTCCATATTGATAAGCCGTAAAGATGTTGGTTTCTTCACTGAGCTATAGCAGGGGTTCTCGATGGAGTGGATTGGATTTTAAATCACCCACTTACAATTTGCGAATTACACTATCATCCTTGTGATGATTCCATCCAACAAATTAGGAATCCAAGATGTGTCCTTTGGGGGATTGGGGAGGCATTGAGTTTAAAAATAAATGGTCGGAAATGTTTTTTTTTTGGGAGGGGTTTAACTTAAGGAGGGAAGAGTGAATGAATTGCTAGAGGCTTTTGGTTGTATGATTAGCATAGTACCATTCCCTTATTTGGGGTTTTCTCCCGATTTTGGCATCCCCTCTAAAGTTTCTATGGGATCCAGTTATTGAAAGATTGGAGAAAAAGTTATCGCATTGGAAGAAATCTTATCTATCATTTGGGGGTAGATCACACTAATAGAAGCGGTATTTTCCAATCTTACCACATACTTCATGTCTCTATTCAAGATGATGGTGGCGGTGGCAAAGCATGTTGAGAAGTTTCAACGTGACTTCCTACGGGAAGAAAAAGAGGAAGGTAAAAGGTTGAAGCATTTAGTAAAATTGGAGAATGTTTGTAAATCTAAGTCGGAAGGGGGTCTAGTTATTAGAAAAATCACAAAAAGAAATCGAGCACTACTAGGAACATGGTTTTGGAGACTTGGAGAAGAATGGAATTCCCTTTGGAGATCTATGGTCATGGGCAAGTATGGGTAGGAGTGGGGTGGGTGGTAGATGAGAGATTTAGCTCGTGATAAAGGCTCATTGGAATGGTAGTTGGTTCGTGGAGTCAGAGTCTTTTAAGTCATTCATTAAGCATGGTGATTGTGTAGCGTCCCTTTTGTGTCATGCCTATCCGAGTCTTTATAAGTTAGTGAGAAGGGGGGTCACATCATGGATTGTTTTGAGAGGTTGGGAGTATAGGTGGTTTTTACGTGCAAAGACTTCCTATCCAAGTCTCTATTCAAGATGATGGTGGCGGTGGCAAAGCATGTTGAGAAGTTTCAACGTGACTTCCTACGGGAAGAAAAAGAGGAAGGTAAAAGGTTGAAGCATTTAGTAAAATTGGAGAATGTTTGTGAATCTAAGTCGGAAGGGGGTCTTGGTATTAGAAAAATCACAAAAAGAAATCGAGCACTATTAGGAACATGGTTTTGGAGACTTGGAGAAGAATGGAATTCCCTTTGGAGATCTATGATCATGGGCAAGTATGGGTAGGAGTGGGGTGGGTGGTAGATGAGAGATTTAGCTCGTGATAAAGGCTCAATGGAATGGTAGTTGGTTTGTGGAGTCAGAGTCTTTTAAGTCATTCATTAGGCATGGTGATTGTGTAGCGTACCTTTTGTGTCATGCCTATCCGAGTCTTTATAAGTTAGTGAGAAGGGGGGTCACATCATGGATTGTTTTGAGAGGTTGGGGGTATAGGTGGTTTTAACGTGCAAAGACTTTGTATCCCTTCTCAGAATCCTTGAAGAGGGTTTTGTGTTCACTACCCGGTTCCCAAAGGTTTGTTCTCAGTCCAGTCTTCTTTCATTATTTGGTTGGGGCCCAATCTCCTTTTATTTGGATTAATATATGGAGATATGCACACCACCAAGGTTTTTGTTGGGCGGTGTGCTATGGCATATAAAAGAAATTAAAGGGTTACATTCTTCAAGACCCCCACCACAAGTGGGGAGAGTTCGTAGGGGATAGTGGGGAAGGGTAAGAAGTCGGACAAGTGGAGACCCCCTCTGCCAAATGTCTTCAAAATATACTTCTACGACGCTCTTCTTGGTAGCCCGGGCCCGATGGGTATTGGCGGTGTCTTTAGGAATTACTCGGGACATTATTCGTTTGTTCTCTGGTCCAATCAGTAGGACTGACTCAAAGGAAGCATTTTTTTTTATTGGCTCAAACAAAGCATTAAAGCTGTACTAACTGGTTTGAGAGTGTGTACGCAGATTTAGAGGGTAGATTATTAGTGGAAGGTGTGATGTAGGACCGGATTTTGGGTGATATATGGGTTGTCCGGTGATGAGCATCAAGGTGACTCATCTAATCTTATCTCATGGGTGAAAAAGCAATCCCCGGGCCCATGGAAATTGGCAAACATCATCAACGAGATCTCGCACTTATGTCAGTCCCTTTCGCTTTCTTTCTCTCAATATTCTCCATACCGACAATGAAATCACGGATACGTTGGCTAAGGGTGGTGTGAGGAGAGAGGGGCTTCTAGTTGGGAAATTTCTGCCCCTTGTTGTAAATCTGTGCTTCTGTTTATATCTATATTGTAATCTTTATATTTTTTAATAAAACTTTCTCCATCGTTTCAAAATAATACTGAGTACCATTCCACCATTTGACATTAAAAAAAACAGTGATATTTGACCACTAACCATATAAGATTTCATTGTTACCTTAAGAAGAGAGGTTGTGTCATGCCTAAAAAGGAGAAGATACATTTCCCATGAAAACTCTCCTTTATAACTACACCAGGCCTTCCTACCTTTTACAGCTGTATATGTGGCTGACCAGTCCGGGAATATAGATCATCCATCCAATTCCCTATTATGTATGTGCCATTATGTGAAATCTCACTCATCAGATAATCCAAACCATCAGATTTCATACGAGGCCCACCATAAATTAGCCATAAAATGTAACTCTTGCAAGCATAGTGTTCGCACATATTGCGCTTGCTTTCCTCCATCGTTTCAAAATAATACTAAGTACCATTCCACCATTTGACATTAAAAAAAACAGTGATATTTGACCACTAACCATATAAGATTTCATTGTTACCTTAAGAAGAGAGGTTGTGTCATGCCTAAAAAGGAGAAGATACATTTCCCATGAAAGCTCTCCTTTATAACTACACCAGGCCTTCCTACCTTTTACAGCTGTATATGTGACTGACCAGTCCAGGAATATAGATCATCCATCCAATTCCCTATTATGTATGTGCCATTATGTGAAATCTCACTCATCAGATAATCCAAACCATCAGATTTCATACGAGGCCCACCATAAATTAGCCATAAAATGTAACTCTTGCAAGCATAGTGTTCACACATATTGCGCTTGCTTTTCTCCAGGACTTACAGTAGGAGATTTTATAGAAGAGCGAATTGGGGTTATATCCTCTTTGTATGAGTTGAATTGGTCCACTTCATACTTTTGTGGTTGGGTGTGTTTCGCATTTATAATTTCTCTCTCTTTTTTTTAATGGTAAAAAATTTCATGCATTTATAATGTTTCTTGATTATCTTTTGCCGGTGTAGATCCGAGCATTGCAGTGTGTAAAGGAGGAAAGGGAGTCTGTGCTTCAACAAAATCAGCTATTACAACAGGAACTGGTATAACTGCATTATCTTGTAACTTGGAACTTGCACTGTTGTGTCTGTTCTTCTCAATTTAGCGTACTGAATGTGTGCATCTTCCATCTCTTTGCAATATTTCTTTACTTTCCTATTTGTTTTGAACGAATAATATATTTTGTGCTTCTCCCCCTCAATTATTATTATTATTTTTTCTTTCGGTAGGTAACATTGGTTTGAACCACACCCTCAATTATACACAAAAGTTGCATTTGAAACACTAAGGGCTTGAACCTTCAACATTGCAGTTAACAGCCATATGCTTTATACTTTCAATGTCATGATAATTTGTCATTACATCATTTGTTTCACATTATCATTCGAAAAAAAAAATAAAATTTTGTTTCGCATCGTCATGGTACAAGTGCATGTTCTGCTATCACAAGCCTAGAGTGATGATAATCAAATTGTGAATCCTTTTATACCTATTGATGTGTTTTTCAGGCATAATTAGTAGTGAAGTTACTTTCCGGTGGTTCTGTATAATTCAATATCTAGTCCCTGAAAATCATCTGTTTCATGACAAACTTAGTTGGGAAATTTAAATTTCTATACTGTAGGTTGTGTTTAATCCATTGAACATGTATAAAGTAAATAAAATGAAATTTGAAATATTTATATTTATATGTAAGAATCCTCTCACAATTAGCATGTTGACCTTAAAACACATGGAAATAAATGAAATGACTCTGTTGAAGAGCTAGATCAGTGGACATAATTAAATTTCCTTGCCAATAAATTTCAGACTCGTAGGTAAATTAATTGCGAAATGTTTCAGTAGAATGGCCGTTAAAAAAAAAAAAAAAAAGTTTCAGTAGAATGTCCAATATCTGTTTTACATCTCCTATGTGAAAATGTTCAATTCTCATAAAATCTTCTTGACTGGACAAGCAAAAAAAAGTAACTTATGGACCACTGAAGTTCTGATTGTTGATATTTTAGTATCAACACCAGAAAAATATGATTTCTCTGCTTGTCGTTGAAATTTTGAGAAGACTGGGTGGACATGGATGAAGATCGTTGCCCCTTTACTGATGTCACTATTTAAAACTCCTCATAATTTTCATCACTGAAAATTTTCCACATTTTGAGCCTCAAGATAATGAAATCTGTCAAAATTCCGCAGAAATGTTGTTGTAGATCTTGAAAAGATCTTTGAGACAAGCTATAGATTGCTTAAAAGTTAGAACAGATATTAGTACCTCCCGGAAGTTTCTGTATTAATTTGTAGGACTCCCTATTCCTGACTGCATCAGACCGATACTTGAAACCACTAGTAACAACATTACAAGCTGTTTGAGTCATTTGCCCCCATAAAACCTTGAAAACCACACATCCGTACAGATGCGTCATAATATCAAGGTTAATGTATATGTTTAGCAAAATGATTATGGATAGATCATGATCTAGCAAAATTCAGGTTGTTGACCATTCTACCCTACATGGATAACACTATATATATCCACATACAATGGATTATTCCTGTAAATATTAGCATACAAATTCTGGTAAATATTCCATTCAAAAAAAAAAAAAAAACAACTTGTAATCAGATTAGACCCCTTCCCTTCTATAAATAGTATAGAGAAACTTTTCAAAATATCTAGCATCCATATTACATTTTCAGGCATATTATGTTTTGGATTTAAGATCTCCTTGGATAAATGAACTCGATCATTTTTTTCTTACCACAGAGTTATTTGTGACAATTTCTTGGTGCAATTATTTCAGGAGATGCTGAGGAGACGCAAAAACCGCAGAAGCGATGCTGGCTTCTCCTTAGTGTTTGCCGCCTTTGTCGGTATTATTGGTGTTATGGTTGGCTTCCTCTTAAACCTTGCATTGTCCGGACCGTCCAACGAGTGACTCCTCACACTTCGAGAAGAACTCCTTTGAAGATAATTATCTTGTCCAGTCCCCATGTATTGTTAATACCTTTTCTTTAATATCATTTGTGTTGCTAATTCGTGTTCATTCTCGATTAGTTGGCTCTGCAAAATTACTATCTGGCTAGGAATGAGCGGATTTTCTTTGCTTTTTTTTTCTTCTGAATATCTGGGATTTTGCTGTTCTTTCCTTGGAAACTTGACTCTTGAGAGGGTATGGATTTGCTTCTGTATTTTTGTCACTCCTAATGTAAATTAGTCCTTAGAAGAAAGCTATAAAAGAGTGTATAACCTCCTGTACCTTCTGATCACATGCATTTTTTGTATTCATCTATTAAGCCTCTAAATTTTACAATTGGTTTCAAAAGTCTCAAGCTAACGTTAACATGTCAAAATCCAGTAATAGTTATCGTGCTTAGAAAAAACAGTTATTTTTCAATGGCCATGTTACAATTTTTTCTTCAGAGGAAATGATATCAGCACAACCTTTCTTTAATAAAATTGCACAAACACAGCTTTTCTTTTCCTTTTAAATTAGTTTGCAAGGGCATTTTGGGAACCGTAATAAGCTTACTTAAAACTGTTTTTCATTTTATTTTTGAGAAGTATAAATAGAATTAGAAACAATCTGTTGTTTATCTAATGAGCTGAACTTTTATAAAGTAACGGTTTGTTCTGATGTTCTCCATACTCGATCTTAACAAACCCCATTCGGTTGAAGCATCTGCCACGGTATTTCTCGTCAAATCTCTTCTGTCCCCTTCTTCCGGTGCCATCCGTGGCATTTCTATCGTCAACTTTCAAACCCTATTATCTGTCGTGTCGAAAGAGAGGAGTCATAAATACACTGGTGGGGGTGGCCCGGGGGAAGAACAGGGAGCGAATTAGGGCCACCTACGCTTTCCACGGATTTGCTAGGAAATTTAGCTGAAAGTAGGGGTGCAACCCCATTTTGGCTGGCTTTTCGACAGATCTTGTCTTATTCCCGGATGTGCTTTTTTGTCTAATGCAAAAGTCAGCCGAAGTGCCTTTCCCCGAAATTCCCTAGCAAATCTGTCCAAGGTTTTCTCGATGTTGAAGTTCCCAATAAGTTCTTAGAAGCATAGTTTTAAATTTTGACTGGAAATTTCGGATTTTGGTCCACACCGAATTCGAAACAGAAATCGCCGAAATTTGGGCAATTTCGGTTGAACTTTCAATAAAATACTAATTTTTATATCTTTACAAAATTTTGGTCGGTGATTTTGGCTGAAATTTCGGGACAAAAAACTGATATTTCATGAGCTTCTACTGAATTTCAACCGGTTTCGGTGAACACCGAAATTATGCTTAAAAAGCCAACTAAGAAAGAAAAGACAAGTTGAGTTCGTGCAGTTATTAAAACATGGTAGTGCAAATATCAGTGGCCTTTATATGGCGTGGAATTTGTTGATAGTGAATAGATGAGGTTGCAGCAATTGCTACAGTTCGATTGACCTACATGTTCTCAACTAACGGTCGTGACGATTTTCTCTAGCACCTTCTTTTTAGAATGGAAAGTCATCTGTAGTTGCCTTCGTGATGAAGTATTAACTCTTGAATAAATCAATATTTGATTTGTTTTGTCTTCTTGGCTTGTCCTCATCCATATGCAGGCACATTTAAATGTTAAGCAATTTTAGATGGGACCAAGCCACGTGTTCGTGGCATTTGGTACCGTTCGATTGAGCTACAAGTTCTCATCTAAAGGTTGTTGATAGTATAATCTTTAGTAGTTTCTTCTAGAGTTTTTATATGGTTCCCGACCGTGAGATTTACAAGAGCTGTGAGATTTACAAGAGCTAGATTCTTGATTTTTAATTTGCTGACAGATCAAAAATCAAAGACCCTTGTTAATTTGTCGGTCGGGTATCATATAAAAACTCCTCTTTTTAGAGAGGATAATGGTATGCAGCTGTTGGCTTGTCACGGAGTATTTACGCATGAATCACCTAGAACTTTCAAGAAAGTTGCTTTGCTTCCCAAAACACCCACAATAGTACCCAAATTCCCCAAAACGACATTTGCCGTTAGGTTTTGGTTTCTACTTCTTTCAAGGCGATTTAAATTCTCATTAACTAATATTTAATATCTATTAATTCTCACAAATGCTTTGTTGCAACAAAAACCAGAGATTAATACCTTTTATATTTTTTACTTCGGACTTTCTAGGGACCATCCCAGAAGGCATTTTGCGGCCGGGCTGTTGCATGTGAGAGAACCCCCCTCAAATCAATTAAATGGATAGGACAAAATCTGCTGAAAAGTGTTAAGGGAGCCTTGTGGCATGTAACAGCCAGCCGCGAAATGCCTTTCTGCGATGGTCCATAGCAAATCCCTTTTTACTCGGTGGCTAAATATGAACATATTTTTTGGTAAATAAGATATAGGGATTTGCTAGGCAATTTCACAGAAAGCCATTACCCGGCTGGCTTTTACACGTGTGAATAGCCCGCCATCAGATGGCCAAAAAGTCTCCTCTGAAGATGTTCTCATATGCAAAAGCCAGCTGCAAAATGACTTTCCGCGAAATTGCCTAGCAAATCATTAAGATATAAAATAACAAAAAAATAGTTAAAAAAAATATTCAAATAAATCTCTCTCTCCCTCTCAACCCTAAAACCCATTTGCAACAGTTGTCGTATTTTCGTGCCATTATCAAAAACATTGTTGGGCCTATATGATCTGCCTAAATTGAACTTATAATTTTAACATAAAATCTAAGGGATTGATATCTACACGACCATATGTTAAAACAGCCACCACGCGTAGTTAGAGGAAGGGTAGCTTAGTAAGTAAGTAATGAGATAAGGGTTATCTTGAGAATTAATATTCTTTCTCGCTCTAGAAACTACCTCGAAACAGGCCTCTTTGAAACCCTATAAATAAGCCTTTCTCTCTATCCTTTTAACTCACGTCAATATTCGTTAATCGCTGTGGAAAATCATCTCACCTTTCTCAATCTCGTTTCTCTCGTCTTGTTGATGGAGACTTTCTCGTCGTTTTTCCAACCGCAATCTCCTTACGGAAGGAGTTGGAGCTCCGATTCTCTTAAAAATTTCAGGCAGATTTCTCCCGTCGTTCAGAACCATCTCAAAAAGGTGAAATTCCCTCACTTTTTCTTTCTAGATCTGTTTTTTCCTTTCCTTTCCGTCTATATTGATTTTGCTCCACGATCTGTTCTTTTATATGCGTTTTCTTGTGTTAGATCTTGTTGATTAGCCTAGATCTTTTTTTCTTTTTTTTTTCTAGGGCGAAATTCCTTTTCTCTGGCGTCTGTTATTTCCTTTCACTGGATTCTTGCTTTTGATTGCTCGGATTTGAGTCTTTCGATTTTTTTTTGGCGATATTCCTTTTCTTTGGCGTCTGTTATTTCCTTTGACCAGATTCTTGCTTTTGATTGATCGGATCTATCGATTTATTGTGCCAAATACCGTTAATTTGCAGGATTCTCACACAAACAAAATTTTGAATTTAGGTTTCGGTTTCGGCCTTCATGGAAATCGAAATATTTCGGTTTTGGTGGAAATTTTGGCCGAGATCTGTAAAATTTGGTGGAAATATTTCGGTTTCTTGAATTTGTGTGGAAATATTGTAAATAGGTTGTAGCGTGAAAGCAAAATTTCTGTTGAAATTTCGTGAAAATTTTGCAATTTTGTGAGATCTTGTAAATTTCGGCTTCGACCTACACATTTCGGAGGAATAGGTTTTATTGAGGCGATGATTGTGTCCAGATGAGGGACTTAGTTCATTCTGGCATTTTATGCCAGATCTGTAAACTTTTTTGCAGTATTGATTTCTCCTCTGAGATGGTTCTTGTGCGGAATCTGAATTTCTAGGGTTGTTTTTTTTTTTTTTTTTTTTCTGGCAGGTTTATCTTACGTTATGTTGCGCTCTGGTGGCATCTGGCGTAGGAGTTTTCCTGCATATACTTTGGAACATTGGGGGCTTTCTCACGACCGTCGGATGCATGGGAAGCATTATATGGCTACTGTCGACCTCTCCATATCAAGAGGTACATTCCCTTCTATCTGGATTCTTCTTTTTTCCTCAATGTAGAATCAAATTTTGAACAATATGTTTTTATCTTTTACCGTTTTCTTTTTTTTTTGGGGAACAGAGGAAAAGAGTGGGTCTATTGATGGCAACTTCTCTCTTTGAAGGGGCTTCTGTGGGTCCTTTGATAGATTTAGTTATCCAGTTTGACCCAAGGTATGTTACTTTTTTTTCGTTATTTCTTTCCCCATTTTTTTCTTAGAATATTTTGCATTTATATTTTTTCAGAACGATTGTCTCAATTCTAATCGTTTTTAGTTGTTTTAAGAACTTTCTGGAATAAACAATGTATGAGCAAATGATTCACAATTGTTCCCTTTTTGTATTTGAACCAATCGCTGTTTATATTGTCTGGCTTGATGGTCAATCAGTTGATTATGTATGAATCTAACCGATAGCATCCCTGTGTAGAGCTACAGCTACATATTCTTTTGTTGCTTCGTGCACCTACTTTCCCTTCCTGGCTTCTTTGGATTGACATTTCTCCTCTCGCTCCTATGAAATTCTAATTTTTTCATTCGGATGATTTTTTTCCAATCACATTCTTCCTGATTTTTTCATTTACAAGAAATATGATATCACAATGAGTAATGACCAACCTAATTTTTTTTTCCTGCTACTGGAAGAGACATGGACATAGTGATTTTTAGATGACCGAACTGTGTAATAGTGGATGAAAATTGGTGTAATTTTGTAGGCTCATCATTTTTTGTGCTCCAAGAGCTAAAAACACGTATGCCCACTAACATATTCTTCCGTCATTATATGAACATGGTGGTGTCATTCACTCTAGAAGTTTGAGTCACCCTGGTTTCCCCATTATTTATAGTATAGTTTGCCGATTTGATAATTGATGTTCACTCTAGAAGTTTGAGTCACCCTGGTTTCCCCATTATTTATAGTATAGTTTGCTGCTTTGATAATTGATGCACTCTCTTCTAGACCTTGTACGGAATCATTGGCCACTAATAGATATTCTTCTATTATTATCAGAACATGATGGTGTCAATTCACTCTAGAAGTTTTGAGTTACCTGGGTTTCCCCATTATTTATAGCGTAGACTGCTTTGATAATTGATGCATTCTTTCTCTTCAGGACCTCAGAATTTGTGTGTAATCATCCTTAATCCTTAAGAACCTTGCAACCTTTAAAAAATAGATTCATTATCTTCCTTATTAGATTGATTGAGGATCTCTCTCTCTCTCTCTCTCTCTCTCTCTCTACCTCAGAATTTGTGCGTAATCATCCTTAATCCTTAAGAACCTTGCAACCTTTTAAAAATAGATTCATTATCTTCCTTATTAGATTGATTGAGGATCTCTCTCTCTCTCTCTCTCTCTCTCTCTCTCTCTCAACCATTGAAACAATGATGGAATCTCAAAATTGAACTCAATTGCAACTCCGCTACTCATTCCTTTAACCTTCCTCTTCTCCTCTGCCCCACACCCCTACTTCGCCAAGCAGCAAATGATCTCAGTGCCTCTGTGTGTAAAATCATGCATCTGTAGTCAGCCAAACACCACCACTCTCTCCTTTTGCCCCTCACTTATTCACGATAAGATTTTCTTGCAATGAAAGCCTATTTTATTAATGATTCTAGTGTATCAGCTTTATTACCTATATATGGCCACAACTTTGAGTCCGAACTACTATTATAAGTCATACATTGAATAGACAGGACATGTAGAGAAAACAATAGTTTCAAGGAGCAGAAAAGCTATATAGCAACGGTGAATGCTCCCACGAGTTGAACAAACCTGTGAGATATATGTGAAATGCCAACCTACATGTTTATTACTGTTAGATGCCATGGAAATATTTAAATGAATGCTTGTTACTTGCATATGCTGGTGCTATTTTATTCCATGTATATAGCACAAGAAGCCCAAACAAACAAGGAAACCTAAAGGGGATTATCACTTTCACTAGAACTCTTAGAATCATTGGTGAAACAAACTCCAGACAGTCTGTTAGTAATGTCAGCTTACATATGTGACAAGAAACCCTAACAAACAGGGTACATGAAACAATGTTCACTCATTGGATATGCGTAACGGCTTCTATATGTATAGCCCAATGTGACTCAACACTCGAGGGAATAGAAGTTCAAAATCATTGTACATATGTTCACTCATTGGATATGCGTAACGGCTTCTATGTGTATAGCCCATTGTGACTCAACACTCGAGGGAATAGAAGTTCAAAATCATTGTACATATGTTCACATATTGCGGAGATTAGGCCTTGCTGCCTAGCCTTAATTTGGGAGGGAGGTCCAATCTATATTGATTTTTCCATAGTTTCCAGAAGCTTCTTAGTTAGATGAGAAGCTCGCTTCCCCAAAAACTTACTTCAAAAGCTAAGGGCGTGTTCGGCAAGGCTTCTCATTCTCGCCCAATTAAACGGGCGAGAAACAGATTGATGAGAATCTTAGAAACGACTATTAGTCGCTCCAAAGAATCCTTGCTTTTAGCCTAAAAAGAAGGCAAAAGTTTAGAAACGGGCTTAGTGGGCCGGATTGCCGAACACGACTTTTTGAGATACTTTTGCGCTTTCATATTCTTAACGCCTAAAAAAAGAGGAGAATGCGGTTATTTAATGGTTGCCGAACATACCCTAAGTTATTCTTGCTACCTAAATTTAGGAGAAGCGGGCTTGGGTCTGGGTTTGGGTGCAGTCTCTTGAACTCAGCTTGTGTTTGGGTTGGGTTTGGTTTTAAATTTTGGACATGGGCTTTATCAAGTATACCCTTGAGAAAGTTCTGTCCAACTTTCAGTCCTAGTTGTCTCCTACATTAGCAGTCCCCCTTTCATATTTATCAGTGCCAAGTTTCTCTTTTATTAATAAATTGGTGAACCTTCCAATCTAATTTGAACATCACAAATGTCATCCTATTCATGCACTGTGTCACTTACCATTCAGGGAAAAAAATCTCTGTGCTGTACTTTCGTTGTGCGGAGTCTCTCCTTTTACCTAAAAATTGGTGATCCTTGTAGTCTACTCATGTTCCACGGATTTCTCGCTATCCATGCATCATCTTTGTGGTTTAATAGCTTTTCATGAGTTAGATTCTCTATATTTGAGCCTTCTACCTAGAGAGGAGCACTCAAGAAAGATGTGTCAGAGGTCTCATGAGATCCCTGAGAGCTTGATGTTTTCCTCTGGTTTGTAAGATCAAGATTCTTTTTCATTTGCACTACTTGACTGGTTGTGTCTCCTTCAAATACAGCCATTTTATTGCAATTCCTTCCATATGCACTAATAAAGGCATAGAAGCTTTCATGGGCCACTATCCATGCAACCACCCTTCAATTGTGGTGATGAATCCATTTCACCTCAGATTCTTAGTCTTGACAGGGACTATGCAGACATGATCCCCCTTTTAGGGGGATACAGTGTGATCACCATATTCTTTGCCCAGTGATCTGCAAAATGTGGGTGTAAATGTATGTTATATGCCATAGCCCTTCTGAGTATATTCCTGGTTTTTGCCATCTGGAACCTGTTGCTTCTCACGCTTGGTTGGACCTATTTGAGGGAATTTTAGTAGTTTTTTTGTTGGTTTCTCATTTTTGTGCATATCTGCATTATATTTTCTGGTCTCAACAGTCGTGGCTGTCTAGGAGTTATTGGAAATCAAATCAACTATGTTACCGTAATTTGCTTCAATCAGACCAAACTGAACGGGAAAAAAGAAAAAAAGATTTATATAGGGTGTCCATTTCTAATCTTCTCTAGCGGTCTTGCTCATTGGCACACTTATATGTGGTGTCATCGTCCCAGTATTTCCATGCTGAGATTCCTATATGTTGGAGCACTTGAGGCACATGAGTGCATCTGAATGTACATTGATACGATTATCAACTTCGCCTTTCTAGCTGTTTCCTAAGGCCCTGTTTGTTTTAGATTTTTGAGAATTGATTTTGAGCTCATAATCAGTTTGGCACTCAACCCATTCTCAAAATCCAATACAAACAGGGTCTAAACATCCTACTTGCTTATGTGTAGTTTGGATTTTAGACTTGCATGCTGTGAAGAGTGTTATACCTTCGCCTCTGAAACTGCAGAATTCTTGTAAGCGCATTTGTGGGGACTGCTGTGGCCTTTGGGTGTTTCTCAGCTGCAGCTACAGTGGCAAAGCGCCGAGAGTACCTATACCTAGGAGGTCTACTCTCTTCTGGCCTCTCCATCCTCTTCTGGTTGCAGTTTGCTTCCTCCATCTTTGGTGGTTCTACTGCCATGTTCAAGTTTGAGGTAATTTTCTATTCTCAAGGACAACGGGCATCCTCTGTCTAAGAAGACTTGGAGGAAGCTAGCAGTGATTCTTAAAAGGATTTTTTACCTGGATTAACAAAGTTCTGTATTTTGGGTGCAGCTCTATTTTGGGCTACTGGTGTTCTTAGGGTACATGGTCGTGGACACGCAAGAGATCATCGAGAAGGCACACCATGGGGATCTGGACTATGTGAAGCATTCCTTAACCCTTTTCACTGATTTCGTCGCTGTCTTTGTCCGAATTCTTATTATCATGGTCAGTCTACCTATCAACACGCCTACCTATTTCTTCAATTTTAACAACTTATTATTCAGTAGGACATACTGGTTACCGCTTTGTTTAACTGTAACTTTGTTTTTCTTAATCGTTTTAGTAGCGGTTTATAACATGGATTGGCAAGATATACTGAGTCTTTCTATTTTGGTGCAGACAAAGAACGCGAGCGAGAAGTCTGAGAAGGAGAAGAGGAAAAGGAGGACTTGAAGGCAGTGTCTTAACACTAAGCTCTCTCTGTCTCTCTTGCTCTACAATCTATCCGTCCTATGTGATATTTTCACTTTTTCTTTGTTTTTAGTATTTGTGGGGAGAAAAACAAGTTGGTGTTAGCAGTGTGAATCTACTTGTATTTTATGTGCTAGTTGTTTCCAGGAGGAGGATTCGATGACTGTTTGCCGAAGAATTTGGGAAATTTTTTTCCACCTATAATGGTGGCTCTCTCTTTTAGCATTTAATGCTCACTTGAGAATTACAAAGGCACCAATTAAAGCCACATAATTTCAATCCTATCCCCCTCCTCCTTTATGCGTTTGTAATTAAAAAACAAGTGGAAAAGTGGACAAAGTCCAATTACGGGAAAAGGGTACCTGTATATGACACTAACGGAAAAAACTACAAAGAAAAGAGGTATACTAATATGACAATATACTTGTCCTGGATATTTTTTTTTTGAGGATATTACAAATACGGGCTCCTTTACAAATATTTATGAATTCGGGTGACCTTAAGAGGAACAACATATTATGCGTGGATAGGGCCCACCCATGCACGGCATGGGCCTACCATCTTATATGGCCTCCTTTAGTAGATAGGGCCCACCTTTTGCGTATCATTTTTTATTATTTGGGTATCACCACTTTAAACCCATGCATAGCACGGGCCCACCATTTTACAGCTCATGTACCCATATGATGGGGGCCCATTAGTTTACACCCATGCTATGTACCCATATGATGGGGGCCCATTAGTTTACACCCATGCATAGCATGGGTCCTGCATACTAGTATATGTATGTATTAGGGCTGCACATGGTTCGGTCTGGTTTGGTTTTGGGGGATTTCTTGAACCGAACCGAACTAAACCGATCTTGACCGGATCGGTTCGGCTCGGTTCACGGTTTATCCGATTTCCTTGAGTTGGATTGCTGCTACTTTTATGCCCTGTTTGGATTACAGGAAAAAACATTTTTGACGAAATTTTACTTCAGTTTACACGATTTAGGGGGTAATGATATATTCAAGCATACCTCAAAGAAAAAGGGATGCATATTCAAGCATCCCTCAAATAGTAGAGATTTGAGAGAAAATCCGAATCAAATGCTAGTGTTTTGCCGTTTTGCAGATTGAATGTGCAGCTACTGAATCAAATGCACAAAATCCTTCTTTCCCGAATCAAAAGCACAAAATCTTTCTTAGGCTAGGGTTTTTCCGTTTTGGTCCAGAGAGAGTGGAGATAGAGTAGAAATTTGAGAGAAAAATCTGTCAGCTAGGGTTATGAGGTTATCCCTTTTCAGTTTTCAGCGTGTAATAAGTTATTCTTTTGGTCTTTGGTGTTATATTTCCGCCCATTTATTTACTTGGAACCACCCATTTTGGTCGGTCTCTTCTCTTTCCAGTTAAATACATTAGATTTGGGTGTGCCAAGTAAAGAAAATTGATATATATATATATATATATGATTTATAACAAAAAATAAAAAAATAGCAAAAATACCATCGGTTCGGTTCGGTTTTTCTGTTTGAAAATTTTCCTAGACCGTGACCGAACCGATCCAAACGGTTTATGGAAAACCAAAACAGTTGGTTCGGTTCGGTTTATCGGTTTAGGCGGTTAAATGTGCAGCCCTAATATGTATATATACTATGTCTCTATCCGATCGAGTTTTTCTTGCTTTTTAAATTTTTTATCAGTTCTCACTTGGAGAGGTATTCTGTGAACTCGCCTGCTTATTTAAAACAACTCACCGAACGTTTCCTTTTCGAAGGATGTGATCACAAAATAGAAATTCTCTTTTAGGAAAAATCAGCCACAAAATAATGACTTTCTGACTACTTTCCTAGCAATCCCTTTTACTGTTATATAAATACAAACAAACAAAAGCGTCATATGCAGGCCAGGGAACCACCGGCCTGCATATGACGATAACGTGAAGTCTCTTACATGATCCCACCACGCTAAAAAATAGAAACAAAGAAAGGGTAAACACCCATCCGGGTATTCGTATGCTGTCATGAATACCCGGATTTTAGAATCCAGATTTTTTGTTTGAAAACAGTGTAAAACAGGGTTCATGATCAAGTTGCCGTAAGCTGTCCTGACAGTGTTTTTTGGATTTTAAGTAAAAAAACCAGGTTTTAGAAATCTCTCCTGCACCTGAGATTTCTAAAACCTAAAAATATAGGAGGATCTGCTACTCTCCTGCTGACGGAAAGAAGGGCGAGAAGTAAAAAACGATGGTTGGTCAGCTTCTTCTGTTCTCTCTTAGCTACAATTTTGAAGAAATCCCAATTTCTAAAATCCGTGTATCCAAACGACCCCTAAATAATTATCAAATTTAGAGATTTTGGGGTGAAATCCCTTGATAAACGAAACTTCGACCGAAAAAACTGAAATTTCGGCCGAAATAAACTACCCTTTCGGGTATTATCGATTTTGGTTTCATTCTCCACCGAAACCCGAAATTTTGGATTTCGGTTGAAATTTAAAACCTTGGCTTCAAGTGGAAGCTAATCTAGTAGTGTAAGGGGAGGAAATGCAATTGTTAAAGAGGGTAGGAAGTAGGGGCATTCCGGTTTTTTGTTGCAAAGTGTTTCTAATGTTATGGTTTTTTTGGTTTTAGGTTGTGGATGGTATGTCTCTAGTGCTAGGGTTTTAACTTTATATCATGGTGACTAGATTACGTGCATCCATTAATATGTCATGGATACAGAGCATGTGTTGAATTCACACGAACATTTTGTGCAGCTGCATTGTGTTGATCTCATAATCTATTATGATGTCAAGATTGCACTATCTTTCTAAAATGCTATATAATTGTATAATCCACATTCACCTAATCGTTAGTTATCAGGTTGTAATAGATTTCAAGAATAGTTTTGTTGCTTCATTAGACATTAGTTGTAGGCTTATGATTAGTTTTTTGCATTATTTTCATGCCTGAGTAAAAGTAATAAAGATACGCCATCAGAACCATTCTCACTACTTTATTAACAGAAAGGGCGGATGGAGCAAAGCTCACAATGATGGCGGCATACTACAATTTCTGATGGGGACATTTGAAGTCCCAGCAACTGCTGCAGGAGTTCCTTCATGTCATTGTTTTCTTTTCCACTTTCACAATTGTCTTCTTTAAATTATGGGGTTTCCAAACCCTAGCACCAAGTGTAGTTTGCAAACTCATGATTAAACTTATCTAATTCTGCTCGCTTGGTACTAGCACCTAGGCAAAAAAATATTTAAAGAGTGAATTACTCTGATGGTGCTTGAGTCTGGCACTTGAGCAATCCATTAATGCATTGGAGAGCACCCATGAGAAGATGCCTTTCATTTCCCCACACATCATCTCAACACCATCACGAAGACCTATGCCCTCTGTAAATATTTTTCTGTTTCTCAAGCTGTTGGACTGCCTATTCGCTCTGAGGTCTTCTTTCTCACACTGCATCATAGTTGTTGGAACACAGTACAGGTCAGGAATATACTTCTACACAGTACAGGCTAATTTCTATGCTCTCTTTTTGCAGGGGAATTTTTTGTCTGTTACTGTTTGCATTTTAAATATTTGAAGTCCTTTTATTTCCTTAAAGGTAGTAAGAACCGAAGGAAGAGGTGGTTCATCTAATCCTAGGGACGTATTAACTTTAAATTGAATTTTGGGGCAAAACACAGTGGTATCCTGAAATTTGAAGTGTGAAGTTGGAATGTATTCTCTCAGTTTTATCGGCTATTTTCTAGTGTTTCATAAGAATCGTAATTCAAATAAATAATTACCTTGCAAAAATTACCACGCAGTTTGTTGTATTAAGAAGGTTTATAGGGATAATTAAATGTCAATAACATGGGTAGCCAAAAATTGACAATTGGTATCACTTAAAAGAACAGGAAGCTCTCTCCAATCAAGATCATAACCCCTAACCTTAAATGGAATGCTGAGAAATTGCACAATGGTTAGAATCAAGGGACCAACTCAGGTTGATTTTTGGGAATTTTAGTTGAGCATTTACCATAAAATTGGGTCGGAATTTGGGTTGCTTTCAATTCATTTTTTAGCGAAAGCTCAACCCAACGCAACCCAAATTCTTCACATCCATTTTAAAATTTCATTCCACTTAATCAGATCCTGAATTTGAATCCGAATTTGATCTTTCAAGCAGAAAAAACTTGTCTAGAATACAAACATAGGATGGAAGAAAATCTATCAAAGAGAGGTTGCAGTATTTGATTATGGTAAGAGTATTATATCACACCCCGATACAGCAAGATGCAACAGGAGCAGTAACAGATGCAGATACATTAGGACAGTCAAAATTTAAGTTCCATGAAATCTAGAAAATAAAAGAAGCTAGCACTGATGAACAAAGGCCACACCAGTGGTTGTTTACTCATAAATCCAGGGATGGAGGCTGCTCTGCCACTCTACAGGGCCATCTGGGAACCACAAAGCAATCTCTTTCCTAGCACTCTCCACAGAATCACTACCGTGGATGATATTCCTGCACGAGAAAAAAAAGGATCGGAATACAAGCATTTGACACAAACCATTCCATTGCTCTACCAAAGAAGATGACACCAAAAAACAAGCACTAGGCATAAAACCCTAACAAGCTTGCACCACATCCAGACCAGGGTGCACACAGACACACAAAAAATCTAGGAAGATCTTAATCTATTTTGGTTAAGAAACCCCTCTTTTCCAAAACTTTTTCAACTCATTTTCCTGGTTTTTGTCTTCTGAAAGCCCTTTCATAGTCATTAGACCAGGCTTCAGGACATTTCATCAGTGCAAAACATGAGACTGAAAAAAATTCTTTGGTAATTCTTTTTATTTTCTGACGAAGAGAAGCTAAAAAGAGCCATTAACAGAAAAAAAAGAAAACACTCTAAAAAAATCTTCTTGAATGTAATGGTTTTATAAATTTAGTTGATTCTTTGATGGATGGTTATGATTATTGTTGTAATCTCACTAATCTTTGGATACCATAATTTGATTCCCAGGCGCCAGTGCCCACAGGTAGCAACTTACAAGCTGACCCAATCTATTTAATTGGTTTAAAATGATCTTTAAGGTTATATTTGCAGATATAATAGAGCTTGTTTTAATGGTACAGATATAATAGAGCTAATACCAGGAAAAAAAAAATGCCTACCACCTTAAAGAACGTTGGTTCAAACAAATTAGAGATGACACATTGAGAAGCGTGTATAACATTTTAGAATATTTATGAAGAAATCTTACATGTCTTACATCATTGACAGAGTATAGAATTGGTATGATATGCATCTAAGATACAGCATTTATTGAAACATAAAAGAAAGTATGAACACTAGAGAATGCTCAGAACAGATTAAAAAAGAGGGCAGTACAGACAAAATTCACACAATTTATGTAGCTAGCAGAAGTAGCCGGCAGCACGAGTGGCAACAAACTCGATCTATAAGCTAAATTTCCGGAAGCATATAGGAAGTGAGATACTAACATGAGAGTGGCATCTGAAGCTAGGTCACTAGGTTGAGCCAAGAAAAGAGTGAGTAAAAAAAATAAAGAGACGATTTAAACCACATTTGAGAAAACAGACCTTGTGAATCATTGACTCTGCCACTTTTCAACTCCAGTTATTCATTGGAGGAAACATAAACTTTCTTAGCCCTCTCACTATCTATTTTTTCAACTTAGTTTCTACTTGTATTTCATTTCAGTGACAGGATTGGTTATTCTACATTCCTTCTCAGACCTTTCCCAGTCAATACGTTTGCTATCTAGAGAAAACTGAAAAATCCATTTACATTATGCTTCCAATCTCTTTGCTTATCTACCATGCTCCTGATACCAAATGACCAAACCCTCTTACCCATAAAAAAAACAGACCAAACCCTCACATATCTCCACTATCCACTCCCAATCCATCTTCTCAGACTGGAAAATCCTTCAAATGGAACAGTGTGAAGCCCAAACCCAAATGACTTAATGCATGTATAATTGTATATAAACATTAAATTCATATAAAGTGTCCCAATAATTTCTTTACAAATTACTGTTTTCCTTTTTGCATCAATTTTCCCTTTTTCCATTGTTTGTCTAATTGAATTGGTGACTTTAATCAGTTTGTTAGAAAACTCGGTTAGGTCATTGCGTTTTGAAAACATCAACAAGTCAAACTCGAAAATCTGCTGATGGATTTCCATGTAGAAAGGAGTTTTTCAACATTGTTTACAAGATTCTGTCTTCGTTTCTGTTCCCACAAGTTCTTTGATCGTATCACATACAAGTTGGAACATCCATCCATTGGTATCAAAGAAGAGACTAAGGGCATCATTGGATGCCACCAAATTGGTTCTTATTTAAGAGGTATTCAAAGAGGCTGTAAACGGACATCCCATATCATACATGAATTAGAAAGAAGCTATTGTTGATAAACGTCGCTCAAAAAAAGTTAATGGATAATAACACAAGTTACCTGCCAATCTCAACTGCCAAGTCCCCACGAATGGTGCCTGGGGCGGAATCTGAGGGGTTTGTGGCTCCAATGATCTTCCGACCAGTCACAACAACATTCTTACCCTCCCAAACCATTGCAACCACCGGGCCAGATATAATGTAATCAACCAGCCCACTGAAAAAGGGTTTAGCAGACAGGTCTGCGTAGTGCTTCTCAGCAAAAGGACGGTCCACAGTAATAAGCTTCATGCCTAAATTCAAACCAACGCAGAACCAAACAAACAACAGCTTAATAAAAAGAAAAAAAAAAGTAAAAGACAGAAATGATAAATAAGCGTGCAAATAAAAAATCAAAAGTGAATACCTTTCAGATAGAAACCTTTCTTCTCAAACCTACTAATAATCTCACCCACCTGAAAATCAACACAAATCTCTCAAACTGAATAAATAGCAAATTAATAGTTCAATTTTCTCTTCATGATATCCTAATATTATCTATTATAATAGTGCATCCATCTGACCTTCTCATAAGTTTTTAGTGAATAGAAAACAAGTAACATCGTGATGAAAAAAATGATATTGTTCAAGGATAGGAAAATACAAACAAGGGTAAAAACCCTTACCTCTCCAACAATGGTGAAAAAAACCCACCAACACCCTCTTCTTGCAACCCAAGCAAAAACTCAACTACCCCTTCACAATGTCTTCACAACCCGAAAAACACTTTTAAAAGAAACCCAATAACCTTGGATCAAAGCTCTTGCAAGAGAAGAAGAAAACCCTTAGATAGAGAAACACTCTTTTCTTGTAGAGAAAGAGCTCTAACTTGTCCTTGAGAATAATTCCCCAACTAAAGATAAAAACCCTCTTTAGTGAACTTATAAAACACATTCCAAGAATGCCCCTTGATAAAGAAGTTAATCCCAAGATTAACAAGTGTGGTGATTTCATATCGCCAATCCAACAGAGAACCCAAAAACTGATTGAATATAATAAAACCATAACAACACTGCTTCAAAGATTAACCAGAGCCTACCTAATTCCACTAACAAGGAAAACAAAAACAACTACGCAACAACAGCTCTACGCTGCTACTACTAGAGGGATGCAACTCAGGTCGGTCAGGTTCAACCCTAAAAAAGTTGGGTCAGGTTGGGTTCCAGTTTGTGTAGAATTTTCCCAACTTGGGTTGAGTTTGGGTTGGGTTGGGATCGGGTTGAGAGTTTGGGCGGCCCGACCTAATTGAAAATCGACATTTTTTACCATTTTTTTCTGTAAACTTAAAAATTCGGTTGAACTCGGGTCGGGAGGGTCGGGTTGAACCGCATCGGGTTGGAAATCAGGTCGGGTTGGGTTCGGGTTGGAAAAAAAAAAAGGGTTCCTCGGGTCGAGTCGGGTTGGCCCCATCCCAACCCAATCAGAGTCCCACCCTTAGCTACTACACTGAAAATCTCAATAATTATTTGAAAGCAGAGGAAGAAAATGCCTTAGCTACAACGTTCCACAATTATCTCAATACTAACAAGTATTCAAAAGCCAAAGTAAAAGAAGAGTAAAAATAACAAAACACGAACTAGCCGTTTGGATACATGGATTTTATAATCCATGATTGTAAAATCCTGGATTGTACAAGCTAAGAACTAGAATTTTGAAGCTAAAACCTAGATTTTAAATCCTAAAGCCTGGATTTTGAATGTGCAAATAAAGCGTGATACCACTCAGGTCCTGTTCGTTTCAGATTATGACAACTGATTGTAAACCCAAAACCTATTATTGGACTCAACTCAGTCTGGTAAAATCCAGATTGTAGCTTTAAAAATCTAGGTTTTAACTTGTAAAATCCGGGATTCCGGGATTTTACAGTCATGGATTATAAAAATCTATTGAATCAAAACGGCCTAGAAAAGAAATAAACTATAAATCCAGGATCCAGACTGAATAACAGCTTAATACCTCACCTAAAAAAAGAGATTTTTCATGGCTGAGAATGGAAAAAATATCGTTAATTAGAACGTTTTCATCCAATTGAACAGACAAATCCACATATAATTCAAAAAGTACACCAGATCTATCAAAGTAACGAATAGTCAACACGAATTGGAGAAGAGAAAGCGGAAATGTAACAAAATAGGATATTCAAAACAAACTATCACTGAAAACCAGCAAAAGAAACCCTAGTTCCCAAATAATGACAAAAAAAAAAAAAAAAACAGATAAGAAGTAGTGAAGAATAAGGAATCTTACCAGGCCACGTTGAACTCCATCGGGCTTGATCATGATAAAGGTCTGCTCCATCGCTCCACCTCAAGTTCGTCCCAAACCCTAGATTTGTTTCACAGAAGGAGAACTAAAATGGGGGTTGAGTCGCTTATATAGTTTATATAGAAAAACCCTAATATCTGTTGTTTCACTTCATATAACCTAGGGCTGCACATTTAACCGTCTAAACCGATAAACCGAACCGAACCGGGCATTTCGGTTCGGTTCGGTTTTTAGTGCCAATGGTTCGGTCGCGGTTTCCATTATTCATAAACCGATTGGATCGGTTCGGTCATGGTTTAAAAAAATTTTGAACCGAAAAACCGAACCGAACCGATGGCATTTTTGCCATTTTTGTTTTATTTATTTAATCATATATATCAGCCCATTTTCTTTACTTGGCACACCCAAATCTAGTATATCTAATATCTATGACCGGAAAGAGGACCAAATGGGTGTCCAAGTAAGTAAAGGGGCGAAAAATACACATATATCAGCCCCTTTTCTTTACTTGGCACACCCAAATCTAGTGTATCTTTGACTAGAAAGAGGACCAAATGGGTGTCCCAACTAAATAAAGGGGCGAAAAATATAAAATATCATGAATTTAACGCTAAAAACTATGCATTGCAGCCCTTTACATTTACACTGTTCAGAAAATTGTTTGGTTCCAAGAAGATTTTGATTTGGATTTGTCACATTTGCAGCCCTTTTTGCCTTGTGTTTTGAATTCGGATAAACCGTGAACCGACCCGAACCGATCCGGTCAAAACCGGTTTGGTTCGGTTCGGTTCGGTTCTACCCCCCAAACAGTTCGGTTCTACCCCTCAAACGGTTCGGTTACGGTTTGGAATTCTTCCAAACCGATGGCATCGGTTCGGTTCGGTTCCAGAAATCCCCCTAAACCGAACCGTGTGCAGGCCTAATAGGCCCGCCTCGTGTTGTAGTGTTGTTCTAACGTGCGCATTAGAGAGCAATACGCATACCTTGCGTGAAGACTCATGACACGGGTATTATTTAGGGAAATGATATATTCACCCCGTTTTTTACTTGGGACAGCCTCCCAAATTAGGGGTGGCAAAATTGGCTGAACCGAATCGGAACCGAGCCGAAAATTTGGTTTCAGTGTGGTTAAATCAAACCGATTCAAATTTCCGTTTGGTTCGGTTTGGGTATCAAACAGAAACCGAATATTTCCAATGATTATGAGTAAGGGGTGGCAAAATTGGTGGAACTGAACCGAAACCGGTTTCCATTCAGTTCGGGGGTCAAACCGAACCGAAACCGAACCATTGCCATCCCTACCCCAAATGCTATTGGATACACTTTGATAGATGATCTAGGCTCTTGATCCTTTATTTTTGTAGGTAAGCTCCCTAGGCTCTTGATCCATCAAGCCTTTTTAGGGTTCTTCTAAGAAAGACAATTTGCCTAATCAAGAGTGGAACCAATCATATCCCTACCCGCCACATGGCAAAGGGAGGCTAGTTTTGCCATTTTAATTTAAGGGAAAAAGCCAAAAAAAAGTAACTAAGATAAAGCCAATTCTTTGACTAATACCCATTTACAAAAATCTTAGCCAATTGCCACATGGCAAAGCGTGATTTGAGGATCCTATAAGAGAGCCTTGAAAGTCATTAGACCAATCCCAAGTTCCCAACACCTTTTTATGCACTAGCTTTGTCTAGTGCACAGTGGACCACCATCATTGAGGTTTTTCCGTCATTTCAATGGAGCTTTCTAGTGCTCAAACGGGTGTTGGCTCTTCGGCATAATTCACGGGCTTGCTCCCTGGTGACGAGTGTTCAAATCCCCCGGGACTTATCCTGATGCACGTGGTGTGTGGGCCACTGCGTGCATCCGTAGGGAAATAGTCCTACTCTTGAAGGGGGTGGGGACACCCTGCATCATATATATATAAAAAGAAAGGAGTCTTCTAGTGCACTAATGGGGACACCAGGCTCGGCTCGTTAAGAATTTAATATATTTAAATATATATATTATATATTAATTTATACATTAAAAGGGTTGTCCAGGGAGTGAAAGGGGGGCAAAATATGTCACTTCATTTTTGGAACCCCATTTGTTACTAGGACCACCCCCCATAGTGTAAAAAAAGTAGTCAAATTACACTAGTAGGGCTGCCCAGGAAAGATGAGGGGGTGTGAACATAATATAACCAGAGCTCGGTAAGGCTCGCGAGCCTGACCGAGCCCGAGCCTGGCCGAGCTCGGCTCGGCTCGGCTCGTTTACACCCCTAGGCAGGCATGTCATCAGTTGGTCCCACAAGCGACCAAACCCAAAATGCTATTTTTTGGGGAGATGATAAATCGCACCCCTTTCAACGTGATTTGACGTCAAAAAGCGATAAAGTATGCCACAATTCACATTATAAGGGGTGCGAATTATCTTACATGGGTGCAAAAAGCTTTAAAGTATGCCACAATTCACATTATAAGGGGTGCAAATTATCTTACAGGGGGTGTTAATTTATCATCACGCCTTTTTTTTTTATGAATAAGGGTATCCCCACTCCAATTTATAGGGCGGGACAATTCTATGCACGCAGTCACCCGTAAACCATGCACATCGGGTAACCCCGGGTATTGAACTCGTTTCAATGGGGAGCATACCCATGACTTTAAGTCAAAGAGCCACACCCGTACGGGTAAGGGTGTCAATTTTGGCTCGGGCTCGGAAGCTCGCTCGAGCTTGGCTCGAATCCTTAACGAGCCGAGCCCGAGTTAGGCCAGGCTCGGCTCGGCTCGGCTCGTTAAGGCTCGTTAAGAATTTAATATATTTAAATATATATATTATATATTAATATATACATTAAAAGGGTTGTCCATGGAGTGAAAGGGGGGGGGCAAAATATGTCACTTCATTTTTGGAACCCCATTTGTTACTTGGACCATTCCCCATAGTGTAAAAAAAGTAGTCAAATTACACTAGTAGGGCTGTCAAGGGAAGATGAGGGGTGTGAACATAATATAACCCGAGCTCGGTAAGGCTCGCGAGCCTGACCGAGCCGAGCCGAGCCGAGTCTGGCCAAGCTCGGCTCGGCTCGGCTCGTTTACACCCCTACGTACGGGTTCAGCCAAATGCTATTGAGAACACATAGTTTGGAGGATCCTTAAGCCCATGATCCATTAAAACTTGGTCAGTGTTCCCCCAAGAAAACTTAACCTTTGATTTTTGCAACCGTTTATCTTACGCTTGGGATGTGCATTGAACATGTAGCTAGAGACCTGTCGGTCCCCTCACTATGGTCTACAATGTTAAGGGTCTCTATTGTGTGGAAATGTGGAACTCAAAAATTGGTTGTTAGAATTGACGGCGATGATCATCTGCGTACTCATTATGAACGGGCAATTAGTTGTTAGAATTGACGGCAATGATCATCTGCATACTCATTATGAACGGGTCCAAACTGTAACTACTGTGTGTGTCTGAGAGAGAGAGAGAGAGAGAGAGAGAGAGAGAGAGAGAGAGAGAGAGAGAGAGAGAGAGAGATTTTGGATGGTGGTAGATAAATGGAAAAGGTAGATTAGTTGGGATGATCCTTGTGGAATGATTTTCACGTATTGGGACAAATTGGTATGAAGAATGATCATGAGGTGGAAGACACAAATATTAAAAATAAGAAAGAGAGAGAGAAAATAGAATGAGTCAGTCACTTATGTAGATAGCTACCAGAAAATAAGTTCCAAGGTGTTTGCACCCATTATTGGGCAGAGTCAGTGACGAAAGAGGGAATTGTTAAACCATGACTCCTTGGAACAAGTCGATGAAGTAATTGTTAAACCATGACTGAATTGTTAAACACAAGGCCTAGATCTTGATACAAAACAGATGGAGTCCCTACGCATCTTCAAGTCTTAATTAAGTTAAACGAGCCCAAACTCTTTTAATGTAGCTTTATGACTCCAATTTACAAATACACCATCACCTTGGGATCCAATTCCTAAGGTCCATTCCCATACACCTTATTTGCCTTCCAATATAAAACGACCACTGCCATTTCTAATTTACTAATACCATGACCTTGGGATCCAATTCCAATTCCAATTCCAATTCCAATTCCATATATTTAATTGAGGGTGTTTTGAGTCCAAGCTGTGCGATGTGCTTGTTGGGGCACATGGATTGTAATGGGGAAGTCGCCCTCTCCCCCATCAAAATAAGAAAGTAGTGGAGGCATGATGAACATGATGGGTGCTTCGAAAATAAAAATAAAATAGACGAAGGGTATATTTGTCATTCTGTTAGTCATCTTACAATTTATAATTGGAATTTTTGCAAAAGAAGCCTTCTACTTTTTCTTCTTTTTTTTTACAAAAACAGCCTTCTAGTTTGACAATGTACAAATGGAGTCAACACATTCGAGTGAATTTTGCAAATCCAGTCATGCCAACAAATGGTGACCAAAATACAATCTGTGGTAGATTTTTAACTCATAAAAAGACCAAAATGTCCTTACATGTGAAAAAACGAAAATTACCTTCTAAAAAGACTAAAATGCCCGTGACGCTCCGTGATGTATTTTGATAGGGTGGCAGCGGTGGCTCTCACCAAGTCAACTCAAACCCATGCATCAGGTGGGGCCTACCATAATACCTCAAGTTTTGATGGGGTAGGTCTCACGATCTCCACCTGAGCCATGCATAGGGTGGGGCCCACCATTATAGCTCGTGTTTTTTTACTTTGCAATTTTTAAACTGTTTATTGAGACTTGAGAGTATTTTGCAAAGTGTAACAACCGTAAAAGCTAATTAGAAAAATGTAAAGCATAGGGTGTAGAGGATATAAAATCAAGGGTACCCGAATATCATTTCGATATATACTAGCATTCTTGGCCACGCACATGGGTGTAAAATAATGGCCCCCACGCATCAAAACATGAGGTGTAAAATGGTGAGCCCCACCCTATGCAAGGGTTCGGGTGGAGATCTTGGGACCTACCCCCTTAAAACATGAGGTGAAATGGTGGACCCCGCCTGATGCATGGGTTTGAGTTGAGTTGGTGGGGACCCTCTATCGAAACATATCACCGAGCATCATGGGTATTTTGGTATTTTTACAATATAATTTTCGTCTTTTCAAATAGAGGGACATTTGACCTTTTTAAAAGCTAAAATAATCTACCATGGATATTTTGGTCACAAATTGATGGCATGATCAGATTCATTAGTAAAATTCACTCAAATGTATTATGTGACGACTCTATTTGTAAATTGTCAAACTAGAAGATCATTTTTGAAAATAAAGTAAAGTAGAAGACTTCTTTTGCCAAAAATCCCTTTATAATTTTACTACAATTCTCATCTTTCTCCTGCTAAATATACTGTAAAAAGAAAGCCATGTGCTGATCGGATCGACATCGATAAGACCTGTTAAATACCGTTGAAAATACCTTGATCTCATAATCGTAGGCCCCTTGATCCATCAAGCTTACTTATGTTTGAAAAGCAAAGCTAAACATTTGATTTTTGTAGTCAATTTGGGCACCAAGACCATGATAATTGCCTCGTGATGTTCTAAAAGATCAACAATATTTATTTCACCCTTGTGGGATCCAAAAATTTACTTCTACCATTGATAAAAAAAAGTGACTTTCGACTATGCAAAAAGTCATTTTGTCAGCCAGTGGTGAAAGGCAATTTTTAGGTCCTACAAGGGACCATAGTGAGTATGTATGTAAAATTGAGACCATTGATTTTGTAGAATCTCACAAGGTGACCCAGATAGCCTTGGGAACAGACGTCCCACGCATAAGATAAAGAACTACAAAAATGAAGGGCTTAGATCTTTCTTAAGGAACCCTAAAAGAAGGCTTGATAGATCAAGAGCCTAGGATCATCCAATCAAGGTGTTCTTAATGGCATTTAGCTGGACTTATAGTCGTTGTCTGGATCAATGGATCTGATCATGATCATGTAATTAGGGCAGAAGTGGGGGCCTGATAAATGCCTTTTAGGAAGGATTGTAAAAGTGACTCTCTCTCTCTATGGGAAATGCTAAAAAGGAAACTTACCTTTATGCTCTTTCCTAAAAAGGCACTTATTGGGCCCCACTTCTGCCTAATTTACCTGATTAGATCCATTGATCTGAACGACAACCATAATTCTGACCAAATACCGTTAAGAAAAACTTGAGCGACCGAAGACTCGCTTGGGATTCCACCAATAAAAACTAAGGTCATGTTCAACCTTTCTCCGGCCCTTCTTCAATGTGGTAAATGAGAAATCCCAAAAATATCTAAAAATGATGTTCAACAACAGGGTCCGTTCCACCCATTTATCTCCTTTCTGATTTTCTTGTGTCTAAAGATACAAATAATGAGATTTTTCGAAGCGACTCTGATCCGTTTCGGAAGATTCCCACTATCCAATTTCCACCAATTTCCACTAATGAGCACACGAATGGGAACAGAACACGACTAAAGCCACCGATTTTTTGTAGTACTTGATCTTATGCATGGGATGTCCGTTCAGGATGGAGCGCTTCATTATGTTCTACAAGATCAGCGGTCTAGATTTCACATACACACTCCCGTGCTCCATTGATCCCAATATTGCCCTTTACCATCGATGGTGAAAGATGGTGAAAGTGACTTTCTCCATAGTTGTTCTCTTATATTTTATTTATTCATCACAAGGTCTATTTTTTTCTCCACCCACAAGCAAACAACACAAACACAACGGAAAAAAAAAAAAAAAAAAAACTAAAAAAAAGGAAATTTAAAAAAGAAATGTTTTAAGTTTTTGTTTTCCGAGATTTTATATGGTGTAAGGCCTTACAACAATACGGTAGGGGTACCGCCCTTGATATTTGATCCAAATGTCAAGGGTGGTACTTCCACCGTACAAAGGCCTTATTGTTGTAAGGCCTTACACCAAATAATTTCTCTGTGTTTTCCTCTCTTTCTTTTTTCATGCTTCTTGCATATTTGTATTTACTACATTTACAAACACCAAGAGAGAATTAAAATATTAAAGGAAGATAAAAACAACACCTTCTCTTGTTTCTTTCTTCCCCTTTCTTTTTTTTTTCTTTTTTTTTTTCATGACTCTTTTTTGGGTTTTGAAAATTATCAGAATTAGAAAGGTCGAGGGTCAACAAGGTATATGTAATAATATTCATCTACCTTCCTTCTATCACATTTAAAAAATCCTAATGATATTGGCACTACCATGTTTTAATTTAATAACAGCACAAACCCAGCTTGTCTTTTCTTTTTAATTAGCTTATGAGAGCTGTTTGGGAACTGTAATAACCTTCGACAACTGTTTAAAAAATAAAAGACAAGATGAGTTAGTGCAATTATTAAAACATGGTAGTACCAGTATCAGCAGCCTTAAAAAAATGTTTATATATTAATTTCATAAGAAAGAGCAAAGAAAGTTGAACATTTACTCTATATACCAGAGGACAAACAAACGCCCTTCATATTCACCTTCATTTCTCCACCAAGAATTTGTTTCCTTGAAGGGTTTTCTTTCTTTCATTGGATTCTACAAAACCCAATGTAAAACCTATTTCAATCTGTAAATGTTTAGTCTATTCATCTATTTTTGTGATTTTCCTAAGACTAGGATATAAGCTCTTTTTGGGTTCTTGGGCTTTAAATTCTGCTACTCTTTTTGAGTCTGCAAAGAATCTTTCGCCAGCCCATAATATTGCTTAAAAGTGGTTGTATAAAACAAACCCATTCGTGCAATTTTTTTCTTGAATTTCTATCAAGAAGTCACTGTTCTTTATTTTCCCATTTTATCCTCCTCTTTGTTTTCTTTTTCTTTTTTTTTTTTCTCTATTTTTTGTTCAAGATTAAGGAGTGAGAGAGGCATGGGAAAGCAAGGTCCTTGTTATCATTGTGGAGTTACAAGTGAGTCCTTATTCATTTTTCATGGCTTTGTTAGTGAGTCTTTATTCATTTTTCATGGCTTTGTTTATCTTAAATATTTAAGAAAATCTGTAGTTTTTCTCTTCCTTTCTATATTCTTCTGTTTTTTTTTTTCATTCTTCTAGATCAGTGGGCTTTAACATTAATCAGTAATATCTTGAGCAAGATTCCCAATTCCCTGGTGTGTTTCAATGATAACTGGATTAATTGAACATGGAACTAAGAAAAAAAATTCACTTGTTTATATGTTTCTCTAGTCTTTTCATTTCATCTGAATTTCTACTTGTTTATGAATTTTATTGAAGGCTGAAAAGATTATAGAGGGTCATTGTACTCTCTTTGATTTCATTGAGTTATAATTATTTATTTGGTGTATATGTTCTTTTGGATATCTGGTTAGTTTTTTTATGCTTCTGTTTGATTCAGTATACACTGGTGAACTGTGTTCCAAAAGAGTATGTTGTGATTTCCATATGTTTCAAGGTTTTTCGGTGGTGTGATAATTGATAGCCCTATAAAAAAAGCTCAGCCTTTCTCCCTTTCCTTTTTATCTTCTTTCTGTCATGTGTTTCTTGAAGAACAAAATTTATGGTTCAGTTATACTGAAGGTATTCTGACCGTACCCATATCAGAAATCATTGTAAGATTCAGTGGGTTGGGGCAGTTGTTTGTTGGCTCAAAGGATCTGATTGTGCTTTTCTTGTATTTGTTCACACATATATTCTTTGTATCTTCCAATGTCATATTCAATATATGCTTCTAGTTGTTCTTCCTATGTAATGTTTTCAGGCTATTATGCCAAGTTGGCAACTGAGGTCAATCTGGCTCCAGATTATTTCATCTATTTTCGAGTTAAAGATGCTATTCCTGTCAAATTAGTTGGAATAATCGTCTCTCAAATATCTTTCTATCTCATCCTCTGGGCATTTGTTTTGGCTTATGAAGATAAACATGGTGTGGACCAAGTTGCAAAGTTCAATGCCAATGCATAACCATCACAGTAGCAAAAACGGACTCTGTAATAGGAGAAATGCTAAGGTACAAAAAAGCTACTAGGAGTAGAAGAAATTGTCGCTCCATAGATTGGTTAGACATTAATCATCTTCTTGAAACTTTTGCTCACTTCTTGTGTTGTGATGTGCTCAGTGTTTCCCCCTTAGCTGTTACCTTCTCTTGAATCTCTTCTTCTCTCCTATTTTCAATAAGCTTTGCTCATTACTCATAGCTCCAGATATTGTTGGACCCTGTCGCTTATACCTTCCACTTCCTTGGATATTGTTGGCTCACTCTTCATTTCACAAACTTCCCGACTCTTTACTAGTTCCTTCCTAACATGTTGATCCTCATCAACCATCACTCTCCACCATGGGTATCTCTCCTTCACAATTTGTCTTTTATGAATCCTTTGATTCTTGGTTCCTTTTCACTATACATGTCTCCCTCATTCATTAAGTGTCCTATACAAAGGCCCTTTTCATGCTTATTTGCTGAGCTTAGGCTCAGTAATGCGCTGAATTAGGGCCCCGATCTTTTGCTAAGAAACCAATGGGCTGCAATCAGACGTAAAAAAACTAAGCTGGAGTTAGTTGTGCCAGCTTAATGCTACCTGGAACATGTTTAACCAAAAGATACCTCCAAGAGTTTGGCATGATTAACCATAGAATTTTCAATTTTGTCCCATTTTGAGGATACTGGGCTCATGCCGTCATCATTCTTATTGATGTCAAGTAATTCCCCCTTTTTAACAGCTTAACATGAAAATGTCATTGGAATTTGTTGTATCAAGTGAGCATCTTGCTAGCCGTTTATTGAAGATCTTATACCCTCATCGAGAATCCATGTGCTTGGAGCTCTGGGATGAGGTTTGGAATAGCATATTGCTTTGTTTGACATTTTGTCCATGCCATCATCATGGGTGCCATGACCCATTTAATCGTGTATTTTGTTTTATTGGAAATGACGCATAAGAAGTTTACAACACCAACATGTATTTCAAATACACACATTTATACAATTATATTCGACATTCATTTTTTGTTTTAGTTTGCATGACAAAGAATGGCAAGGGTCCACAAGAGGGTATGTCGCAACCCAAATATTTCATTTATGTTTTAAAACACCAAACTGACTCGCCATACATCAGGCTGTGCCATATGGAGCTTAATCCCTCATGTTTTTCTATATGGGCACTACATATATACCATGCCAATAGTCATGGCATGTGAAGGGATACTATTTTCTCGACTCATCATGTGTCCCGCATTGGCTTGCTTGAATCATGCTACATGACATGACACTATTTGAAACATAAATTTCAGTAGACCTATATTTTGTTTGGGTTCCAATGAAATCCTTCAGACTCTTGTTGTTCACTCGAACACTTAAACAATTTCTTTGGTTTATAGGGATGACATTGTCATTATTGGTACTGATTTCTATTTCATCATCAGCAATGGCATTTCTAGCATGAGCTTCATATGGACCCGGGCAACTTTTATACTCGAAAATGTAAATATGCCACTTGCCTCATGGGAAATATTTAGCACGCTTCCGTGAACTTCGACCTAATTTAACTAATTGTTGCCAGCCTCATGTATGTCATGGCATTGGTTAGTCCATGGATACTCCATGCCATCTTAATAATAAATTCATGATCACTAATCAGATCATATACAACATTTGGGTCATCACTGTCACCTTTTATACATTCACTCACCAATGGATCACTTCACTTAATCTAATGATGACAAGGTTATTTAGCTTGATGATTTTCTCTTCATTGTCGGGTTTTGTCTGTCTGGTCTCTTCCCTCATCTAATAAATGAGCAAGAAACAATCAATAGCCATTTTAGAGACTGGATATCATGTCATCTACTTAATATAGATCCACGTGCTTCTTTGGGACCTTGATGTTTTCTCTGATTCCTTTTATAAAAATGATCAGAGTTATAACTATGGTTTAATCCTATCCGATGTTTCATTAGTCTCGACATGCTGTCAATTCCAATAAATCTCCCCTATATTTTCGCTAATGCAGTATGAGGTTCTAAGCTTATTGGCGAGTGTATATTAGAGATATGGCTACTAATAAACTGGGCCTCTTTGGACTTCACTCACAAACTATCTAAATACCCACTTTTTATGCCTCAATGATAACTAAGCAGTGAATAGAAGCGATTCCTAGGCCGGAGCTAGAGTTTAATGCTAGATGGTCTCGTAGTCAAATTTCATGTATTGCCTTCATTAGATTACTTGCCAGGTTTGTAGTGTCCGGTTGCAGTTTTGTTGCCCAAGACGTTTCTACTTTTATGGTTGTTACTACTTGAAAGATAAAAATAAGATACTTCATCTTCCCATAAATATAGAAATTAGACTATAATAAGTTACCTATGGCCGTGCAAGCATGTAATTTCCTCTCATTTGAGTTCTACATTGCAAACATACATTAGGTCATTGTGGACCTCAATTTTTTGATTTGATGAAATGGGATTAGATGACAATTTTGTTGAGCTTTTTTTCGTTCTCTCTTATGTTTGTTGGATTTTACATTTTAAGTAGCATGCTTCTGGGTGTGTGTTTAATGTTTTCATAATGCTATAGGCACTCCTCTATGGCGAAATGGGCCACCAGATAAGCCAGTTCTGTGCAACGCATGCGGGTCTAGATGGAGAACAAAGGGTACTCTTGCAAACTACACTCCACTACATGCCCGTGCAGACCTTGGTTCGGTGGACTACAAAGTTCCCAAAGTAAAAAGTATATCCATCAAGACCATAGAGCAGAAATTGCACAAAAGAAAGCACTACAATGATAATGTAGAAGTCAAAGGGGAAGCTCGAGATTACGACCAGAACTTCCGAAAACCGTTGGATGAGGATACAAGCAATAGATCTAGCTCTGGATCAGCAATATCATACTCTGAGAGCTGTGCCCATTTTGGAAGCACAGATGCAAGTGATTTGACAGGTTCACAATCCAATCAAAGATTATCTAAATTTCTCTTGTTTGATTTTCCTTATAGTTTTATTCTTCAAGTCTTTTTTTTTTTTTTTTTTAATGTTGAAAGGCTGTGCCGGAGTTATCTCAGTATTGGCAGAATCCCTTGAAGGGTTCGATTTTGTCTAATATATCATCCATTTCAGTATTTTGATGTCGCAAAAATCTTTCTAAAATTAAGATATCCTGTATTTTAAACATGATCGCTGGGTTCCTTCTCCTATACTTAACTTTTGAGAGAAACTCAAACTATAACTCCTATTTAAAACCGTAATGCTATTTGATGTAGTCTTGATCTGGATTGTCGAATGGCATATTCTCTGTCCATGCATTTCATTTTCATTATTATTATTATTATCTTTATTAGCATTTAACTTCATTCAGGAATGTCATAATGGGTTGAAATGGCATTAGCAATGTGACATCTGAGATTTCAGTCTTTTCATATTTTTTTCCTAGCATAAAGAAAAGATAGTGGTTGATTCCACCTCAGCATAGATGCGTTCTAATGTGTCTTTCAAATTAACTCTATTTAAAATTATACCATTGCCTATTATGAAATCTCTCCAGTTCGAAGTTTATTTTCTTTTGAGAGGATATCCCAAATTTTGGTCAATGACAATAACAGTGTTTAAAAACTTGGACTTAGACGAGAACTTGTTCAAGGTAGAAATGAATTAACATGGGTGAGTCGGTGATTGACACGGTCAATTTTTCACTAACTCGGGTAAGCCAAGGGATTTTTTTGATTGACTTAGGGAAAAACTCGAACTCGGTCAAGGAAAATTGAGTCGGGTAGGGAGATTTGTTGATTGACGCCGTATGTTTTTAAATAGTGCAATAACATGCCTATTTGTTGATGTTATAGCTAATTTGCATTGACAAATATACGTGCGTGCGATATAAAAATTTGAAGAAGAAGAAGACTCCTTTGCATCACTCTAATTCATAGTTATGGATATCGTTTTGTTTGGCATTCCATTTTGGTCAGTGGGACGGGATGTACTAGTGTTTTGTCCGTTTCGATGTTCCGTTTTGGAAAATATGCTACGACCGAAGATTTTTTTTCTTAAAAAAGTTAAAAATTGAAAAGTTCAAAATATAAAAAATTGCTAGAAAAATATAAGAAACCATTATATCAACCAAATTTAACAAAAAGACACATTTTATTACTTGAAGTATCAAAATGATTACAATACGTCAATGAAACTAAAAAAATTTAATCATAACAAATGCTAAGTGCTTATTATAAAGATTACAAATAAAAATGAAGGTTGAATTCTTCACATTTCTCATAGATCAGATATTATCACCCAAACCTGAAACAATTCAAATAAAACTTAAAAAGTAGTGTTGTTCTGCAAGTGCCTTGTGTTATGTCGGAGATTGATCATCAGGTTTGGATTATACATCTTGTGGAAGCTACACGGGTCCAGCTTCGCAATGAGCTGGGTTGGGGGTTGCAGGAGGGCAGTGCGCCCCTACCTCGAGGGGTCTGGGGACGGAGCCTCTAATATTGTTTAGGAAGAAGAGGAGAGAGAGTGAAAGAGTGCACAGTCACAAATCAATCCATCACCATTAGCTTCGTTTTGATGAAAGAAAACCACCATAAGTGATGGATTTTGATTCTAGTGAATAGTTAGTGAAAAATCACAAAAAGAAACTATAGGGACAAAAGCTCTCTAAAACCCTAAATCTCTCTATGAAATGGAAAAAATAGGGGATTTGATGGCTTTTCATAACCCTCATTTGTTTAAGGGGAGGAGCAAAAAAAGGCACAAAATACCCTTCAAAAGCTATAAAACGGTAAAAAAATAAGGCCAAAAACTAAAATATAGACATTGGGGTGCTTTTCTATAATTTTTTTTTAAAAATCGACTTCAGAAGAAACATGATATTGACAAAACAAAACGAAATGAACTGGTACACAACGAAATTCTGACCAGGACGTTTCGCTCCTGGTTTTTGTACCGGTTTTCCTGTTATCACAAAACATTTTGCCTGTACTAGGCAAAACGAAACTATGTCAATAATTGTGCCGATGTTCCTTTACAAAGTTTTCTTCTGTAACTTGTTACTGAAAAGCAATTAGAGATTTTTTTCTCTCATGTCTATGTATGAACCAGAATTGCCATTTTATTCCTAACCTGAAAGAAAAGACACTATGTCCAATGGTCCTCCTTTTCATAATCACAATTTATACAACTACTTGGGCTAGATCCTTGCATGAATGGCCCTATATAAGGTACACAACAGAAACACAACATATTCTACCCAGGATATGAATAATAAAAGAAAGTGCATGAAGTGCAACTTATTCCCAACACTACATTCTATTTAGAACCGTGTCAAATTTGTCTCCACCATGTCAAGTTTCTGAAAAAAAAAAAAACAACTGTCCTTAAATTCCTTATTACATTGGTCTGCCTAAATTATCTGAAAGATAGTCCTGGTCCTTCTCCTTTAGTTAATTTAAGGAGTTTCTTATGTGTTAGATTTGAGGACCGTTTCAAAACCTTGGTTTGATCTGTAGGGGAAGATTTCATCCTTCAATTAACTTTCTGCCCACCAATCAATAGCGTTTTTTTGTGTGTGTAGGTGATGCATTACAACTTTCAAGCTTAAGACTGTTCAGAATGTGGTGCTCCTTCGTTGTATAGAATATAGAATTGTTTTCTCCATTAATTGATTCCAAATTCATTTGAATTTTATATTAAATGATCTATCTCCATTTCACTTGTATTCAGGTTCAGCCCAGTCGCATGTCTGGGACTCACTTGTGCCTTCAAAGAAGAGGTCATGTGTTAGCCGCTCAAAGCCGTCTTCTATCGAAAAGCTCACAAAAGATCTACATTGCATTTTGCACGAGCAACAACTGCCTTTCCTTTCAGGATCCTCAGAAGAAGACTTGCTTTTTGAAAGTGAAATCCCAATGGGCTCTGTTGAGATAGGCCATGGAGGTGTACTCATTAGGCATCCAAATTCAACCGCCCGAGAGGAGGAATCAGAGGCAAGCTCCCTCCCCATAGATAGCAAAGCGTATGTACAAAGAAGTCTTACAAATGTTTGCAATGAAAAAGATAAGAAAACTGCAGGACAAGGAGCAGAAGAGAGTACAAAAAGGTGCTTTCAAATTTATTAATCTCAAGTTAAAAATAACTTGGCATATGCACAAAGAAGTCAGAATTTAATTGCATTTGAGCCCATCTTTCATTGGATGCATTTCCTTTGTTTCCTTGATTTCACAATGTGATATTGGGATTTCCTCTTTATAATCAGGAGTGCTTGGTTTCTCTGGGTGAAGTGTTAGTAGATTGATTCCTATGGCTTAACATTTCCATTTGTGATTCACAGGGTTGTGATTCACAGGGACAAGTTTTCCCAAGAGAAGTTTCGTGTGCTGAGAAATAGCAATTCACCCCTAACATCCACAGATTTGAGAGTAAGATCTCAATTATGTTAATATTTTCATTTGATGGCATTTGATTAGTTTTCCCAGCAAACTTATTTCAAATCTAATTTAGTGTATCATGACTTAATTATCTGTAAGTGTTAGTCGAGTGGGCATTTTTATTTGTTTTTGTTGTTCCTGATATTACCAAATAACTCACATGGTTGGAGTAAATGTTGGAGTAGGATGTCGTTAGCTTTGAGGCGTTCATGAGACATCTGACAAATGAAGAACAACAGCAGTTGATGAAATATTTACCTTCAATCGATGCTACGAAATTTCCTGACAGGTTGTTATATTTGTTTTTTTTTAATGGAAATAGGTTGTTATATTTGTTCTTCATGATTACGTTTATGATTTATGTAGTAAAGAATAACTAACATGATTTCTTCTTAGCTATGACTTTATTTCTATATGTGTATCGATTCTGTTTAGAATATGATGCCCTTTTGTCTCCTGTGCAGCCTTACAAGCATGTTTGAAAGTCCTCAATTTCTGGAGGCCTTGTCGTCCTTTCAGCAACTACTTTTGGAGGGCATCTTTGATCTCTCTTATTCTGGAGTAAAAGCCGAGGAGTGTCGGACTTTAAAGAGGCTTGCATTACTTAATTTGACCAAATCCAAATGGGTAGAACATTATAATCGGCTCAAGGTAAGATCTGATGACCCTTTTTTTTCTACATTCCATAAGTTTTGATGTTAAAATATTGAAGTGTTCAATTACAGTGGATTGTATTTCTTGGAATGGAATTACAACATGGTCCAATTTCTAACTGAAATTTTGTTTCATATCCTTTAGGATATAAAACATAAACAAATTAAAGAAGGAAGCGTAGGACATAGTTTCCTTGGGTCTGGTAACTTGAAACCATCCAAGAAACCTCGTGACTGCCAAAATGAGAACTTTCCAGGTTAGTCAATTTCCAGTTTTCTGCTATACAGATAAGCTTGATGGAAGTAACAGATATGCATATCACATGCTATGCCAAAAATACCTGCAATATTTTAAAATATAGCGATTTTATCGCGACATTTTGATAAAACTACAAAATCCCGAAATAATCCCTAGAATTTTAAAAATATAGCGATATTTTCTTTTACCGTGATAATATCACGATATTTTTACAGTATTTTAACAATATTTTTTATTTTTCCTAATTGATATATTTTTAAATAATTTTTTTATCGCCCTTTCCTGATACACACCCGAAAAAATAAAACAAATTTAATGTATCCCGAGATTTTTCCTTGCTGAGAAATTCCCGAGAACGAAATTTGTGACTTAGATCACATGTTATTCTTTGTTGCAATATCTTCACTCATCTGTATAGCTCACTGCTTGTTGTCATCTTAGAACTTAGAACACCCAATGCGTGCTTCTTTTTCTTATTTTTTCCCAATTTTCTTTGTCAAAATATGGTGTTACTGATTTTGATTGATATTTTAAGTTCCGGAGCCAAAAGGCATGATGAAAAGCCCCAAAAGAGTGCGTAAGTACGGGTCAATGGACAATGAAATAAGAGCAACGTATGGCACCGTGGGCATGGACAATGAAGTGTCTTGCTTTAGTCCAAGTAGCCTGTTTGCCTTTCCACCAGACACAGGCTCCATGATGCTGGATTCTTTGCAATTCACCGATGAAAGTTCTGATCAAGATCTCTTGTTTGATGTGCCTTCAAATTCCTCATTCCCAGAGGCCGAGCTTCTACACACCCATCTTTGGAAATAGAAAACTCCCTCAAGCAATTCCCTTTAATATGTTTTTATGGGTTATTCTCTTTGATACGTTTGAGTATGGTGACCTGTTTTGATCTGACATTTTCAGGGTTGAATGTGGTTGGTTTTTTGTATAGGATGATACAAGTTATATTGTAGCTCATAGGTGCGACAGAAGTCGATTTTACAACTGATTGAGAGGGAGTTGAAAATGTATGCAAGTATGTTAGTTGTTGCTTTGCAAATAAACTAAGATTTACTTTATATTGCTTCATATTATGGATTTTGCTTGAGGTCTTCTTGGATACATTCTTATTGTTGAAGAAGCAAAGGTTTCTGTACAAATGAAACCAATATGAATACAGGGATGATGGGGTGCATATACTCAATACAGGGATAAGAAGGCAAGACAGGGTGGGTTGGTTTGTAGATCACATAACCTTCAAATATCCATCAAGCCTAAGATCAGTACTGGACTATTCAATCCTTCTGAAACATTCAGTGACTAGCATCCTTGACTTGTTCTCAAACACGTTTCAGCCATTGGATCAGCTGATTGGTTTCTCTCTCTAAATGGGTTGCTGTTCTCGAATAAGATCCAATGGCTGAAACAGCTTTGAGATGTAACATTGGCCTAGAAATCAAGATGATGGATTGATCTCAGCGATCTAATCAATCACAACAATAATTAAAGAAATGTCGATGGATGGCTGATATTCAGTAAACAAAAACACTTGTGGATCAAACAATATCTAATGTCAGATTCGCGGAGAAATTTGATTTCTAATGTCATATTCACGCAGAAATTTCCGACCCAAGTTAGCTGAGAAATCAACCCTTAATTTATTTCAGGAAATAAAATGTAAGGTACTTAATAGCTATAAGCATATAAGTGAGCCGCAATTTTGTCTTATTCATTTAATTCAACAGAGGTGGCTGTGTTCTCTCCTGCAAAAGTGAGCCGCGAAATGACTTTCTGCCGAATTGACTAGTAAATCCCCCCAAATAAACTTTCATATATAAGATTTTAAATCATTTAAGGGGTCACACAAAGGTATTGTTAGTACGTCGATTTTAGTGGCCTGCCATTTCTAGCTAATTGAGACATCTTCGTGGACCGGGCCGGGCCGGACCGGACCCAACTCGAGTAAAGCATCCAAGGAGGAGAAATCAAGTGTTATTAGGGGAAGCTCATTAACATGAAGCTTGGCCTGGCCCACTTTCCGATCATTAAATTTGAAATGAAAACAACCGTCCATTTGGAAGTCATAGATCAGACAGTTCAGATCTTCCTAAGAGTAAGTGGGCCCGGATTAGGCTTCTCATGTCCACTTATCTCTCTACTAAATAAACAGAGAAACCAAAATCTCTCTCTCTCTCATGGAGGCGAACCTAAAAATCCCTCTCTTCACTCAGAAACCCTAATTTTCTTCTCTGAATCCCACAAAATGCAGATTCATACCTCCATTTTTTCTCCTCCTCGTCCTCTTCAAACCCTCACTCTCTCCTCGACCTCTTATTATTCACGAGCGCTGCTTCTAGGGTTTCGTCAAAGCCCCGTAGTAATTCTTAGAACAAATCGGAACCGAGAGAACTCGATAGTCTGTTCGATCTCCCAAGTTCATAACTACGGAACATTGGATTACGAGAACCGTCCGATCCTGAAATGGAGCTCACTCTACCGTAGGATCTCATTGATGGAAGATCCTAGTCTCGGTTCTTCCACTATTTTGAATCGATGGGAAGAAGAGGGGAGAAAGCTCAGGAAGTGGGATCTTTGCCGCATCGTTAGGGAGCTGAGGAAGTTTCGGCGATTCAAGCTTGCTCTTGAGGTCTGTTGCTCCTTCTTTTACTGGATTTTTTTTTTTAATTTTTTTTATTTTGGTGATTGCATTTTAGGGTTTTGTTAAGTTCTTTTCTTTATTAGCTTCCTCAATTATGAAATGAAAATTATGTACTTTTCTTTATTGGCTTCATCAACTATGAAAACTATGTACTTTTTAATATCATCTCTGCATCCATGTAATAGTTTTATTTCACTAATTTAAGTATAGGAGTCCCAATTAGGCTAGGGGTTGATCTGCAGCAACGATTATGTGTGTGTGTGTGTTTTTTTTAAAATTTTCATGACTTGCATAGTCAATAAATATGAAAGGCCTATTGGCTCTGAAAACAATTGGATATGAATGAAAATTGATGTTTTCTTATATTGATTGGATGTGATGCTTTATATACTAGGTTAGTCTCCTACCCCTAAACTCTTTATCTTTCTTTTGTTCTTTTATCATCTCATTCTCTTTTTTTCTCCCCACACTTTCCTTACCCCTCTTCTTGTCCTTCACCCTTCTCTCATCCTTTTCATTTATCCTTCTCCTCTTTCTCACCCCACCTCCCCCAACCACAGTTGGGTTCATACGCCGCCCCCTTCTATTCCTCTCTCTCGCTCCACCCTCCCCAACCATAGTTGGGTTCATACGCTACCCCCTTCTACTCCTCTCCCTCACCCACACAATTGCGTTCATAAGGTATCTGCTTCTACCAATGTCTTTCTTCTTTCTTGATCTTGATTTCTTTCTTGATATCGTTTCCTTTTTTTTATCTTGATTCTATTTTCTTTTCTTTCTTTATCTTTGCTGCGAACAGCTCCTCCTTTCTCTCACTCTAGATTTCTCTTTCCCCTTTTGGATATCGCCTGCATCTAGACAACTTTGACTGAGAAATAAAGCTTCGGAACCATTGATTCCATCATTTTTTTTTAATTTCCTTCTTTTTCTTGGATGAAGTAATGAGAAAGAATAAAAACAACCATACAACAACAAGACGTTGGACCATTTCCCAAATCATTTTGTCGACTCGCGGCTCCCTCCCTAGGGCGACGAAAGCTTTAGGGAGGGGAGTCGGTCTTCTCTTCTCTTCTCTTCTCTTCTCTCTCTCTCTCTCTCTCTCTCTCTCTCTCTCTCTCTCTCTCTCTCTCTCTCTCTCTCTCAGAATGGATTCGGGAGGAGGCGCCGGGAGAAAGGCCGCTGGCTGACCGGATCTGGCCGGGGAGGCTGGGTTTTTGCGTCTCTCTAGCCCTTTCTCTCACCAATCTCTCTCTGATCTTACCCTCTCTCTTTCGTCTCTATCTCTCTTTGATCTCTCTGATCCCTCTCCCTCTGATCTCTCCCCTCTCTCTCTCTCTCTCTCTCTCTTGATTGAAGGCTCCTAGTCGTGATGTGCTGGTGCTGTGAAAGGCCGTGGCTCCTTCGTGGAGGCCGGATCTGGAGCTGTGGAGGCCGGATCTGGAGTTGTGGTTCTGCCGAGGAGGCTGGATCTGGTGCCGTGGAAGGTTGTGGAGGTCATGGAAGGCTCGTGGGTTTTCGGATATGGAATTGTGGAGGTTGTGGGAGACCATGGAGGCCGAGGGTTGCCGGAGCTGTAGGCCGTGGCTCCTTCGTGGAGGCCGGATCTGGAGCTGTGGAGGCCGGATCTGGAGCTGTGGTTCTGCCGAGGAGGCTGGATCTGGTGCCGTGGAAGGTTGTGGAGGTCATGGAAGGCTCGTGGGTTTTCGGATATGGAATTGTGGAGGTTGTGGGAGACCATGGAGGCCGAGGGTTGCCGGAGCTGTAGGCCGTGGAGGTAGTGTGATGCTGTGGGTTGCCGGATTTGGCAATGGAGTCACCGGATCTGGTTGTCGGAGGCCGTGGGTTTCGGATAAATGTCGTGGGATGTGGCCTGGGGCCGAATTCTGATTTTTGGGGCTAGTGGAAGTAGGTAATGGCGAGGATGGCGGAAGATAGGCCAAATTTAATGGGGCTCACCGGAGCTTGGTGGTGGTGCGAGGCGGAGGCCGCCGAAGATCGGGGTTTTCGAGCGGGTTTTTTGAAATTTGAATTTGCCAGTTGGAATGAGGTGGAGTCTGTGTGGCATGGCAGACACGTATCCCGACTTAGTGGGGCCCACAAAGTAGGCACTTTTTGTTGGTTTCGATTCAAGTTAGGCTTTTGGGTAATGTAATGGGGAATGGGGATGGGTAAAATATAATGGATATGTAAGCTAACTCTACTATTTGTTGGGGGGAACGGTACTGTTGTAGCCTGTTAGGGGACGACTTGTCCCTTATTTGGCCCTTTCTTGGAATAATAAATGTCAATTTTAAAAAAAAATAAAACAAAACAAAAAAACAACAACAAGAAGACGTTCAACTTAACAATTCTTTGGTCCACTCGCTGTATTTTACTTGACCTACTTGGTACGAACATAGTGTTATTTTACTTGACCTACTGTTGTAGCCTGTTAGGGGACGGCTTGTCCCTTATTTGGCCCTTTCTTGGAATAATAAATGTCAATTTAAAAAAAAAAAAAACAAAACAAAAAGACAACAACAAGAAGACGTTCAACTTAACAATTCTTTGGTCCACTCGCTGTATTTTACTTGACCTACTTGGTACGTACAGTGTTATTTTCATGGTTAGTGGTTTAGTATTTGTGTTCCACTTATTGGAGATTTAACTAGTAAGTGCTAGTGCTGGTCTTTTATATTACTTGTGCATTTCTGGGGCATTTCTTCTATAGCAGGAATTTTTAATATTCTTCTTTTGGGTTCTCTAATATTATTTTATTTTTTTCTTACTGAACTGCACCAACGATAAAGAAATTGAACACTTCCTGATTGCATGCAATGTTAAATGATAAAAGAAGCAAATGATATTAATTGGCTGTCTTTGTTTAATTTTAGTATCACATATAATGACAATTAATGATAGCAGAAACAACCTAGAAAATCTGTGGCAGAGTTCAGAAAAAAGGAAAACAATTTTAAGAAATGCTATTTGAAGGAAAGGATCTACAACTAGTTTTCTCTCAGGCTATTCCTTTACCAGTGTATGCATTTGATCGAGGCTCCTTATACAATTTGTTTGGCCATTGGCTTATGCAATGGACATTCTTGGTTAAATTTGTGTGCTTTTTCTCAGGTGTATGAATGGATGATTGACCAAGGAGAAAGATTTAAGCTTACCTCCAGTGACATTGCTATCCACTTAGATCTGATATCTAAAGTGAATGGCATTTCAAATGCCGAAGACTACTTCTCAGGGCTTCCAGAGGCCTCAAAGGATATGCGTACCTATGGTGCTCTTCTGAATGCCTATGTCCAGGCAACAATGACAGAAAAGGCAGAGGCCGTTGTTGAAAAAATGAGGAATGGAGGTTATGCGAATCATGCACTTCCTTACAATGTGATAATGTCTCTCTATATGAAAATTAAGGAATACAAAAAAGTCATTTTGATGATCTTTGAGATGAAGAAGAACAATGTACCGTTCGATATATATTCCTACAATATCTGGATAACAACTTGTGGAGCTATGGGAGATACAGAGCAGATGGAACAGGTTGTTGAAAGTATGACACAGGACAACAGTATTAATGCAAACTGGACTACTTATAGTACTCTGGCTTCCATGTACATCAAACTAGGGCATTTTGAGAAGGCCAAAAATTGCTTGAAGGACGTTGAGCTTAGACTCACAGGTCGTGATCGAATACCTTACAATTTTCTCCTCAGTCTTTATAGTAGCATAGGTAAGAAAGAAGAGGTTTACCGCGTATGGAGCTGCTACAAATCAAGCTTCCCCAGCATTCTCAATTTGGGCTATTTCTCAATGATTTCTTCTTTGGTCAGATTAGGAGATATTGATGGAGCGGAGATGATTTACAAAGAATGGTTGTCTGTGAAAACGAGCTATGATCCGAGAATATGCAACATTTTCATGGGTTGGTATGTTAGAGCAGGGTTGTTGAAGAAGGCCGAGGACTTTCTTGCCCACGTGCGTGAAATAGGAGGCAAGCCGAACCCAAACACATGGGAAATCCTAGCAGAAGGGTACATTAGAGACAAGCAAATTTCCAATGCCTTGTCTTGTATGAAGGAAGCTGCCACCATCAAGAGATCGGAGATCTGGCGACCAAGACCCGCAAATATAGCTTCCTTTCTGGCGCTTTGTGAGGAGCAAGCTGACATGGAAAGTGTGGATATGATATTGGAGGTCCTTGAGAAGGGGAGATGCCTCGACATAGAGCCATACAAGTCGTTGATTAAAACACACGTCGGAGGCGATATGAAAGCTGAAAGATTCGAGTCGTCCATAGATAAAGATGAGATTGATGGTGATGATGAAACTGAAATGCTTCTCAACCAAACCCATTGGGTACCAGATGCCCCCACATGCTAGTGTTTCTCGTCTTCTCTGGTAGGTTTTAGTACCATATTCCCATATGGGTCACTGAAGTTCAACTCACACGTGCTCTTCTATACTGTGAGAATCTCCAGATATTGATTGAAGTTGAAAATGACAGAGATATCCAACAACTACAAGGAATGTGGCATTTGGCTGCTAATCGTTATTGCAATACTTACACAGGAAGAAGACCCCAAAAAAAAAAAGAACAAAAAAAACTCCTGTAACTGATTTACAGTGACCTCAATATTATCTGGTTCAAGAGCATCTGTTAAGGTGAGTTCCTTCTAAAAAAAATTCTCTTGAGATGCGTCTGCGTTTATGTGATTTTATAGGTGGCTTAGGGGTTAGGGCAATGCAAATATAGTGATAAAGCACTGTAAGTAGAGATCACTAATCACTAGTGACAAAGAATAAAATGGAGTTGCTGTTCTTAGAACAAAAAGAGGGGGTTCAAGAGAAGACATCTAAGGCTGTCTACTTCAGGGAAATGTCAAAAACGATATGAACCCTGTAAATTGCCAGAAGAGTTCAAGGGCAAAAAAGAAAATCCCATCTTCTCTTACAAATCAAATGTCTCTTTCATTATCTTCAGATCTTCAGTGGGAGGCCTATTTTGTTTATTTTTTCTTAGTTACAAGTATCTGTCATTTTCTATGGGATATGAATATATTATCATTTTCTATGAGATATAGATATTTTTTACTGTGCCACTCTAAAATCTCTAACAATCCCGAAAAGTCCACGCAAATGTAGCTGTCTTGCTTGTGCTTTAAAGGGCAAGCTTACATAGAGGCATCCTAGAAAGATATGTTAGAGCTGCTATGACTCTCGAAGGCTTGGTCTTTCACATGGTAAAGAGATGATTGATAGGGATGAAGAAAGTGAAATGGCTGTGAACCAGAACTATGGAAGTCTTTGATATTCTTTTGCTGTTTCTAAATGTGGAACCAAACCCAAATGGGTCCATTTAACCACATTTGCTTGGATTCTTAGTCTCTTGGGTTGGTTTTTCTGGACCATAAGCTCATGAGGGACGTTGAATCTCACGAGCATTACTGGATTGTTTGAATTGCCATTAATGGGAGTTTCAAATGACTTAAGTTTAACTACTACTAAGAAACATGGCATTTTGGGATTTCAGATTAAGGAACTTGCATGTGCATTCTGGTAAGTGAGTTTTACTACCATTATTTGCATATAAGACTACATGTAATTTTAGATTTACTTGGAGGATCTCAAATGAGGCTTGAGGGATCAAGAGACAAGAATCATCGATCAAGGATGATTCCTGCCTGATCAACGGAATGGATCACAACCACGTGGCACATGTGGGGCCCATTAATTGTATGTTAGGAAAGGGCTTATGATTAATTGTCATACTAATCTTTTTAGATGAAGGCTTACAGGATGGACAGAGTTCATACCTTTAGAATTATTCTACCTGAACATGTTTAGATTCTTTATCTCTGGAACTGTCTTCTGTGAGAGAACTACTTGGGTAGATACAAACCAGTGTATCTATCTAGTTTCCGAAGTGCAACATATCATTAAATTATTTATATTTTATTTTTTAAGTTCGTTGAACAATTGGTGGCTGCAACCAATGAAATGTTTCTCTACTTTCTATGGTTTTCTATGTAAAATTAATTTTAATATAATTCCGGAGTGACAGAGCTTGCCCAGACATTGCAAACTTAGGCCATGTTTGGCCAAATGAAAAAAGTACTCCATGGAATATTTGTAGGGCTCGTTGTGGTAGATGGGCTGAAGATGAAGAGACTTGAGAGGGTGGGAGGAGAGCACGAAAAGCAACTTAAAATCAGGAAAATGAAAACCTAATTACCATGTAGCAGATTTTGTCATATTCATTTAATTCATCTGAGGTGGCTGTTGTCTCCCGTAAAAAGTGAGCTACGAAATGGCTTTCCCCTCTTTGGATCCGGTAGGAATTTTTTGGAAATATTTGGAAAGACAAAATATTTCTAAATGCTATCTAATAGGGCCCCTGATGGGGTCCGAACTCAGCACTGATGAGGTCTAAACTCAGCAACCAATTGGCTGTTGACACGTGGCCCTCACAGGAACCGCTGCAAAGCCAACACCTGTCCCTGCTAGGTGTGACACCTGGACCAATCAGAGACTTCCACCTGCCCCTCCTAGGTATGAGACCTGGTCCATACAGAGGCCACCACCTGTCCTGGACAGGTGGCTCAGAACTACCACCTGTCCTGGACAGGTGGGTCAGAATCACTATAAATAGCCTTCACTTGTGCTAAGGTGAGGGATCTGAAAATCAAAACCCTAAGCTTTTGCTCTGACATTGCTCTGCACTCTTGCTCATACTGACTTGAGTGTCGAAGCGCCCGTCCGGAGCAACACTCCGGGTTGGTCCTCTGACCTTTTGTCTTCTTATCTGTGCCCTTGTGCAGCGCAGGACTCCACTAGCCCTTCAGTTGTGGCTTGTCAGATCAGCCCTTCCAGCCCTACCATAACCTGTTACCAATTTTAGACCTAACAGCCCATAAACGCCTTTATTAATATAGTACTTGTTGGATGCCTGTCTCCTGGAATTGTTGTTGTCCTGCCTCTGGCACGTCGGAACTGCATGAGCATATCGGAACGGGATGAGTTCACCGGGTTGGTGCACGGTCCGCCAAAATCGGCATAGGTCCCTATTAATCAGGGAGGCATCCTTTCATTGTTTGTTGCGTTGGTTCACACGCGCTCAAACGAGCACCGGGCCGGTTTCCTATAAAAGATCAAACTTAGGTTGCAGCACAAGAGAAATCCTTAGGGCCAGGGCGATAACTCTGAAAAGACAGATTGCCTATCTTTTCTTTCATCTCGGGAGAAATACGATCGGGGAAGCTAATTCGAAATATCCATCTAAATTAGCCATAATCATATCATCGTCCTTTGACTCGTTGAAAGAAAAAAAAAATCCTAAGAAATTTTTTTCTTAAGAAAAGTTTTTCTCGCAATCCAAACAGGGCTTAAATTACCTAGCAAATTCCAGGATCTCATTCTCTATCCCACACCAAACTTCTGCTCGTGCTCGTGACTTCATCTTAGCACGTTTAACAGCTAGGCCAGTGGCTTGCACAATTCGTTTCCTGAAAGGCCCATATGTTTTGGTTTAATTTACTTAAATTCCTCTCCTCTTTGACATTTCCAATTCAATTTAGTGTCTCACGCTGTTCTGAATTCCCTTTCTCGTGATTTCATCCGAGCACGTTAACAGCTGTTCACCATGGTATATGCATTCCGGGCTTTATTTTATTCTCGAATCTACTTTATATTAATTCTCTCTTCACACCGACATTTGTTCTTGGATAAACATAGCCTCTAGTAGGGCTGCAACTCGAGCCGGGTTTTACCCGACCCGCATCGACCCGACCCGAAAATAGCCTGGGTTGGGTTCAGGTTTCATGGGTTTCGGGTCGAGCCGGGTTGAGCATTCAAAAGCCCGCATGAATCTCGGGTCGAGCCGGGTTTGAAGGGCCCGACCCGACCCGACCCGACCCGAGTTACATAAGTTATAGTATGTACATTTTTTTCTATTGTTAGTTAAAAGTTAAAAGTGAAAACCCACGCACCCACTGTTATTGTATGTGAGTGTAATTTCTGCATCTATGAATTGAGTTGATTCAAGTGTTTGATTCAGCATTGTTTGATTGTAATTACAACATTGTTTGATTACAACATTGTTTGATTCAAGTGTAATGTGAGTGTAATTACATCATTGTTTGATTCAAGTGTAATGAAGTGTAATTTCTGCTTCTATGAGTTGAGTTGCCTTGCCAAATAAGAATTTTCCTTAAAAAATTGCGTCAACGTGAAAAAACCCGACCCGACCCGAGATTTATCATGGGTAGGGCCGGGTTTGGGAATCGTGGGTTTTCTGGAAAAAAACCCGACCCGAGATATTTCTCGGGTAGGGTTGGGTTCTCCAAAACCCGACCCGCCCGACCCGAGTTGCAGCCCTAGCCTCTAGGGCCACTCAGGTTTTCCCATATGGTAAGTAACTTGGGACAGCTCCTTCTAGTGTATTTATGACTACTCTTTTACACTAGAGAGGACTGTCCCAAGTAAAAAATAGGGTCGAACTTCTCATTCAACTTCCCATTAAACATACTACTATATGTTTTGATGAGCACGCAAGACCCCTAATATTTTTTATAAGCCAATGAATCTTTCCTGCCATTGAATGTGGACCCCCATGTTCATTTGTCAGGCAGTTGAACAAACGGTCAGGATAGTCTAGACTCCAGAGAACAGGATTTTTAGGTCATTACGGTGGGGCCCAATATAGTGAATGGATTGACTGAAAGTGGATCTCATCCATCCATTATGTCCAAAAATATCTCCTTTTCTGCTATCCTTGCTCTTTTGTACTTAGAAATTTCTTTCGTTGAATGTGGACCGTTGCATTTTTATTCCCTACCTATTTATTTAAAACCCATAAATCAACGGTCAGGATCGACTAATGCCGAACTTTGTCGGCTATTGTTGGCCCCACTTGTACTTATCCGGCTAACGTACTTTCCAAACATACAAAATGCAAACACCAATTAGAAGATTTCTATTTTGGTCAAAGCAAGGTGTTTTTGTAATAAATTGATAGTAAGAGGGGTAATTTGGGGATTCAAAACATTTAATCAAAATCACGCCGACAAAGACGGTAAGGAGGATGATGTGTACATTGCCAGCATGTTATTGTCCCAGTACAGATTAACCTTTTGCTGTAAAGTTATCGTCCTTTTTCTTCTCATTATGGCCTTCTTAAGTTTTAAAATTCCGAATTTACCCCTCTATCATTAATGTGACCTTTAGTAAATCTTTTCTTAGGCGTCAAGGTAAAAAAATTACAATAATTAGGTTGGTTACCCAATAACCAATTCACAACCACCCCTCCCAATAACCATTTCTAAAAAAAATAGGATAAAAAAAAAAAAAAACAATTATTATAATAACCCGGCCATATGTTGAGGCAAAAAATGGGCAGAAACATAGACACAAAGTGTCTGTTCATTTTTCACTCCACCTTTGATTGGGTTAGGATGATCCTATAGTGCTGGTTTTTAGTACACATCCTATCCATAGAAGGGCATTCCAAATGAATGCTTAGGATCCCCCAAAAAATGTGGGGCCACAAATGTGTTTTTGAGCTATAACTTAGATAAGCTTAGATAAGCTATAGCTCAGGAACACTTTCCTCTAAAAAATAAAAAAACAATTATTGTAATAATTAAAATTAATTATTTTTGGTGCTCAATGTGCCAACAAAATCTCACTGAAAATTCCAGCCATTGAAATTTTTCTGTAAATTAATGGTGTCTAAAATAAAATAGGGGTGAACTTATCATTTCCGTTCCCCGCAGCACTTCTGCACATTTTGGAGCAACTAGGAATCGCTCCACTTGATTTTGTTTCGCCTGTTTCGCCCACTCTACAAAAGCCGAAAATGAAAACTTATGAAGAACACAACGTATTGGGTTTTTTTTCTATTTGAATTCGAGCGACCCATATATTGAAGGGGCATCAAATGAATGGTTTGATCACAAAATTGGCTCATCGGTCTATATTATTTTCCTTTTCTCATTAGGATCGTCTAATCCTTCAATAGTAAATAATTAAAATGTCTAATAGAGTTGGTAACGATGCCACAAAAAATCCAATAACCAACACTTTGTAATACAAATCCTAAATATTTAGAAAATTGTCTTCAAATGATCTATATCATTCATCTGATGACATTATCTATAAAATTTTCTAGTAATTTCACTAAACTTGGATACATTACAAAGAGAATCGATGGTGCTTATATAGAGCACTTACATGATGAACATATAAAGAAGAATATAATAAACATGGAAAGAGATTAAGTGAGAAGAGAAAGAGATAATTTAAATCTAATCTAGTTACCTAATAAGCTTACCTACCTCAATTTACCACCAAATCAAATCAAATCTTAAATCCTAATTTATTAAGTTTGCTCCATCCAATCAACTTTCCTAATCTTCCATCAAGATGATCCAACGGTGGGATCTTCATACTCTAACATTATCCTGTATATTTCACATTTTTCACATTATTATTCTGGAAAGACAAAATGTGCTGAAAAGTGAGCCTGTGTGGCTGTTCTCTCGTGCAAAAGTCAAATTTCCTAGCAAATCCCTTACTATAAAGTGTCAAATTTCCTAGCAAATCCCTTACTATAAAGTGTTTGGTAATTGGGTTTTTTGTGATAGATAGTAGATACACAGACCAACGGATTTGATCACAGAAAGGGCCCACAGGGTGTATGTTAGGACTTAGGAAGGACCCTAACAGGCACCGTATTTTTAATTTTCCGTGAATTTACATTCCAGGGAAAAAAAAAACAACTAGACAGGATTATCATTATCAGTACTAAGACTAGAATCTAGCTTTGTTTAATAATAATCAAATGCTGAGGGACAAGTATGTAATATTGAAGTCCTTAGGTATTTGGGGTATATTGCCCGTTCTTATATCTGAGCCCAGTTTTTAATAGCACATGTAGTTTCAGAGCTCTAAGAGCTTATTCTACAGGCGTCAATGGCAGAGCTTGAAAATGCTCATTTTATGATACCAAAGGTCATAAGCTTCCTCTCTTCTCTACTACAGAGGGTCACTGATACGAACGATTTGATCCAACGGTCAGAAACGCAGAGTATCTCTGTCTTCCATGGCCTAACCAGGCCCACCATCTCAATCCAAACCTACTTGGAAAGGATATTCAAATACGCGAATTGCAGCCCATCTTGCTTTGTTGTTTCTTATGTTTATCTGGATCGATTTGCGGAGCGAAATCCAACGGTGGTGATCAATTCGTTCAGCATTCATCGGCTCCTCATCACCAGCATCATGGTATCTGCCAAATTCATGGATGATATGTGAGTATCAGTGATTTTCTAAAATGGGTTTTACATTTTCTAACTTAATTGGCAGACACGCCAATGTTTTAATAATTGCACAAACTAAGGTTTGTCTTTTATGCTTTAATTGGCTTCTGAGAGCTTTTAGGGAACTGTAATACCCTTTGACAGCTGTTTAAAACAGAAAAGACAATATGAGTTAGTGTAATTATTAACACATGGTAGTGCCGATATCATTTGCCTTGTTTTTCCTTTCTTTCCTTTTTTTTTATTTTGGTATTTCAGTCTCTGGGTTTGTTTTATTTGGGTTATTTTCTGATGTAGCTGGTGATTTCAGAGTGGGTACCCAAATCTTCAATTCTTGTTTTGGTTCATGGGGTTCTTGAAAAATCTTAGTATTTTAATTTATTTCTTCTCTTAAGTATCATAACTTGAATTTCCATGGTTAATGTGGGAACAGGGGACCCTTCTTGGTATTTCAAGTTTATAAAGAGATAAAAAATACTGGGAAATGATATCAGCACTGCCATGTTTTGATATTTCCGCCGTTGCTTTTTTGTCTTTTAGTATTTAAAGGGCTGTCAAAAGGTTATTACAGTTCGGGAAAGCTCCTACAAACCTATTAAAAAAGAAAAAACAATCTAGGACCACAGAATTATCAAAATATTGCAGTGCTGATATCATTTCCCAAAATCCTCTAACATTGTTTTTTATTTTTTATTTTGAATCCTTCATGGTTTTTATATTCCGGTAAGAGTTTCATAAGGTTCTCACTTTCTTGGTCCATTTCTAGGGTTTTTGCTTCTCTTTTTCGTTGTTCCGTGTTTCTAAAAATCTCAAAAGAAGTAGAGAACTTCCTAAATGGGTATTTTTCTTTCTTTCTATTATTTTTTCTTTTCCATTCTTTTTTTTTTGTAATGACATAGGGTATCCCTACCCCATTTAGGAAGTTTTCTTCTTGGTTTTGCTTGTCATTTCTCTTGAGTTTTCTTAAAAGCGCTTCTCTGGAAGGGAGCTTATATTTGCGTACTCTCTTGTTTTTTTTATGGAAGTACACCACTCTTTAACTTTGATAGTCTTGCATTTGAAGTTGACAGCTAGATGGAAGTTAAGAATAAGGAAAATGATATAGAACAAGGGGTGTGAATGTGAGTTTAAAACTTCTCTGTTAGCTGTTTACAGCTTCTTATTCTGTTCACTTTCTTTAACTTTTTCTTGTGAAATTTCTGCTTTAGGAATGGTCATAATTCCAAAATTTTCTTAAGATTTTCTGTCTTTGAAAGATCACTGCTCATAACAAGACCGCTTATCACGCCCTTCTTAGTTTACACACATGTTAAAGTGGGTGTTCCTATAAAAAAGAAAAGAAAAGAAGGGGGGACCCTTAACCGAATTTACCCTTGTCATTTCTCCCTTCCACACTTATTCCCTTGAAAATTTTGCATCGAGTCACACAAAAAATGATGTCAATACCATTAATTCAAAAGGCATTTTAGTCCACTAAAAATATGCCATTTACCTTTTACTTAATATCATCACATTTTCTAGCATAATTTTTTCCTTCTACATTTTTGGCTTGTGGTATTGCCACCCTTAAAATTAGGGATTTTACCATGTATATAAAAATGAAGAAAAAAAAAATAAAAAAAATCAAATAAGACAAATTGGAAAGGTGAAAGTGCCAAACTTATAGTTGGCAGTATTTCTAGTTTGTTACTACAGCTTCCCATGCTTGGCAAAACACTTCAAAAACTCATACAAAGATAAAAATACCCACTCAATAATATAATTCATTTATTAAGGGTTGTGTGGCCTTTTTCATGTGCAGGTCTTACAACAACGCCTACTATGCCAAAGTTGGAGGAATCACCACAATAGAGATGAACATTCTAGAAGTGGATTTCTTATTCGGACTGAGCTTCCACTTAAATGTGAGACCCACAACCTTTCACACCTACTGCAACTATCTTCAAAGAGAGATGCTTCTTGAATCTCCTCTAAATAGCATAGACAGATCTCTAATGTTACATTGCAACTTTTCTGAGGACGATTCTACTCCTCAGACACAGCAACTAGCCGTTTGAAGACTATTATTATTTGACAAAAATCTTATATGGCCTGGCCACCCTTTTTTATCACTTCTTCAGCTTCTCCTCTTTTTACTTAAATATATGACACCTTGTCAACTAAACCAACTTGTCTTCCTCCCCTCTCCTCTTCTTTCTTTTCTGTTGTTTATTTTTCCTTTTTTCTTTTTCTTAAGCAGTCGTAAATACAGATTGAGACTTCTGGTTTACAGATGGACATGTTCTTGTTGCTTCCTGACCCACTCTTTTCGTGCCATTTTCCCTAAAATTTGTACCTTAACAAGCACCTCATAAATGAATAAGACAAGATCTAAAAGTGAGCCTTTGTGGCTGTTCTCTCCAGCAAAAGCGAACCTATGTGGCTGTGCTCTCCCGCAAAAGTGAGCCGCTAGATGCCTGTGCAGAAAATTGGCTAGTAAAGCAAATAGAGACCTGAAGAGAAAGAAAGAAAAAAAACAAATTAATTAAAGCTATGGGGGTAAAGAATCAGAGAGTTCCTTCCAAGCTTTCTTTGAACAACCCAACTCATGCAAGTCTCTCTGCTTCAGCATTGGCAGAGAGCCTAACATGTGAAAAAGAGATGGATGCCATCCCCACCCTATCCTTAATTTCATCAAAATAAGGTGCAAAACGCCAAGGTACTGTTTTTGATCCACAAAGCCATCTAATAACATTTAGTGAATCCCCTTCCACCACTAGTTTGTTTAAATCCACATTTTGAAGGGACATGATGTCGTGATGGATTGCTCTAACTTCCGCCTCATTTGCATCTGCTTCACCAATGCATCCTCTAAGCATCCTCTAAAAGCCCCAATCATTCCTCCTTCACCGTTCCTCAATAGTCCACCAACACCCTATGAGCCCCGATTGCCCATACTAGATCCATCAAAATTCAACTTTAGGATGCCATGAGAAGGAGGCGCCCAAGCCGTGATTACTTTGGGCTCACTTCTATCCGCTCCACATATCTCTCTCCAACCATACCATAGATCGCATGCACAAACAAATCTAAAGGATGGTAGTGTTTTCACCCAGGAGATACCTAAAGCAATTGCTTTATTGAAGATATACTATCCTCCAAATGCATAACCTTTGAAAATCCTTGCATTTCTTTCCTTCCATAGTACCCATATAGTGGCTAAAAAGGACGCTCGCTGGAGAATCTTCCTTTTCCCTTTCATGGGGCCATCCCCCAACTTTTGAAGAGCTTGAATAGTTTAGCTGTTCTTATACAAAGAACTTAGAATCCATGGTTGTCCCAAAATGGCCTTGTTTTTATAGTTTGGTAACAGCCCTTTCCATTACCTCCATGAGTCTTTGGGTGTGTTTGCTTTGTTCATAAGTTGGCTCTTGGCTTGGGTAAGTTGGAAAGAATGCACGCAACTATCAATTTCTCCGTGGTGTACTAAGAATCATATTTTGGATTATGTAAACCAGCGGGAGCTTGAATCCCTTCCACTCTGTCCATTGTTCCTCTCTACCTTACAATTTCTTTAGGGGGTATGACTAATTCTCAAGATGATCAAGCATGCCCTAGGAACTTCCAATTAGAACAATTTGACCTTTCCAAAGAAAATGTTATCATGAAAGAGTTTAATGGTGATAAGTTGAGGTAGTGGAGGGAAGAGAGAAGGGGAGTATTGACACAAATTCTACATATTGTGACTTTTCCACATCGATCAAGAAATTAGGGATCGAGTTCCAGATCTGAGAGATATTTGCAAAACTCACGGATCTAGAGTTCAATTCTCTTGAATTTCAACAAGCAACTCAAGAACATTGATTTACCTCCATTAATCACAACTCGACCAGCCATTCTAAAGTTCTCTTGTAGAAAATGATATGAAAAGTCCAACTCTGAAGGTCTCTTACAGAAGAAGAATTAGAAGAGAAAATGATCATCAAAACTCAAATAAAAGCACGATCCAACAAGTTGCATTTTCCATGGCAGATTTGCACCTTCCGATCCAACTTGCATGTCTTTTCAACAAATTTGGGTGAAAAATCCCAATTAGAAACCCTCTTTTACAAAGAAAAAACCCCATTTTACTAGAAACCCCAATTAGGGCTAACCTACTACAAATTTTTATTCCCAACATAAACAGGTATAGGGAGAGGCAAACCAGATGTAGGAAAAGGATCAGTGTCACAGTCAGAAAAATATGAGGTGTCATCAAAAGAAGGTGACGTCAGTATAGACAAAGGATCGTTGAAGGGTAGGATTGTAATACTTATACCCTTTCTGTGTGCGAGAGTAGCCAAGAAAGACTCATTTTTCTGAAATAATTAGCACATGGGGTTGAGCCTCTACCTCAGTTGGTAAATACTATGCTTTTTCACCCTGAGGTTGGGGAGGCCGGGGTGAAATTCCATCTTGCCTATAAAAAAAAAATGCAGACTGTGAAAGTCGGTAGTTGAGGGAGTTTTATGTCATTGTTCCAAACTGCCGTTGTTTAGAAAGACGAATTGGTTGTAGCCCGAAGACTTATACTTGGGAAGGATTTGAATCCGAGACCATTTGGATTCCGACCTGCCAAGTTTCGCTATTTTTTCTCCAAATTAAAATACGCCGTACCTCATTTTCCATTGTAGGACTAAACTTTTTGAGGGGAAAGAAAACAAATTCAAATATTTAAATTTGGGTGGCAAAACTGTAAATAAGAGAAATCTTTCAAAAAAACCAAAAGAGAATTTTGTATTAAAATGATCCACCAACAAAATAAGGAATGCTAGACTGAAGGGAGTCCTTGCAAAAATGAGATGAAAGGGCTCCCCTATTGGCTGCACGTCACCAAAGTGCATTTAACTTTGGTCGACTATTACATTTTTGAGTGATGTTCATCTAATGGGGGAGCCCTTTCATCTTATTTTTGCAAGGGCTCCCTTCAGCCAAGAATTCCTCCAACAAAATAAAAACATACGCATGGTTGCTCATTTTGGAGGGATTGTAGGAGTTTCAAATGCTTGAGATCTTCGAAAGATCTCCCCAAAGCATGTTTGGTTGTCATTTAGACTGTTGACCACTAGACAACTTCTAGACATTATTATTGCACTTTATCCTAGGTGGCACCTACTTGGCGAAGATGCCCCCATAATCTTCTCCCATCTTTTCACCAAAATGGTGAAATTTGTGTGGGGAATTCAGAGAAGATTCTTGTCTTATTCTTTCTCTCTATTCCACCCTTTCTATTTTGATAACAACACCCTACATCTTCTGCTAATCTTCTCGCGCAACCAAATACTACTCACAAATCTTCCTCCTAATCTTCTCCTCATCTTCCATGCTTGTCTATTTCTCTTTGACTTCTTCTTCTCCTAATCTCCCAGCCATCTACAAGCAACCAAACAGAGCTTAAGTATGAGATTTTATATGGTGTAAGCCCTTATAGTCCCCTATTTTTCAGAAAGCACTGTACGGACCACATCATAGGACTATCCAAACCATCCATGTGATGGAACCCAACGTAAATAGGCTGTGTCCCAAGAAAATCATTTCCATATTATGATCCTAGCCCTCCGATCTATAGAAGTTTCCATAATACGCTGAGGGTTTGGATCATCCTATAGAAATGATTTTTAAGGAACAACCTATTTACATTATGGCCCATCATATGGACGGTTTGGAACTTATAAGAGCAACAACTTATAATAAACCTATTATAATAAAGGGATTTGCTAGGGACCATCGTGGAAAGACATTTTGCGGCTGGCTTTTGCATGTGAGAGCGGCCACTTTGGATGAATTAAACAAATACGACAAAACCTGTTGAAAAGTGAGCCTGTGTGGCTGCCCTCACATGCAACTAGGGGTGCAACTTGGGTCGGGTTCAACCCGATTTTGGCTTGGCTTGGGTTGGCATTTTCCCGAGTTGGGTTGGGTTAGGGTTGGAAAAAGCCAAACCGATTTAATTTCAGGTTGGGTTAGAGTTGAGGCCTTGGCAACCCGACCCGACCTCTGTCCTCTAATTGTATCATGATTTTCTTAGGATTATGTTTTTTTTTCTTGTACTTTTCTGTTTGGCCCTAGATGAACCCGAAACCAACCCGAGTCAAACCGACCCAATTTGGAGGGGGGTTGGGTTAGGGTTGACAATTCTCAACCCGAGGGTCGGGTTAGGGTTGAGGGAATGCTATCTCGGGTTGGGTTAGGGTTGGCCTCAATCCGACCCAACCCGGCCCCGAGTTGCGCCCTTACATGCAACAGCCAGCCGCGAAATGCGCATTCTGCGATGGTCCCTAGCAAATCCCTAGAGTAAAATTACTAAAATACCATTATTATATGGTGGACGAGCGTGAAGTCCAGTATTTTTTGAAAAAGTACAGTGGGCTCTACTTCAAAAGATGATCCACCACGTAAATACATTGTACCCCGCATATCATCTCCATAGGATGATCCTAAACCTTCGATCTCTACAGGGAGTACACATTATAGAAACCTCACATAGATTGGAGGGTTAGAATCATCCTATGGAGTTGATATGCTGGGGGTACAGCCTACTTACATTGTGGTGTAACAAACGAACGGTTTTGATCATCCTCTGAAGTGGCCCCACTGAACTTTTTGAAAATATACTGAACTTCACTCTCGGCCACCATATAATAATCCATACATGTGAGAGCATTTTGTCGTTTGTGGGACCCACATTGGGCTCCAGTGTAATTAAAACTGTTAATCTGGTGATCATCACGAGACTAAAGGCCTGTTCGATTGAGATCATAACAAACTATTGTGTCCCAAACTGATTATTAGACTCAAAATCACGTTTAAATTTGAGTCCAATAATCAGTTTAGCCCTCACAATCGGTTTTCATAATCTTAGCGCTGTAAGCTGTTCGTTTGGAATTGTGACAGCTGATTGTGATTATTGTACTCAAAATTCGGCCATGTTCGTTTAAAATTATGACAACTGATTGTGGGTCCAAAATCAATTATTGGGCTCAAAATAATCACAATCGGCTTCCACAATCCCAAACGAACAGGGCCTTAAATTGGAAGCTGAATTATTATTTTTTGATTGGCAGAAGCTGAAATTGATATGATCAATTGAGTAAATTGATTACATGCATCTAATCAATGCAATTAGAATGTAATACTTCTATTTTTATATATAAGATTCATTCAAAATGGATTAGATTTATTTCTAATTTTATATACAAGACCCATTCAAAATAGATTAGATTTAAATATATTGAAGATCTTAAAAAGATTCTAATTGATGTAATAAATATGTCAGGTTACTATTCTTACAAGATTTTCTAATTTTTCTGCATATCTGTACTCGAACTTTTTAGAAGGTTATTGTAATTATCGGAAAATCACACAACATCAATCCTTATTTATTCATGTTTTCATGAGCCAAAACCCAAAAAAGAGCAGCAGTGAATTCGTGAATCTAAGGTATGTTTTGTTCTCTTTCCTTTGTTTATTTCAGTTCTTGTTTCGAAAAGATGACATGGGTTGCTTTCTTTAATTCAGTTCATGTTAGGGAAGAGTTTAGAACGGGTAATTTGTTTATTTAAGTTACTGTTTGGAAAAGATAGGATGGATTGCTTTCTTTGTTTGTTCCAGTCCCTATTAGAAAAGATGAGATGGTTTTTCCATTAAAAGAGAGAGAGAGAGAGAGAGAGAGAGAGAGAGAGAGAGGTGAAAAAAAGGGATAAAAACATAAATTTTAAGATAGTTGTTGATGCATATTGGTGCGTACCTCTTGGTTGTCTGATTTGTTTGATACATATTGATAATGGCCTCGTCTCCATTCTTGTTCTCAACATTAATAAATGATTTCAATGCCATTTTTTTTCTGTTTTTTCTTGGTATTTTGATGGGTGTTTTCTTTTTAGTTCTCAAAGTCTATTATAATCATCAAAATCCAACTCACATTCCTCATTTCGTTTTTAGCAATTTGGTAGTTTCTGTTTGATTTTTCTTCATTTTGGTTGTAATGGTTGGGATTTTGATTACTGATTTTGATTTGGAAGAGGAGCTGTCATAGATCTAGTTGAATTCAAGAATGCCCCGGTTCTTTCGACGTAAAAATGGATGTAAAATTTTTTTTATGCTGTGAGAATGAACATAAAACAAATTTTACATAGAAAGAAACGAAGCCTGGTTTTTTTTTTACTGCGCTTTGTTCCTTTGTCTTCTTCCTTTCTGTATGTGTTGCTGAAAGATTTATTTCAATGCCAATATTGTTTGCTGCCTCATTAGAGAGTGTTACGGTGCTGAGTGGTGGTCTGCTTAGGTATGGGACTGGGCGAGACCGAGCCTGGTATGGGTCATGTTTAAAGGCTTAGCTTATCATGTTCCATCTAGGCCCTTTAAACCTGTCCCAGACCAGGTTGGGTCCCACCCAATCACTTACCTTGATGGACCCCCACTCATCGCCACGTAGGCGCCACCTATGATAAAATGCAATAATAATGTCTAGAAGTTGTCTAGTGGTCAAAGGTCTAAATGACAACCAAACATACTTTGGAGAGATCTTTGGAAGATCTCAAGCATTTGAAACTCCTCCAATCCCTCCCCAAAATGAGCAACCATACGTAGGTTTGTATTTTGTTGGAGGAATTCTTGGCAAGGGAGCCCTTGCAAAAATGAGATGAAAGGGCTTCCCCCATTAGCTGAACATCACTCAAAAATGTAAAAGTTAACCAATGTTAAATGCACTTTGGTGACGTGCCGTCAATGGGAGAGCACTTTCATCTCATTTTTGCGAGGTCTCCCTTCAGTCTAGCATTCCTCATTTTGTTTGTGGATCATTTTAATACAAAATTCTCTTTGCTTTTTTTTTAAAGATTTCTCTTATTTACAGTTTTGCCACCCAAGTTCAAATATTTGAATTTGCTTTCTTTCCCCCCAAAAAGTTTAGTCCTACATTAGAAAACGAGGTACGACATATTTTAATTCGGAGAAAAAATAGCGAAACTTGGCGGGTCCGAATCCAAATGGACTTGGATTCAAATCCTTCCCAAGCAATAAGTCTTACAACCAATTCGTTTTTATAAACAACGGCAGTTTGGGACAATGACATAAAATTCCCTCAACTACCAACTTTCACAGTCTGCATTTTTTTTTATAGGCAAGATGGGATCGGAACCCCGGCCTCCCCAACCTCAGGGCGAAAAAGCATAGTCTTTACCAACTGAGGTAGAGGCTCAACCCCATCTGCTAATTATTTCATGTTACCAAAACTATAAAAACAAGGCCATTTTGGGACAACCATGGATTCTAAGTTCTTTGTATAAGAACAGCTAAACTATTCGAGCTCTTCAAAAGTTGGGGGATAGCACCATGGAAGGGAAAAGGGAAGATTCTCCAGCAAGAGTCCTTTTTAGCCACTATATGGGGACTATGGAAGGAAAGAAATGTAAGGATTTTCAAAGGTTATACAAAGGGAGGACAGTTTATCTTCAATAAAGCAATTGCTTTAACTATCTCGTGGGTGAAAACACTATCATCCTTTAGATTTGTTTGTGCAATTTGTTTTATGCTATGAGAATGAACATAAAACAAATTTTACATAGAAAGAAACGGAGCCAGGTTTTTTTTTTTGCTACGCTTTGTTCCTTTGTCTTCTTCCTTTCTGTATGTGTTGTTGAAAGATTTATTTCAATGCCAATATTGTTTGCTGCCTCATTAGATAGTGTTACGGTGCTGAGTGGTGGTCTGCTTAGGTATGGGGCTGGGCGGGACCGAGCCTGGTATGGGTCATGTTTAAAGGCTTAGCTTAGCATGTTCCATCTAGGCTCTTTAAACCTGTCCGATACCAGGCTGGGTCCCACCCAGTCACTTACCTTGATGGACCCCCACTCAAGACCGTAACAGCATGTATCAAACCCACAAATTCCAAATCGAATGTTTTTTTTTAATTATTTAGTTCATTAATTGCATGGCTTATTATAACATCTTGCTAAATTTTAAAATGCCAATTTTTTATATGATCTGACTGTGAAACAACCAATTACCCCAAAAGCTTAAGCTTTTAGAGTTGGTATTGTATAATCATTTATATTTCAACACTTCCCGTGTGATCCCTCTTTTTTGAGGTTACTGTACATGTGGCCCCCCTTTTGGGTCGGTCATACACATGAATTTTTTATACTAAGGAGTTGCCAGGTTTTGAACACATGACCTGCCTGTTTGGTTGCCACATGTCTAGCATCCTCAGGTATTTCCCAAGAAAAACAATGAACCTTTTGGTAACTTTATAGTGTTTGGTTGCCAATTTAGCATCGAAATCCCTGGAGATTATCAAACAAGTTTCAGAGGTAATAACTTCTTGTCTGGTGACGTGGCATCAATGTCAGTTCCTTATACTTTCCAAGCCACATTTCTCAAAAAATAAAGAATGTGGCTTGGTAAATCTCTCTCTCTCTCACTCTCCCCCCCCCCCCCCCCGCCCCTCCTCTTCTCTCCTCTTTCAATATTGGTAATGTCACCCTCTCCCACTGCTATACGAGGTTTGCAACCAAACATTACTTATCACTACTGTACAAGGTAAATCCTAGGTAAATCAAATGTTTGTCTCCTCCCTATTGACTACTTATAGCACTAATCTACAAGGTAACTACCTGCATCCAAACACTGACTAGGTAATTTGATTCAGTAGGTAATAGTGATTTTCACAGTTGTTTTGAAGGTTTGATCTTGCTATCTTTCTTTTTTTCTCCTGTAGATCATTATAACATGGGCCGTGCCAAACTTCCCATAAAACCGATCAATCGTGAGAGATCTCGCAATGAGACATTCAAGAAGAGAAGAAAAGGACTCATCAAGAAAACTTACGAGTTTGCAACTCTATGCGGCGTCGATGTGTGCTTAATATGTTTCGGACCGGAAGGCAATCAACCTTTCGAGGCTGAAACATATCCTAAAAATCGAGACGAAGTTGGCGAAATTATCAACCTCTATAGAGGTCTCAGCAAAGAAGATCAAGATCGAAGAAAGCTCGATCTCCCAAGCTTTTTAGAGGACAAAAAGAGGAAGAAGGAACGCGAGCTCGATCAGAGGCGAAGACAAAATGCTGAATTGCTCTTCCCATCTTGGGACAATCGATTAAATGGGTTGCAAAACCAACAATTGAGGGAATTATTGAGCAAATTGGACTCGAAATTGGAGATTGTGAATAACAGATTGGAATTGATTAAGGTACAAAATAGCATGAAAGGGAAAGAGATTGAGATTTATTCAAAGACAAACCAAAATCACTTGCATTACATGAATATGGACTGGAACAACACTGAGTTGTGTGAATTTCTGAATCATCCATTCCCCATTTCTTACAAACCGTCGGATCAACAATACATTCCATTGGATTATTCTTACAATTCGTCTGTCTTCGATGCGAGCAGATTGATGGGAAACATGTCAAGTTATGGCCACTTCACTCATTATAACAATTGTCCTCCATTGCCAATGCCTCCATTTGGGATGTGGGATAATGAGGAAATTACTTACAACAACTTGCTTCATAAAAGGGGAGAATTTTGCCATGTCAGGAACCCTCATGAAGCCATGAATTCTCTACCCTTTTTTAATAATATGGGGGCTTTTCCTTCGGCTTCGTTGGATCCTGATTCTTACATTAACCCGTGAGAAAGGTAGAGTTGAGGATTTGATAATTTTACTATAGAGCCATGTTTTTAACTATTAGTGCAGGATTTTATGTACATGGGTTCGTTCTATTTTATGGAAGGAATGTTTAGGAATTTGATATTTTGATTATTAAGGCAACTCTGACTCTCATTATAATAGGGTTTAATTCTGTAAATTGATATTGGCCTTGTTTTTTTTAATGCCACACCTCTCTCTGTGGTATACTATTCTATTTACCTTGTAGAGGCTGCTAGCTAGTTAGAAAAGTGTGAAATAAAGAGCAGGGTTCCAAATCCATATTGATTATTATTAGGGATTTACTCAAGGGCTCTCCCCCTCTTTTGCTATATTGATTATTACTTTGACTAGCAGTTTCTAAATAGAAGGTTTAGTTGCAATACTATTTATTATTAGGGATTTACTAGGCAATTTTGTGGAAAGCCATTTCGCAGCTCACTTTTGCAGGAGAGGACAGCCACACAGGCTCACATTTTAGCAGATTTTGTCTAATTCATTTAATGCATTGGGTTGTTTGTTTCCTTAATATGAGATGCAAAATCGCTTTCCACGAAATTGCCTGCCGGTCCAGCGATCATGAATGTCTACCTGTTAAGGCCCTTTTTTTTTTTCTTAAAGAAAAACAATAAAAAAATTAAATGTAGTTCTAGCAGCGGTTTGGACCACCGTAAAAATCATACCTTTTCCCGGGGAAAAGAGGACACATCTAGCCGCGGATTTTGATCCGGTAAATGTTATGCCAATGGATATTAAATGATAATGAACATGAAATACCTTTGACCATTCACACAAAGAGTTGCAAATGACCCCTCAGATCTATAATTTCCAATTTTTTTGCTTTCCTTTAATGCAGTCAACACAAGTCCCAAAGTTTGTAAAATCAAGAGGCTATGGAATACCAGCATTAAAATCCACTTTTCATGTATTTTGAATTCTCGACAAGCAAACTTCCCATTTGGATTGCAAGAATTTTTGGAAATGTTTGAAAAGGAAAATTATTTTTAAAATTTCTTACCTTTTGACACATGATAAAAGATAACTTGAACCAACCCTATTCGACTTTTACTTAGAGGGACCTTAATTTATGGTGATGTCCCTCTAAATCAACCTTAATTTATGGTGATTCCCAAATTAGATCTCTCACATAAAAAAATAGTGGCACCAACTCAAATAGATCTCTCACACGGGACGAACTTCGAAATCCAAGCGGGGATTTTCCCACCAGAACAGGTCGGCTTCTCCAAACCCTAGGGTTTCTTTTCCTCTCTCTCATTTGTTTTTCTCATTCGAATCCTAATCTCCAAACCCTAAGATCTCTTCTTCTATTCTCCTTTTTTCTTGTAAATCTGTTTTGTTGTTAGTTTCTGTTGAATTCGGAACCATTTCTCCATGGATAGGAAATATTTTTGTTAGATCCGATTTTATTCCATTCTAGGGTTTTTGTTGTCACAGACTGTATGCTTTTTTGCTATTACTTTATTGTTTGATTCCTGCATCTGTTTCTTTTTCTCTTGTCTTTGTTTGATTTGAAACAAACAAAAAAAAAAATGCAAACTCAGACTCCGTGTATTACCAATTATGCTGATTCTCTCAGTGACGATGATTGTAAGGACGAATCTTCGTGGAAACTAAGTTTGGAAAACAATGGAGATCCAATTAAGTATAAGAATAGAAAACCCAATGCCCTTAGAGATGGGGATGTTAAGGAGCTGCTACAAAATCCCTAATTTCTCACAAATGTGAAATTGAAATTTATCTTTAATATTACAAGGTGACAGAAGGTTCCGATGGTTCCAAATTGGGAGTGGCCAATATGAGACCCAACACATGAGAAAAGCCCTTTGGGCAGTAAAACTCACTTACCAGAATGCACATGCAAGTTCCTTAATCTGAAATCCCAAAATGCCAGGTTTCTTAGTAGTAGTTAAACCTAAGTCATTTGAAACTCCCATTAATGGCAATTCAAACAATCCAGTAATGCTCGTGAGATTCAACGTCCCTCATGGGCTTATGGTCCAGAAAAACCAACCCAAGAGACTAAGAATCCCAGCAAATGTGGTTAAATGGACCCATTTGGGTTTGGTTCCACATTTAGAAACAGCAAAAGAATATCAAAGACTTCCATAGTTCTGGTTCACAGCCATTTCACTTTCTTCATCCCTATCAATCATCTCTTTACCATGTGAAAGACCAAGCCATCGAGAGTCATAGCAGCTCTAACATATCTTTCTAGGATGCCTCTATGTAAGCTTGCCCTTTAAAGCACAAGCAAGACAGCTACATTTGCGTGGACTTTTCGGGACTATTAGAGATTTTAGAGTGGCACAGTAAAAAATATCTATATCTCATAGAAAATGATAATATATTCATATCCCATAGAAAATGACAGATACTTGTAACTAAGAAAAAATAAACAAAATAGGCCTCCCACTGAAGATCTGAAGATAATGAAAGAGACATTTGATTTGTAAGAGAAGATGGGGTTTTCTTTTTTGCCCTTGAACTCTTCTGGCAATTTACAGGGTTCATATCGTTTTTGACATTTCCCTGAAGTAGACAGCCTTAGATGTCTTCTCTTGAACCCCCCCTTTTTTTTTCTAAGAACAGCAACTCCATTTTATTCTTTGTCACTAGTGATTAGTGATCTCTACTTACAGTGCTTTATCACTATATTTGCATTGCCCTAAGCCACCTATAAAATCACATAAACGCAGACGCATCTCAAGAGAATTTTTTTTAGAAGGAACTCACCTTAACAGATGTTCTTGAACCAGATAATATTGAGGTCACTGTAAATCAGTTACAGGAGTTTTTTTTATTCTTTTTTTTTTGGGGGTCTTCTTCCTGTGTAAGTATTGCAATAACGATTAGCAGCCAAATGCCACATTCCTTGTAGTTGTTGGATATCTCTGTCATTTTCAACTTCAATCAATATCTGGAGATTCTCACAGTATAGAAGAGCACGTGTGAGTTGAACTTCAGTGACCCATATGGGAATATGGTACTAAAACCTACCAGAGAAGACGAGAAACACTAGCATGTGGGGGCATCTGGTACCCAATGGGTTTGGTTGAGAAGCATTTCAGTTTCATCATCACCATCAATCTCATCTCTATCTATGGACGACTCGAATCTTTCAGCTTTCATATCGCCTCTGACGTGTGTTTTAATCAATGACTTGTATGGCTCTATGTCGAGGCATATCCCCTTCTCAAGGACCTCCAATATCATATCCACACTTTCCATGTCAGCTTGCTCCTCACAAAGCGCCAGAAAGGAAGCTATATTTGCGGGTCTTGGTCGCCAGATCTCCGATCTCTTGATGGTGGCAGCTTCCTTCATACAAGACAAGGCATTGGAAATTTGCTTGTCTCTAATGTACCCTTCTGCTAGGATTTCCCATGTGTTTGGGTTCGGCTTGCCTACTATTTCACGCACGTGGGCAAGAAAGTCCTCGGCCTTCTTCAACAACCCTGCTCTAACATACCAACCCATGAAAATGTTGCATATTCTCGGATCATAGCTCGTTTTCACAGACAACCATTCTTTGTAAATCATCTCCGCTCCATCAATATCTCCTAATCTGACCAAAGAACAAATCATTGTGAAATAGCCCAAATTGAGAATGCTGGGGAAGCTTGATTTGTAGCAGCTCCATACGCGGTAAACCTCTTCTTTCTTACCTATGCTACTATAAAGACTCAAGAGAAAATTTTCTTAAGATTTTCTGTCTTTGAAAGATCACTGCTCATAACAAGACCACTTATCACGCCCTTCTTAGTTTACACAGATGTTAAAGTGGGTGTTCCTATAAAAAAAAAAAATAGGGGGGACCCTAACCGACATTTACCCTTTCCTTGTCATTTCTCCCTTCCACACTTATTCACTTGAAAATTTTGCATTGAGTCACACAAAAAATGATGTCAATACCATTAATTCAAACGGCATTTTAGTCCACTAAAAATATGCCATTTACCTTTTACTTAATATCATCACATTTTCTAGCATAATTTTCCTTCTACATTTTTGGCTTGTGGTATTGCCACCCTTAAAATTAGGGATTTTACCATGTATATAAAAATGAAGAAAAAAAACATAAAAAAAATAAAAATAAAAAAAATCAAATAAGACAAATTGGAAAGGTGAAAGTGCCAAACTTATAGTTGGCAGTATTTCTAGTTTGTTACTACAGCTTCCCATGGTTGGCAAAACACTTCAAAAACTCATACAAAGATAAAAATACCCACTCAATAATATAATTCACTTATTAAGGGCTGTGTGGCCTTTTTCATGTGCAGGTCTTACAACAACGCCTACTATGCCAAAGTTGGAGGAATCACCACAATAGAGATTAACTTTCTAGAAGTGGATTTCTTATTCGGACTGAGCTTCCACTTAAATGTGACACCCACAACCTTTCACACCTACTGCAACTATCTTCAAAGAGAGATGCTTCTTGAATCTCCTCTAAATAGCATAGACAGATCTCTAATGCAACATTGCAACTTTTCTGAGGACGATTCTACCCCTCAGACATAGCAACTAGCCGTTTGAAGACGATTATTATTTGACAAAAATCTTATATGGCCTGGCCACCCTTTTTTATCACTTCTTCAGCTTCTCCTCCTTTTACTTAAATATATGACACCTTGTCAACTAAACCAACTTGTCTTCCTCCCCTCTCCTCTTCTTTCGTTTCTGTTGTTTTTTTTTCCTTTTTTCCTTTTCTTAAGCAGTGGTAAATACAGATTGAGACTTCTGGTTTACAGATGGACATGTTGTTGTTGCTTCCTGACCCACTCTTTTCGTGCCATTTTTCCTAAAATTTGTACCTTTTGTTTAGTGGGTTTGCTTGGCAATTTTGCAGAAAACCATTTCACAGCTCACTTTCGCAGGTGAGACCAAGCACCTAATAAATGAATAAGACAAGATCTAAAAGTGAGCCTTTGTGGCTGTTCTCTCCAGCAAAAGCGAACCTATGTGGCTGTGCTCTCCCGCAAAAGTGAGCCGCTAGATTCCTTTGCAGAAAATTGGCTAGTAAAGCAAATAGAGACCCGAAGAGAAAGAAAGAAAAAAAACAAATTAATTAAAGCTGTGGGGGTAAAGAATCAGAGAGTTCCTTCCTAGCTTCCTTTGAACAACCCAACTCATGCAAGTCTCTCTGCTTCAGCATTGGCTAAAAAGAGATGGATAAGAGATGGATGCCATCCCCACATTATCCTTAATTTCATCAAAATAAGGTACAAAACGCCAAGGTACTGTTTTTGATCCACAAAGCCATCTAATAACATTTAGTGAATCCCCTTCCACCACTAGTTTGTTTAAATCCACATTTTGAAGGGACATGATGTCCTGATGGATTGCTCTAACTTCCGCCTCATTTGCATCTGCTTCACCAATGCGTCCTCTAAAAGCCCAAATCATTCCTCCTTCATTGTTCCTCAATAGTCCATCAATACCCTATGGGCCCCGATTGCCCATACTAGATCCATCAAAATTCAACTTTAGGATGTCATGAGAAGGAGGCGCCCAAGCCATGATTACTTTGGGCTCATTTCTATCCGCTCCACATATCTCTCTCCAACCATACCATAGATCGTATGCACAAACAAATCTAAAGGATGGTAGTGTTTTCACCCACGAGATAGTTAAAGCAATTGCTTTATTGAAGATAAACTGTCCTCCCTTCGTATAACCTTTGAAAATCCTTACATTTCTTTCCTTTCGTAGTCTCCATATAGTGGCTAAAAAGGACTCTTGCTGGAGAATCTTCCCTTTTCCCTTCCATGGTGCCATCCCCCAACTTTTGAAGCGCTCGAATAGTATAGCTGTTCTTATACAAAGAACTTAGAATCCATGGTTGTCCCAAAATGGCCTCTTGGTATTTTGATGGGTGTTTTCTTTTTAGTTCTCAAAGTCTATTATAATCATCAAAATCCAACTCACATTCCTCATTTCGTTTTTAGCAATTTGGTAGTTTCTGTTTGATTTTTCTTCATTTTGGTTGTAATGGTTGGGATTTTGATTACTGATTTTGATCTGGAGGAGGAGCTGTCATAGATCTAGTTGAATTCAATAATGCTACGTTTCTTTTGACGTAAAAATGGATGTAAAATTTGTTTTATGCTGTAAGAATGAACATAAAACAAATTTTACATAGAAAGAAACGGAGCCTGGTTTTTTTTTTTTGCTGCGCTTTGTTCCTTTGTCTTCTTCCTTTCTGTATGTGTTGCTGAAAGATTTATTTCAATGCCAATATTGTTTGCTGCCTCATTAGAGAGTGTTACGGTGCTGAGTGGTGGTCTGCTTAGGTATGGGGCTGGGCGGGACCGAGCCTGGTATGGGTCATGTTTAAAGGCTTAGCTTAGCATGTTCCATCTAGGCTCTTTAAACCTGTCCGATACCAGGCTGGGTCCCACCCAGTCACTTACCTTGATGGACCCCCACTCAAGACCGTAACAGCATGTATCAAACCCACAAATTCCAAATCGAATGTTTTTTTTTATTGAAACCCAGTTTCTTGTTTTCGGTCCTCGATTATTTGATCTATAAATCTTGATGAGCAAAAGCACAGGATGTATCAAACCCACAAATTCCAAATCTAATGTTTTTTTATTGAACTCCAATGTCTTGTTTTCTGACCTTGATTATTTGACCTTCATTTGTCTGATCTTAAGTTTTGGGAAATGATAAATGCACCCCTTTTCATCACAAAGGACACCCAACTGCAGTGTACATGGCAATCAAATCCGTTGAATCCTTCTACGTGAAGTACATCATCCCCTCTGCAGTCATTGATACATTCCTGGTGGGTGTCCCAAGTGATGGGGCGCATTTATCATTTGCCTAAGTTTTTCCAAAATTTAATAGATAAGCAATTCAGAATTTAAAATCTCTTCTGTTCTGTCGAGTTTGAGTTATATATGATTATGGTTTTGTTGTGTTTATCTTTGCCTGTATAATCTATCTTTTTTTCGTTTTGCTTTATAAAAAAATATTATTACTATATGACAACCATTATTCGCCCACACTAGAGGAATTCGTGGCTCCATCCATTGTTTTTGTCGTTTTTACTCCTCAAATCGAAGAATGATTCAATTTTGTTAACAGAAATCAAATGATATATCTGATTTTTTCGGATCATAATCAGAGATTTTTTTAATTATTTAGTTCATTAACTGCATGGCTTATTATAACATCTTGTTAAATTTTAAAATGCCAATTTTTTATCTGATCTGACTGTGAAACAACCAATTACCCCAAAAGCTTAAGCTTTTAGAGTTGGTATTGTATAATAATTTATATTTCAACACTTCCCGTGTGATCCCTCTTTTTTTAGGTTACTGTACATGTGGCCCCCCTTTTGGGTTGGTCATACACATGAATTTTTTATATTAAGGAGTTGCCAGGTTTTGAACCCATGACCTGCCTGTTTGGTTGCCACATGTCTAGCATCCTCAAGTATTTCCCAAGAAAAAACAATGAACCTTTTGGTAACTTTATAGTGTGTGGTTGCCAATTTAGCATCGAAATCCCTAGAGACTATCAAACAAGTTTCAGAGGTAATAACTTCTTGTCTGGCATCAATGTCAGCTCCTTATACTTTCCAAGCCAAATTTCTCAAAAAATAAAGAATGTGGCTTGGTAAATCTCTCTCTCTCCCCCCCCCCCCCCCCCTTCTTCTCTTCTCTTTTTATATTGGTAATATCATCCTCTCCCACTGCTATACGAGGCTTGCAACCAAACATTACTTATCACTACTGTACAAGGTAAATCCTAGGTAAATCAAATGTTTGTCTCTTCCCTGTTGACTACTTATAGCACTAATCTACAAGGTAGCTACCTGCATCCAAACACTGACTAGGTAATTTGATTGAGTAGGTAATAGTGATTTTCACAGTTGTTTTGAAGGTTTGATCTTGGTATCTTTTTTTTCTCTCCTGTAGATCATTATAACATGGGCCGTGCCAAACTTCCCATAAAACCGATCAATCGTGAGAGATCTCGCAATGAGACATTCAAGAAGAGAAGAAAAGGGCTCATCAAGAAAACTTATGAGCTTGCAACTCTATGCGGTGTCGATGTGTGCTTAATATGTTTCGGACCGGAAGGCAATCAACCTTTCGAGACTGAAACATATCCTAAAAATCGAGACGAAGTTTGCAAAATTATCAACCTCTATAGAGGTCTCAGCAAAGAAGATCAAGATCGAAGAAAGCTCGATCTCTCAAGCTTTTTAGAGGACAAAAAGAGGAAGATGGAACGCGAGCTCGATCAAAGGCGAAGACAAAATGCTGAATTGCTCTTCCCGTCTTGGGACAATCGATTAAATGGGTTGCAAAACCAACAATTGAGAGAATTATTGAGCAAATTGGACTCGAAATTGGAGATTGTGAATAACAGATTGGAATTGATTAAGGTACAAAATAGCATGAAAGGGAAAGAGATTGAGATTTATTCACAGCCAAACCAAAATCACTTGCATTACATGAATATGGACTGGAACAACACTGAGTTGTGTGAATTTCCGAATCAACCATTCCCCATTTCTTACAAACCGTCGGATCAACAATACATTCCATTGGATTATTCTTACAATTCGTCTGTCTTCGATGCGAGCAGATTGATGGGAAACATGTCAAGTTATGGCCACTTCACTCATTATAACAATTGTCCTCCATTGCCAATGCCTCCACTTGGGATGTGGGATAATGAGGAAATTACTTACAACAACTTGCTTCATAAAAGGGGAGAATTTTGCCATGTCAGGAACCCTCATGAAGCCATGAATTCTCTACCCTTTTTTAATAATATGGGGGCTTTTTCTTCGGCTTCGTTGGATCCTGATTCTTACATTAACCCGTGAGGAAGGTAGAGTTGAGGATTTGATAATTTTACTATAGAGCCACGTTTTTAACTATTAATGCAGGATTTTATGTACATGGGTTCGTTCTATTTTATGGAAGGAATGTTTAGGAATTTGATATTTTGATTATTAAGGCAACCCTGACTCTCATTATAATAGGGTTTAATTCTGTAAATTGATATTGGCCTTGTCTTTTTTAATGCCACACCTCTCTCGGTGGTATACTATTCTATTTACCTTGTAGAGGCTGCTAGCTAGTTAGAAAAGTGTGAAATAAAGAGCAGGGTTCCAAATCCATATTGATTATTATTAGGGATTTACTCAAGGGCTCTCCCCCTCTTTTGCTATATTGATTATTACTTTGACTAGCAGTTTCTAAATAGAAGGTTTAGTTGCAATACTATTTATTGTTAGTGATTTACTAGGCAATTTTGTGGAAAGCCATTTCGCAGCTCACTTTTGCAGGAGAGGACAGCCACACAGGCTCACCTTTTAGCAGATTTTGTCTTATTCATTTAATGCATTGGGTTGTTTGTTTACTTAATATGAGATGCAAAATGGCTTTCCACGAAATTGCCTGGCGGTCCAGCGATCATGAATGTCTACCTGTTAAGACCTTTTTTTTTTTTTTTTTAAAGAAAAACAATAAAAAAAAAATTAAATGTAGTTCTAGCAGCGGTTTGGACCACCGTAAAAATCATACCTTTTCCCGGGGAAAAGAGGACACATCTAGCCGCGGATTTTGATCCGGTAAATGTTATGCCAATGGATATTAAATGATAATGAACATGAAATACCTCTGACCATTCACACAAAGAGTTGCAAATGACCCCTCATATCTATAATTTCTAATTATTTTGCTTTCCTTTAATGCAGTCAACACAAGTCCCAAAGTTTGTAAAATCAAGAGGCTATGGAATACCAGCATTAAAATCCACTTTTCATGTATTTTGAATTCTCGACAAGCAAACTTCCCATTTGGATTGCAAGAATTTTTGGAAATGTTTGAAAAGGAAAATTATTTTTAAAATTTCTTACCTTTTGACACTTGATAAAAGATAACTTGAACCAACCCTATTCGACTTTTACTTAGAGGGACCTTAATTTATGGTGATGTCCCTCTAAATCAACCTTAATTTATGGTGATTCCCGAATTAGATCTCTCACATAAAAAAATAGTGGCACCAACTCACATAGGTTGTTTCCTGATAATCCTCCATATAATTATCCTAACCCTCCGATCTGTTAAGCTTTTTATATTGTGTCACCGTCCCTCCACAGATCAGAGGGTTAGGATGGAGATGATTTTTGAGTATTTAAGTTGGTGCCCGACAAATGAAGAATTGGATCATCGAATAATATGTGCCCCACAACATTTGCTTTAGGGTAAATTACTGTTACGTGTTGTAGTGTTGAAAAAATGACCAAAAAATGTTGGTTGTTTCAAAAACCCTTATAAATGTTATTTTTAAAGAAAAGAGGAACTCAAGGACGAAAATTCCCCTTTAATACCTTCAAGCTTTAACCTTTCATTTTACATTTTACCTTTACCTTTTACTTTAGCAAACGAGAAAGAGGATTTTCCAACGTTTTCTTCTTCTCTCCGGCGAGATATTCTCCTCTCCGGCGAAATCTTCTCCGATACAAGCTCTCTCTCTCTCTCTGTTACTTTTTTAAGGGAAGTAATGGAAATTTATTTTATAAGAGCAATGATAGATACAAGGGAGCCCTTGCATAAAGAGCCAAAAAAGGGCTCTAGATTGGATCCACGTCATCAAATGTAACTGACTTTACTTTTTCAACCAATTTTAAATTATAACTGAAAATGACGTGGATCCAATGAAGAGCCCTTTTTTAGCTCTTTATGCAAGGGCTCCCTTGTACCTATCATTGCTCATTTTATAAACACTAGGGTTGCTTTCTATGCCTCTTCCTCCTCCAATCTTCCATTAAAATTAGGGTTTCCCTCTTGCTATTGAAAAACGGTTTGGAGCTCTCTCTCCCTCTCATTCTCCAAAAGAGAATAGGTAATCAAAGCCAAAAGAGTATAATCGAAGCGAAAAAAATAATTGTTGAAGCCAAAAATAGTTACTCGAAGCCAAAAATAGCGTAATCGAAGCGAAAAAGTACTACTCGAAGTCAAAAATAAGTTGCTTGAAGCCAAAAATTAGCATTGGGCTAATTTTTATTTTCGCTTCGAGTTATTATTATTGGCTTCGACTTTTTTTTTTTTTTTAGCTTCAAGTCAGCTTTTTTGGGCTTTGACTACCTCTTTTGGCTTCAAGTAAAATTTTTTTTGCTTCAAGTAAATTTTTTTGGCTTCAAGTAACTTATTATTTTTAGCTTCGAGTAACTTTTTTTGGCTTCGAGTAACTTTTTTTGGCTTCGAGTCAAACCTGTAATAGTGTAATATAAAAGAAGCCATTTACCATTTTCCACACCTATCAAACCTGTAACAAATTTACACTTAGGTTACTCCCAGGCAAATTTACTTATTGGAAGAGAAAATAGTTGTTAATCCATTTCAAAATAGATTAGTTGAATTCCAAATTTTCTTGCTTAGGGCCAAAATAGTTTAATCAAAGGCAACATATGTCACTCGAATCCAAAATAGTGAGTCGAAGCAAAAAATCTATATTACTCGAATCCAAAAAAAAGTTAATCGAAGCAAAAAATAGGTGGTTGTAGCCAAAATAAGTTACCCAAAGAGATCTCATTGGCCAAAAGGGTAGTGGAAGCCAAAATGGTACTTGCACACGTCATTCGAAGCCTAAAAATAAGTTACTTGAAGCTAAAAATAGCGTAATCGAAGCGAAAGAGTACTACTTGAAGTCATAAATAAGTTGCTCTAAGCCAAAAATTAGCATCGGGCTACTTTTTTTTTCTCGCTTCGAGTTATTATTATTGGATTCCACTTATATATATTTTTAGCTTCAAGTCACCTTTTTTGGGCTTCGACTACCTTTTTTGACTTCAAGTAAAATTTTTTTCGCTTCAAGTAAATTATTATTTTTAGCTTCGAGTAACTTTTTTTGGCTTCGAGTCAAACCTGTAATAGTGCAATATAAAAGAAGCCATTTACCATTTTCCACACCTATCAAACCTGTAACAAATTTACACTTAGGTTACTTCCAGGCAAATTTACTTATTGGAAGAGAAAATAGTTGTTAATCCATTCAAAAATAGATTAGTTGAATTCCAAATTTTCTTGCTTAGGGCTAAAATAGTTTAATCAAAGGCAACATATGTCACTCGAATCCAAAATAGTCGAAGCGAAAAATCTATATTACTCGAATCCAAAAAAAAGTTAGTCGAAGCCAAAAATAGGTGGTTGTAGCCAAAATAAGTTACCCATAGAGCTCTCATTGGCCAAAAGGGTAGTGGAAGCCAAAATGGTACTCGCACAGGTCATTCGAAGCCAAAAAATAGGTTACTTGAAGCTAAAAATATGTAACTCGATTCATAATCGATTAGTCAAAGCCAAAAAGTGATTAGTCGAAGCCAAAAGAGGCATGTTATCCGAATCTAAAATGGGTCACTGAAAGCTAAAATAAGAAGTAAAAATTTGTAGTCGAAGGCAAAACTAGGTACTCGAAGCAAACTGTCAGTTATTTGAAGCCAAAAATGACAGTCGAAGCCAAAAAAAGTTACTCGAAGCCAAAAATGATAGTTGAAGCCAAAAAATGCTAGTCGAAGCCAAACAAAAATTTACTTGAAGCTAAAAAAGCTGACTCGAAGCCAAAAGTTTACTTAAAGCCAAAAAAAATTTACTTGAAGCCAGAAAACCTAGTCGAAGCCAAAAAAAAGTTACTTGAAGCAAAAAACAAGTTAGTCGAAGCCAATAATAAGTATTCGAAGCCAAAATAAAAAGTAGTCCGAAACTTATTTTTTGGCTTCAAGCAACGTATTTTTGGCTTCAACTAGTCCGTTTTTTTGCTTCGATTACACTGTTTTCGCTTCAAGTAACTATTTTTGGCTTCAAGATTGAGAGGGAGGGAGAGCTCCAAACCGTTTTTCAACAGTAAGAGGGAAACCCTAACTGTAATGGAAGATAAATTTATGCAACCCTAATTTATTCCATTACTTCCCTTCAACAATGAGAGAGAGAGAGAGAGAGAGAGAGAGAGAGAGAGAGAGAGAGCTTGTACCGACTTTAGTAGAGAAGATTTCACCGGAAAACCATCTTCCTCGTATGCTTTCAAGAAGGTAAAAGGTAAATGTAAAAAGTAAAACGAATGCTAAAGGGTATCAAAGGGGTTTTTTTGTCCTTGAATTCCCTTTTTCTTTAAAAATAACATTTATAAGGGTTTTTGAAACAACTAACATTTTTTGGTCATTTTTTCAACACTATAGCACGTAATAGTAATTTACCCTTTGCATTAAAATACTTGTGTGCACGTGTGAACGCCAAATAAAAACTCTTAGACACTATTTATTTTGGATTTTGAGAACCAATTGTGAGCCCAAAACCAAATACTGGCCCAAATTTACGTTTAATTTTGAGTCCAACATGTTTAAATTTTAAAGTGCATTTTTTGGAAGCTAATTTTGTTTATCTTGATTTTATTTTATTTTATTTTTGAAAGAGGTAGTGAGGACAAAATATGTAATTTTGTGCCTAAGGGAATTTTTGTCTACTTCCCTCCTATTTTAAATTCAAACCCCTCCTTTAAACTCTAAACCCACCATCACTTTACTAAGCTTCAAATGGTCCTAAGATGCCTACCTAGAATGCCTAACAGTCTAACAAGAGACCTAAGTGCCTGAGTGTGGTTTGAGTGTTTGACTATGCCTGAGAATTGAGATTGGATATTCTGGGTGCTAAGAGCTAGTGAGAGCTAGTTCCTACATGTATAGAATGCTGGTGCTTGAATGAACTTAGAACTAATGCAAGGGAACCTAATGAGCTTAAACTAAGACTTGGGTTTGAGGTATTGTGGGAATAGGATTGGGGATTTGACAAATCCCAGGATTAGCTATCCTTGGATAAGTTATCTATATTTCATTTTTTCGCCCCGCATGTAAGATTATGCCACCCAGCCACGCACCTAACGTGAGTTGTGGCCAGACTTTAATGCTTTTTGACGTCAAATCACGCTGAAAAGGAGGCGTCGCCCATTAGAGATGCGTATGTAGCGTATATTGTCTGCAACGTAATTAGTCGCGACGGAGGGAAAACTAAAAACAACCTCCCAAAATCTATATATAGATAGAGATTTTATAGGATGAAGAATATGATACAAACGGCCAGAAAAGGAATCTGAATTTGCCGAAGAATTTGGATTTGCAATGACACGGGACGAACTTCGAAATCCAAGCGGGGATTTTCCCACCAGAACAGGTCTGCTTCTCCAAACCCTAGGGTTTCTTTTCTCTCTCTCATTTGTTTTTCTCATTCGAATCCTAATCTCCAAACCCTAAGATCTCTTCTTCTATTCTCCTTTTTTCTTGTAAATCTGTTTTGTTGTTAGTTTCTGTTGAATTCGGAACCATTTCTCCATGGATAGGAAATATTTTTGTTAGATCCGATTTTATTCCATTCTAGGGTTTTTGTTGTCACAGACTGTATGCTTTTTTGCTATTACTTTATTGTTTGATTCCTGCATCTGTTTCTTTTTCTCTTGTCTTTGTTTGATTTGAAACAAACAAAAAAAAAAAAATGGAAACTCAGACTCCGTGTATTACCAATTATGCTGATTCTCTCAGTGACGATGATTGTAAGGACGAATCTTCGTGGAAACTAAGTTTGGAAAACAATGGAGATCCAATTAAGTATAAGAATAGAAAACCCAATGCGCTTAGAGATGGGGATGTTAAGGAGCTGCTACAAAATCCCTAATTTCTCACAAATGTGAAATTGAAATTTATCTTTAATATTACAAGGTGACAGAAGGTTCCGATGGTTCCAAATTGGGAGTGGCCAATATGAGACCCAACACATGAGAAAAGCCCTTTGGGCAGTAAAACTCACTTACCAGAATGCACATGCAAGTTCCTTAATCTGAAATCCCAAAATGCCAGGTTTCTTAGTAGTAGTTAAACCTAAGTCATTTGAAACTCCCATTAATGGCAATTCAAACAATCCAGTAATGCTCGTGAGATTCAACGTCCCTCATGGGCTTATGGTCCGGAAAAACCAACCCAAGAGACTAAGAATCCAAGCAAATGTGGTTAAATGGACCCATTTGGGTTTGGTTCCACATTTAGAAACAGCAAAAGAATATCAAAGACTTCCATAGTTCTGGTTCACAGCCATTTCACTTTCTTCATCCCTATCAATCATCTCTTTACCATGTGAAAGACCAAGCCTTCGAGAGTCATAGCAGCTCTAACATATCTTTCTAGGATGCCTCTATGTAAGCTTGCCCTTTAAAGCACAAGCAAGACAGCTACATTTGCGTGGACTTTTCGGGACTATTAGAGATTTTAGAGTGGCACAGTAAAAAATATCTATATCTCATAGAAAATGATAATATATTCATATCCCATAGAAAATGACAGATACTTGTAACTAAGAAAAAATAAACAAAATAGGCCTCCCACTGAAGATCTGAAGATAATGAAAGAGACATTTGATTTGTAAGAGAAGATGGGGTTTTCTTTTTTGCCCTTGAACTCTTCTGGCAATTTACAGGGTTCATATCGTTTTTGACATTTCCCTGAAGTAGACAGCCTTAGATGTCTTCTCTTGAACCCCCCCTTTTTTTTTCTAAGAACAGCAACTCCATTTTATTCTTTGTCACTAGTGATTAGTGATCTCTACTTACAGTGCTTTATCACTATATTTGCATTGCCCTAAGCCACCTATAAAATCACATAAACGCAGACGCATCTCAAGAGAATTTTTTTTAGAAGGAACTCACCTTAACAGATGTTCTTGAACCAGATAATATTGAGGTCACTGTAAATCAGTTACAGGAGTTTTTTTTATTCTTTTTTTTTTGGGGGTCTTCTTCCTGTGTAAGTATTGCAATAACGATTAGTAGCCAAATGCCACATTCCTTGTAGTTGTTGGATATCTCTGTCATTTTCAACTTCAATCAATATCTGGAGATTCTCACAGTATAGAAGAGCACGTGTGAGTTGAACTTCAGTGACCCATATGGGAATATGGTCCTAAAACCTACCAGAGAAGACGAGAAACACTAGCATGTGGGGGCATCTGGTACCCAATGGGTTTGGTTGAGAAGCATTTCAGTTTCATCATCACCATCAATCTCATCTCTATCTATGGACGACTCGAATCTTTCAGCTTTCATATCGCCTCTGACGTGTGTTTTAATCAATGACTTGTATGGCTCTATGTCGAGGCATCTCCCCTTCTCAAGGACCTCCAATATCATATCCACACTTTCCATGTCAGCTTGCTCCTCACAAAGCGCCAGAAAGGAAGCTATATTTGCGGGTCTTGGTCGCCAGATCTCCAATCTCTTGATGGTGGCAGCTTCCTTCATACAAGACAAGGCATTGGAAATTTGCTGGTCTCTAATGTACCCTTCTGCTAGGATTTCCCATGTGTTTGGGTTCGGCTTGCCTCCTATTTCACGCACGTGGGCAAGAAAGTCCTCGGCCTTCTTCAACAACCCTAAGTGCAGTTAATGAACTAAATAATTAAAAAAATCTCTGATTATGATCCGAAAAAATCAGATATATCATTTGATTTCTGTTAACAAAATTGAATCATTCTTCGATTTGAGGAGTAAAAACGACAAAAACAATGGATGGAGCCACGAATTCCTCTAGTGTGGGCGAATAGTGGTTGTCATATAGTAATTAATATTTTTTTATAAAGCAAAACGAAAAAAAGATAGATTATACAGGCAAAGATAAACAAAACAAAACCATAATCATATATAACTCAAACTCGACAGAACAGAAGAGATTTTAAATTCTGAATTGCTTATCTATTAAATTTTGGAAAAACTTAGGCAAATGATAAATGCGCCCCATCACTTGGGACACCCACCAGGAATGTATCAATGACTGCAGAGGGGATAATGTACTTCACGTAGAAGGATTCAACGGATTTGATTGCCATGTACACTGCAGTTGGGTGTCCTTTGTGATGAAAAGGGGTGCATTTATCATTTCCCAAAACTTAAGATCAGACAAATGAAGGTCAAATAATCAAGGTCAGAAAACAAGACATTGGAGTTCAATAAAAAAACATTAGATTTGGAATTTGTGGCTTTGATACATCCTGTGCTTTTGCTCATTAAGATTTATAGATCAAATAATCAAGGATCGAAAACAAGAAACTGGGTTTCAATAAAAAAAAAACATTCGATTTGGAATTTGTGGGTTTGATACATGCTGTTACGGTCTTGAGTGAGGGTCCATCTAGGTAAGTGACTGGGTGGGATCCAGCCTGGTATGGGACAGGTTTAAAGGGCCTAGATGGAACATGCTAAGCTAAGCCTTTAAACATGACCCATACCAGGCTCGGTCCCGCCCAGCCCCATACCTAAGCAGACCACCACTCAGCACCGTAACACTCTCTAACGAGGCAGCAAACAATATTGGCATTGAAATAAATCTTTCAGCAACACATACAGAAAGGAAGAAGACAAAGGAACAAAGCGCAGCAAAAAAAAAAAACCAGGCTCCGTTTCTTTCTATGTAAAATTTGTTTTATGTTCATTCTTACAGCATAAAACAAAATTTACATCCATTTTTACGTCAAAAGAAACGGAGCATTATTGAATTCAACTAGATCTATGACAGCTCCTCCTCCAAATCAAAATCAGTAATCAAAATCCCAACCATTACAACCAAAATGAAGAAAAATCAAACAGAAACTACCAAATTGCTAAAAACGAAATGAGGAATGTGAGTTGGATTTTGATGATTATAATAGACTTTGAGAACTAAAAAGAAAACACCCATCAAAATACCAAGAGAAAACAGAAAAAAAATGGGATTGAAATCATTTATTAATGTTGAGAACAAGAATGGAGACGAGTCTATTGTAGCAAACAAATCAGACAACCAAGAAGTACGCACCAGTATGCATCAACAACTATCTTAAAACTTATGTTTTTATCCCTTTTTTTCACCTCTCTCTCTCTCTCTCTCTTTTAATGGAAAAACGACCTGTGTAACAGCAAACCATCTCATCTTTTCTAATAGGGACTGAAACAGACAAAGAAAGCAATCCATCCCATCTTTTCTAAACAGTAACTTAAATAAACAAATTACCCGTTCTAAACTCTTCCCTAACATGAACTGAATTAAAGAAAGCAACCCAAGTCATCTTTTCCAAACAAGAACTGAAATACAGAAAGGAAAGAGAACAAAACATACCTTAGATTCACGAATTCACTGCTGCTCTTTTTTGGGTTTTGGCTCATGAAAACATGAATAAATAAGGATTGATGTTGTGTGATTTTCTGATAATTACAATAACCTTCTAAAAAGGTCGAGCATGGATATGCAGAAAAATTAGAAAATCTTCTAAGAATAGTAACCTGTCATATTTATTACGTCAATTTGAATCTTTTTAAGATCTTCAATATATTTAAATCTAATCTATTTTGAATGGATCTTATATATAAAATTAGAAATAAATCTAATCGATTTTGAATCAATCTTAGATATAAAAATAGAAATATTACATGCTAATTGCACTAATTAGATGCATGTAATCCATTTACTCAATTGATCATATCAATTTCAGCGTCTGCCAATCAAAAAATAATAATTCAGCTTCCAATTTAAGGCCCTGTTCGTTTGGGATTGTGGAAGCCCATTGTGATTATTTTGAGCCCAATAATTGATGATCCATACAAAAAATCAGATCCATACAGTGACAAAAATCTTATATGGGTCCAAAATCAATTATTGGGCTCAAAATAATCACAATGGGCACCCAACTGCAGTGTACATGGCAATCAAATCCGTTGAATCCTTCTACGTGAAGTACATCATCCCCTCTGCAGTCATTGATACATTCCTGGTGGGTGTCCCAAGTGATGGGGCGCATTTATCATTTGCCTAAGTTTTTCCAAAATTTAATAGATAAGCAATTCAGAATTTAAAATCTCTTCTGTTCTGTCGAGTTTGAGTTATATATGATTATGGTTTTGTTGTGTTTATCTTTGCCTGTATAATCTATCTTTTTTTCGTTTTGCTTTATAAAAAAATATTAATTACTATATGACAACCATTATTCGCCCACACTAGAGGAATTCGTGGCTCCATCCATTGTTTTTGTCGTTTTTACTCCTCAAATCGAAGAATGATTCAATTTTGTTAACAGAAATCAAATGATATATCTGATTTTTTCAGATCATAATCAGAGATTTTTTTAAGTATTTAGTTCATTAACTACATGGCTTATTATAACATCTTGCTAAATTTTAAAATGCCAATTTTTATCTGATCTGACTGTGAAACAACCAATTACCCCAAAAGCTTAAGCTTTTAGAGTTGGTATTGTATAATAATTTATATTTCAACACTTCCCGTGTGATCCCTATTTTTTGAGGTTACTGTACATGTGGCCCCCCTTTTGGGTTGGCCATACACATGAATTTTTTATATTAAGGAGTTGCCAGGTTTTGACCCATGACCTGCCTGTTTGGTTGCCACATGTCTAGCATCCTCAAGTATTTCCCAAGAAAAAACAATGAACCTTTTGGTAACTTTATAGTGTTTGGTTGCCAATTTAGCATCGAAATCCCTAGAGACTATCAAACAAGTGTCAGAGTTAATAACTTCTTGTCTGGTGACGTGGCATCAATGTCAGCTCCTTATACTTTCCAAGCCAAATTTCTCAAAAAATAAAGAATGTGGCTTGGTAAATCTCTCTCTCCCCCCCCCCCCGTTCTTCTCTTCTCTTTCTATACTGGTAATGTCACCTTCTCCCACTGCTATACGAGGTTTGCAACCAAACATTACTTATCACTACTGTACAAGGTAAATCAAATGTTTGTCTCCTCCCTATTGACTACTTATAGCACTAATCTAGTAGGTAACTATCTGCATCCAAACACTGACTAGGTAATTTGATTGAGTAGTTAATAGTGATTTTCACAGTTGTTTTGACGGTTTGATCTTGCTTTCTTTTTTTTCTCCTGTAGATCATTATAACATGGGCCGTGCCAAACTTCCCATAAAACCGATCAATCGTGAGAGATCTCGCAATGAGACATTCAAGAAGAGAAGAAAAGGGCTCATCAAGAAAACTTATGAGCTTGCAACTCTATGCGGCGTCGATGTGTGCTTAATATGTTTCGGACCGGAAGGCAATCAACCTTTCGAGACTGAAACATATCCTAAAAATCGAGACGAAGTTTGCAAAATTATCAACCTCTATAGAGGTCTCAGCAAAGAAGATCAAGATCGAAGAAAGCTCGATCTCTCAAGCTTTTTAGAGGACAAAAAGAAGAAGATGGAACACGAGCTCGATCAAAGGCAAAGACAAAATGCTGAATTGCTCTTCCCATCTTGGGACAATCGATTAAATGGGTTGCAAAACCAACAATTGAGAGAATTATTGCGCAAATTGGACTCGAAATTGGAGATTGTGAATAACAGATTGGAATTGATTAAGGTACAAAATAGCATGAAAGGGAAAGAGATTGAGATTTATTCACAGCCAAACCAAAATCACTTGCATTACATGAATATGGACTGGAACAACACTGAGTTGTGTGAATTTCTGAATCAACCATTCCCCATTTCTTACAAACCATCGGATCAACAATACATTCCATTGGATTATTCTTACAATTCGTCTGTCTTCGATGCGAGCAGATTGATGGGAAACATGTCAAGTTATGGCCACTTCACTCATTATAACAATTGTCCTCCATTGCCAATGCCTCCACTTGGGATGTGGGATAATGAGGAAATTACTTACAACAACTTGCTTCATAAAAGGGGAGAATTTTGCCATGTCAGGAACCCTCATGAAGCCATGAATTCTCTACCCTTTTTTAATAATATGGGGGCTTTTTCTTCGGCTTCGTTGGATCCTGATTCTTACATTAACCCGTGAGGAAGGTAGAGTTGAGGATTTGATAATTTTACTATAGAGCCACGTTTTTAACTATTAATGCAGGATTTTATGTACATGGGTTCGTTCTATTTTATGGAAGGAATGTTTAGGAATTTGATATTTTGATTATTAAGGCAACCCTGACTCTCATTATAATAGGGTTTAATTCTGTAAATTGATATTGGCCTTGTCTTTTTTAATGCCACACCTCTCTCGGTGGTATACTATTCTATTTACCTTGTAGAGGCTGCTAGCTAGTTAGAAAAGTGTGAAATAAAGAGCAGGGTTCCAAATCCATATTGATTATTATTAGGGATTTACTCAAGGGCTCTCCCCCTCTTTTGCTATATTGATTATTACTTTGACTAGCAGTTTCTAAATAGAAGGTTTAGTTGCAATACTATTTATTGTTAGTGATTTACTAGGCAATTTTGTGGAAAGCCATTTCGCAGCTCACTTTTGCAGGAGAGGACAGCCACACAGGCTCACCTTTTAGCAGATTTTGTCTTATTCATTTAATGCATTGGGTTGTTTGTTTACTTAATATGAGATGCAAAATGGCTTTCCACGAAATTGCCTGGCGGTCCAGCGATCATGAATGTCTACCTGTTAAGACCTTTTTTTTTTTTTTTTTAAAGAAAAACAATAAAAAAAAAATTAAATGTAGTTCTAGCAGCGGTTTGGACCACCGTAAAAATCATACCTTTTCCCGGGGAAAAGAGGACACATCTAGCCGCGGATTTTGATCCGGTAAATGTTATGCCAATGGATATTAAATGATAATGAACATGAAATACCTCTGACCATTCACACAAAGAGTTGCAAATGACCCCTCATATCTATAATTTCTAATTATTTTGCTTTCCTTTAATGCAGTCAACACAAGTCCCAAAGTTTGTAAAATCAAGAGGCTATGGAATACCAGCATTAAAATCCACTTTTCATGTATTTTGAATTCTCGACAAGCAAACTTCCCATTTGGATTGCAAGAATTTTTGGAAATGTTTGAAAAGGAAAATTATTTTTAAAATTTCTTACCTTTTGACACTTGATAAAAGATAACTTGAACCAACCCTATTCGACTTTTACTTAGAGGGACCTTAATTTATGGTGATGTCCCTCTAAATCAACCTTAATTTATGGTGATTCCCGAATTAGATCTCTCACATAAAAAAATAGTGGCACCAACTCACATAGGTTGTTTCCTGATAATCCTCCATATAATTATCCTAACCCTCCGATCTGTTAAGCTTTTTATATTGTGTCACCGTCCCTCCACAGATCAGAGGGTTAGGATGGAGATGATTTTTGAGTATTTAAGTTGGTGCCCGACAAATGAAGAATTGGATCATCGAATAATATGTGCCCCACAACATTTGCTTTAGGGTAAATTACTGTTACGTGTTGTAGTGTTGAAAAAATGACCAAAAAATGTTGGTTGTTTCAAAAACCCTTATAAATGTTATTTTTAAAGAAAAGAGGAACTCAAGGACGAAAATTCCCCTTTAATACCTTCAAGCTTTAACCTTTCATTTTACATTTTACCTTTACCTTTTACTTTAGCAAACGAGAAAGAGGATTTTCCAACGTTTTCTTCTTCTCTCCGGCGAGATATTCTCCTCTCCGGCGAAATCTTCTCCGATACAAGCTCTCTCTCTCTCTCTGTTACTTTTTTAAGGGAAGTAATGGAAATTTATTTTATAAGAGCAATGATAGATACAAGGGAGCCCTTGCATAAAGAGCCAAAAAAGGGCTCTAGATTGGATCCACGTCATCAAATGTAACTGACTTTACTTTTTCAACCAATTTTAAATTATAACTGAAAATGACGTGGATCCAATGAAGAGCCCTTTTTTAGCTCTTTATGCATGGGCTCCCTTGTACCTATCATTGCTCATTTTATAAACACTAGGGTTGCTTTCTATGCCTCTTCCTCCTCCAATCTTCCATTAAAATTAGGGTTTCCCTCTTGCTATTGAAAAACGGTTTGGAGCTCTCTCTCCCTCTCATTCTCCAAAAGAGAATAGGTAATCAAAGCCAAAAGAGTATAATCGAAGCGAAAAAAATAATTGTTGAAGCCAAAAATAGTTACTCGAAGCCAAAAATAGCGTAATCGAAGCGAAAAAGTACTACTCGAAGTCAAAAATAAGTTGCTTGAAGCCAAAAATTAGCATTGGGCTAATTTTTATTTTCGCTTCGAGTTATTATTATTGGCTTCGACTTTTTTTTTTTTTTTAGCTTCAAGTCAGCTTTTTTGGGCTTTGACTACCTCTTTTGGCTTCAAGTAAAATTTTTTTTGCTTCAAGTAAATTTTTTTGGCTTCAAGTAACTTATTATTTTTAGCTTCGAGTAACTTTTTTTGGCTTCGAGTAACTTTTTTTGGCATCGAGTCAAACCTGTAATAGTGTAATATAAAAGAAGCCATTTACCATTTTCCACACCTATCAAACCTGTAACAAATTTACACTTAGGTTACTCCCAGGCAAATTTACTTATTGGAAGAGAAAATAGTTGTTAATCCATTTCAAAATAGATTAGTTGAATTCCAAATTTTCTTGCTTAGGGCCAAAATAGTTTAATCAAAGGCAACATATGTCACTCGAATCCAAAATAGTGAGTCGAAGCAAAAAATCTATATTACTCGAATCCAAAAAAAAGTTAATCGAAGCAAAAAATAGGTGGTTGTAGCCAAAATAAGTTACCCAAAGAGCTCTCATTGGCCAAAAGGGTAGTGGAAGCCAAAATGGTACTTGCACACGTCATTCGAAGCCTAAAAATAAGTTACTTGAAGCTAAAAATAGCGTAATCGAAGCGAAAGAGTACTACTTGAAGTCATAAATAAGTTGCTCTAAGCCAAAAATTAGCATCGGGCTACTTTTTTTTTCTCGCTTCGAGTTATTATTATTGGATTCCACTTATATATATTTTTAGCTTCAAGTCACCTTTTTTGGGCTTCGACTACCTTTTTTGACTTCAAGTAAAATTTTTTTCGCTTCAAGTAAATTATTATTTTTAGCTTCGAGTAACTTTTTTTGGCTTCGAGTCAAACCTGTAATAGTGCAATATAAAAGAAGCCATTTACCATTTTCCACACCTATCAAACCTGTAACAAATTTACACTTAGGTTACTTCCAGGCAAATTTACTTATTGGAAGAGAAAATAGTTGTTAATCCATTCAAAAATAGATTAGTTGAATTCCAAATTTTCTTGCTTAGGGCTAAAATAGTTTAATCAAAGGCAACATATGTCACTCGAATCCAAAATAGTCGAAGCGAAAAATCTATATTACTCGAATCCAAAAAAAAGTTAGTCGAAGCCAAAAATAGGTGGTTGTAGCCAAAATAAGTTACCCATAGAGCTCTCATTGGCCAAAAGGGTAGTGGAAGCCAAAATGGTACTCGCACAGGTCATTCGAAGCCAAAAAATAGGTTACTTGAAGCTAAAAATATGTAACTCGATTCATAATCGATTAGTCAAAGCCAAAAAGTGATTAGTCGAAGCCAAAAGAGGCATGTTATCCGAATCTAAAATGGGTCACTGAAAGCTAAAATAAGAAGTAAAAATTTGTAGTCGAAGGCAAAACTAGGTACTCGAAGCAAACTGTCAGTTATTTGAAGCCAAAAATGACAGTCGAAGCCAAAAAAAGTTACTCGAAGCCAAAAATGATAGTTGAAGCCAAAAAATGCTAGTCGAAGCCAAACAAAAATTTACTTGAAGCTAAAAAAGCTGACTCGAAGCCAAAAGTTTACTTAAAGCCAAAAAAAATTTACTTGAAGCCAGAAAACCTAGTCGAAGCCAAAAAAAAGTTACTTGAAGCAAAAAACAAGTTAGTCGAAGCCAATAATAAGTATTCGAAGCCAAAATAAAAAGTAGTCCGAAACTTATTTTTTGGCTTCAAGCAACGTATTTTTGGCTTCAACTAGTCCGTTTTTTTGCTTCGATTACACTGTTTTCGCTTCAAGTAACTATTTTTGGCTTCAAGATTGAGAGGGAGGGAGAGCTCCAAACCGTTTTTCAACAGTAAGAGGGAAACCCTAACTGTAATGGAAGATAAATTTATGCAACCCTAATTTATTCCATTACTTCCCTTCAACAATGAGAGAGAGAGAGAGAGAGAGAGAGAGAGAGAGAGAGAGAGAGAGCTTGTACCGACTTTAGTAGAGAAGATTTCACCGGAAAACCATCTTCCTCGTATGCTTTCAAGAAGGTAAAAGGTAAATGTAAAAAGTAAAACGAATGCTAAAGGGTATCAAAGGGGTTTTTTTGTCCTTGAATTCCCTTTTTCTTTAAAAATAACATTTATAAGGGTTTTTGAAACAACTAACATTTTTTGGTCATTTTTTCAACACTATAGCACGTAATAGTAATTTACCCTTTGCATTAAAATACTTGTGTGCACGTGTGAACGCCAAATAAAAACTCTTAGACACTATTTATTTTGGATTTTGAGAACCAATTGTGAGCCCAAAACCAAATACTGGCCCAAATTTACGTTTAATTTTGAGTCCAACATGTTTAAATTTTAAAGTGCATTTTTTGGAAGCTAATTTTGTTTATCTTGATTTTATTTTATTTTATTTTTGAAAGAGGTAGTGAGGACAAAATATGTAATTTTGTGCCTAAGGGAATTTTTGTCTACTTCCCTCCTATTTTAAATTCAAACCCCTCCTTTAAACTCTAAACCCACCATCACTTTACTAAGCTTCAAATGGTCCTAAGATGCCTACCTAGAATGCCTAACAGTCTAACAAGAGACCTAAGTGCCTGAGTGTGGTTTGAGTGTTTGACTATGCCTGAGAATTGAGATTGGATATTCTGGGTGCTAAGAGCTAGTGAGAGCTAGTTCCTACATGTATAGAATGCTGGTGCTTGAATGAACTTAGAACTAATGCAAGGGAACCTAATGAGCTTAAACTAAGACTTGGGTTTGAGGTATTGTGGGAATAGGATTGGGGATTTGACAAATCCCAGGATTAGCTATCCTTGGATAAGTTATCTATATTTCATTTTTTCGCCCCGCATGTAAGATTATGCCACCCAGCCACGCACCTAACGTGAGTTGTGGCCAGACTTTAATGCTTTTTGACGTCAAATCACGCTGAAAAGGAGGCGTCGCCCATTAGAGATGCGTATGTAGCGTATATTGTCTGCAACGTAATTAGTCGCGACGGAGGGAAAACTAAAAACAACCTCCCAAAATCTATATATAGATAGAGATTTTATAGGATGAAGAATATGATACAAACGGCCAGAAAAGGAATCTGAATTTGCCGAAGAATTTGGATTTGCAATGACACGGGACGAACTTCGAAATCCAAGCGGGGATTTTCCCACCAGAACAGGTCTGCTTCTCCAAACCCTAGGGTTTCTTTTCTCTCTCTCATTTGTTTTTCTCATTCGAATCCTAATCTCCAAACCCTAAGATCTCTTCTTCTATTCTCCTTTTTTCTTGTAAATCTGTTTTGTTGTTAGTTTCTGTTGAATTCGGAACCATTTCTCCATGGATAGGAAATATTTTTGTTAGATCCGATTTTATTCCATTCTAGGGTTTTTGTTGTCACAGACTGTATGCTTTTTTGCTATTACTTTATTGTTTGATTCCTGCATCTGTTTCTTTTTCTCTTGTCTTTGTTTGATTTGAAACAAACAAAAAAAAAAAAATGGAAACTCAGACTCCGTGTATTACCAATTATGCTGATTCTCTCAGTGACGATGATTGTAAGGACGAATCTTCGTGGAAACTAAGTTTGGAAAACAATGGAGATCCAATTAAGTATAAGAATAGAAAACCCAATGCGCTTAGAGATGGGGATGTTAAGGAGCTGCTACAAAATCCCTAATTTCTCACAAATGTGAAATTGAAATTTATCTTTAATATTACAAGGTGACAGAAGGTTCCGATGGTTCCAAATTGGGAGTGGCCAATATGAGACCCAACACATGAGAAAAGCCCTTTGGGCAGTAAAACTCACTTACCAGAATGCACATGCAAGTTCCTTAATCTGAAATCCCAAAATGCCAGGTTTCTTAGTAGTAGTTAAACCTAAGTCATTTGAAACTCCCATTAATGGCAATTCAAACAATCCAGTAATGCTCGTGAGATTCAACGTCCCTCATGGGCTTATGGTCCGGAAAAACCAACCCAAGAGACTAAGAATCCAAGCAAATGTGGTTAAATGGACCCATTTGGGTTTGGTTCCACATTTAGAAACAGCAAAAGAATATCAAAGACTTCCATAGTTCTGGTTCACAGCCATTTCACTTTCTTCATCCCTATCAATCATCTCTTTACCATGTGAAAGACCAAGCCTTCGAGAGTCATAGCAGCTCTAACATATCTTTCTAGGATGCCTCTATGTAAGCTTGCCCTTTAAAGCACAAGCAAGACAGCTACATTTGCGTGGACTTTTCGGGACTATTAGAGATTTTAGAGTGGCACAGTAAAAAATATCTATATCTCATAGAAAATGATAATATATTCATATCCCATAGAAAATGACAGATACTTGTAACTAAGAAAAAATAAACAAAATAGGCCTCCCACTGAAGATCTGAAGATAATGAAAGAGACATTTGATTTGTAAGAGAAGATGGGGTTTTCTTTTTTGCCCTTGAACTCTTCTGGCAATTTACAGGGTTCATATCGTTTTTGACATTTCCCTGAAGTAGACAGCCTTAGATGTCTTCTCTTGAACCCCCCCTTTTTTTTTCTAAGAACAGCAACTCCATTTTATTCTTTGTCACTAGTGATTAGTGATCTCTACTTACAGTGCTTTATCACTATATTTGCATTGCCCTAAGCCACCTATAAAATCACATAAACGCAGACGCATCTCAAGAGAATTTTTTTTAGAAGGAACTCACCTTAACAGATGTTCTTGAACCAGATAATATTGAGGTCACTGTAAATCAGTTACAGGAGTTTTTTTTATTCTTTTTTTTTTGGGGGTCTTCTTCCTGTGTAAGTATTGCAATAACGATTAGTAGCCAAATGCCACATTCCTTGTAGTTGTTGGATATCTCTGTCATTTTCAACTTCAATCAATATCTGGAGATTCTCACAGTATAGAAGAGCACGTGTGAGTTGAACTTCAGTGACCCATATGGGAATATGGTCCTAAAACCTACCAGAGAAGACGAGAAACACTAGCATGTGGGGGCATCTGGTACCCAATGGGTTTGGTTGAGAAGCATTTCAGTTTCATCATCACCATCAATCTCATCTCTATCTATGGACGACTCGAATCTTTCAGCTTTCATATCGCCTCTGACGTGTGTTTTAATCAATGACTTGTATGGCTCTATGTCGAGGCATCTCCCCTTCTCAAGGACCTCCAATATCATATCCACACTTTCCATGTCAGCTTGCTCCTCACAAAGCGCCAGAAAGGAAGCTATATTTGCGGGTCTTGGTCGCCAGATCTCCAATCTCTTGATGGTGGCAGCTTCCTTCATACAAGACAAGGCATTGGAAATTTGCTGGTCTCTAATGTACCCTTCTGCTAGGATTTCCCATGTGTTTGGGTTCGGCTTGCCTCCTATTTCACGCACGTGGGCAAGAAAGTCCTCGGCCTTCTTCAACAACCCTAAGTGCAGTTAATGAACTAAATAATTAAAAAAATCTCTGATTATGATCCGAAAAAATCAGATATATCATTTGATTTCTGTTAACAAAATTGAATCATTCTTCGATTTGAGGAGTAAAAACGACAAAAACAATGGATGGAGCCACGAATTCCTCTAGTGTGGGCGAATAGTGGTTGTCATATAGTAATTAATATTTTTTTATAAAGCAAAACGAAAAAAAGATAGATTATACAGGCAAAGATAAACAAAACAAAACCATAATCATATATAACTCAAACTCGACAGAACAGAAGAGATTTTAAATTCTGAATTGCTTATCTATTAAATTTTGGAAAAACTTAGGCAAATGATAAATGCGCCCCATCACTTGGGACACCCACCAGGAATGTATCAATGACTGCAGAGGGGATAATGTACTTCACGTAGAAGGATTCAACGGATTTGATTGCCATGTACACTGCAGTTGGGTGTCCTTTGTGATGAAAAGGGGTGCATTTATCATTTCCCAAAACTTAAGATCAGACAAATGAAGGTCAAATAATCAAGGTCAGAAAACAAGACATTGGAGTTCAATAAAAAAACATTAGATTTGGAATTTGTGGCTTTGATACATCCTGTGCTTTTGCTCATTAAGATTTATAGATCAAATAATCAAGGATCGAAAACAAGAAACTGGGTTTCAATAAAAAAAAAACATTCGATTTGGAATTTGTGGGTTTGATACATGCTGTTACGGTCTTGAGTGAGGGTCCATCTAGGTAAGTGACTGGGTGGGATCCAGCCTGGTATGGGACAGGTTTAAAGGGCCTAGATGGAACATGCTAAGCTAAGCCTTTAAACATGACCCATACCAGGCTCGGTCCCGCCCAGCCCCATACCTAAGCAGACCACCACTCAGCACCGTAACACTCTCTAACGAGGCAGCAAACAATATTGGCATTGAAATAAATCTTTCAGCAACACATACAGAAAGGAAGAAGACAAAGGAACAAAGCGCAGCAAAAAAAAAAAACCAGGCTCCGTTTCTTTCTATGTAAAATTTGTTTTATGTTCATTCTTACAGCATAAAACAAAATTTACATCCATTTTTACGTCAAAAGAAACGGAGCATTATTGAATTCAACTAGATCTATGACAGCTCCTCCTCCAAATCAAAATCAGTAATCAAAATCCCAACCATTACAACCAAAATGAAGAAAAATCAAACAGAAACTACCAAATTGCTAAAAACGAAATGAGGAATGTGAGTTGGATTTTGATGATTATAATAGACTTTGAGAACTAAAAAGAAAACACCCATCAAAATACCAAGAGAAAACAGAAAAAAAATGGGATTGAAATCATTTATTAATGTTGAGAACAAGAATGGAGACGAGTCTATTGTAGCAAACAAATCAGACAACCAAGAAGTACGCACCAGTATGCATCAACAACTATCTTAAAACTTATGTTTTTATCCCTTTTTTTCACCTCTCTCTCTCTCTCTCTCTTTTAATGGAAAAACGACCTGTGTAACAGCAAACCATCTCATCTTTTCTAATAGGGACTGAAACAGACAAAGAAAGCAATCCATCCCATCTTTTCTAAACAGTAACTTAAATAAACAAATTACCCGTTCTAAACTCTTCCCTAACATGAACTGAATTAAAGAAAGCAACCCAAGTCATCTTTTCCAAACAAGAACTGAAATACAGAAAGGAAAGAGAACAAAACATACCTTAGATTCACGAATTCACTGCTGCTCTTTTTTGGGTTTTGGCTCATGAAAACATGAATAAATAAGGATTGATGTTGTGTGATTTTCTGATAATTACAATAACCTTCTAAAAAGGTCGAGCATGGATATGCAGAAAAATTAGAAAATCTTCTAAGAATAGTAACCTGTCATATTTATTACGTCAATTTGAATCTTTTTAAGATCTTCAATATATTTAAATCTAATCTATTTTGAATGGATCTTATATATAAAATTAGAAATAAATCTAATCGATTTTGAATCAATCTTAGATATAAAAATAGAAATATTACATGCTAATTGCACTAATTAGATGCATGTAATCCATTTACTCAATTGATCATATCAATTTCAGCGTCTGCCAATCAAAAAATAATAATTCAGCTTCCAATTTAAGGCCCTGTTCGTTTGGGATTGTGGAAGCCCATTGTGATTATTTTGAGCCCAATAATTGATGATCCATACAAAAAATCAGATCCATACAGTGACAAAAATCTTATATGGGTCCAAAATCAATTATTGGGCTCAAAATAATCACAATGGGCACCCAACTGCAGTGTACATGGCAATCAAATCCGTTGAATCCTTCTACGTGAAGTACATCATCCCCTCTGCAGTCATTGATACATTCCTGGTGGGTGTCCCAAGTGATGGGGCGCATTTATCATTTGCCTAAGTTTTTCCAAAATTTAATAGATAAGCAATTCAGAATTTAAAATCTCTTCTGTTCTGTCGAGTTTGAGTTATATATGATTATGGTTTTGTTGTGTTTATCTTTGCCTGTATAATCTATCTTTTTTTCGTTTTGCTTTATAAAAAAATATTAATTACTATATGACAACCATTATTCGCCCACACTAGAGGAATTCGTGGCTCCATCCATTGTTTTTGTCGTTTTTACTCCTCAAATCGAAGAATGATTCAATTTTGTTAACAGAAATCAAATGATATATCTGATTTTTTCAGATCATAATCAGAGATTTTTTTAAGTATTTAGTTCATTAACTACATGGCTTATTATAACATCTTGCTAAATTTTAAAATGCCAATTTTTATCTGATCTGACTGTGAAACAACCAATTACCCCAAAAGCTTAAGCTTTTAGAGTTGGTATTGTATAATAATTTATATTTCAACACTTCCCGTGTGATCCCTATTTTTTGAGGTTACTGTACATGTGGCCCCCCTTTTGGGTTGGCCATACACATGAATTTTTTATATTAAGGAGTTGCCAGGTTTTGACCCATGACCTGCCTGTTTGGTTGCCACATGTCTAGCATCCTCAAGTATTTCCCAAGAAAAAACAATGAACCTTTTGGTAACTTTATAGTGTTTGGTTGCCAATTTAGCATCGAAATCCCTAGAGACTATCAAACAAGTGTCAGAGTTAATAACTTCTTGTCTGGTGACGTGGCATCAATGTCAGCTCCTTATACTTTCCAAGCCAAATTTCTCAAAAAATAAAGAATGTGGCTTGGTAAATCTCTCTCTCCCCCCCCCCCCGTTCTTCTCTTCTCTTTCTATACTGGTAATGTCACCTTCTCCCACTGCTATACGAGGTTTGCAACCAAACATTACTTATCACTACTGTACAAGGTAAATCAAATGTTTGTCTCCTCCCTATTGACTACTTATAGCACTAATCTAGTAGGTAACTATCTGCATCCAAACACTGACTAGGTAATTTGATTGAGTAGTTAATAGTGATTTTCACAGTTGTTTTGACGGTTTGATCTTGCTTTCTTTTTTTTCTCCTGTAGATCATTATAACATGGGCCGTGCCAAACTTCCCATAAAACCGATCAATCGTGAGAGATCTCGCAATGAGACATTCAAGAAGAGAAGAAAAGGGCTCATCAAGAAAACTTATGAGCTTGCAACTCTATGCGGCGTCGATGTGTGCTTAATATGTTTCGGACCGGAAGGCAATCAACCTTTCGAGACTGAAACATATCCTAAAAATCGAGACGAAGTTTGCAAAATTATCAACCTCTATAGAGGTCTCAGCAAAGAAGATCAAGATCGAAGAAAGCTCGATCTCTCAAGCTTTTTAGAGGACAAAAAGAAGAAGATGGAACACGAGCTCGATCAAAGGCAAAGACAAAATGCTGAATTGCTCTTCCCATCTTGGGACAATCGATTAAATGGGTTGCAAAACCAACAATTGAGAGAATTATTGCGCAAATTGGACTCGAAATTGGAGATTGTGAATAACAGATTGGAATTGATTAAGGTACAAAATAGCATGAAAGGGAAAGAGATTGAGATTTATTCACAGCCAAACCAAAATCACTTGCATTACATGAATATGGACTGGAACAACACTGAGTTGTGTGAATTTCTGAATCAACCATTCCCCATTTCTTACAAACCATCGGATCAACAATACATTCCATTGGATTATTCTTACAATTCGTCTGTCTTCGATGCGAGCAGATTGATGGGAAACATGTCAAGTTATGGCCACTTCACTCATTATAACAATTGTCCTCCATTGCCAATGCCTCCACTTGGGATGTGGGATAATGAGGAAATTACTTACAACAACTTGCTTCATAAAAGGGGAGAATTTTGCCATGTCAGGAACCCTCATGAAGCCATGAATTCTCTACCCTTTTTTAATAATATGGGGGCTTTTTCTTCGGCTTCGTTGGATCCTGATTCTTACATTAACCCGTGAGGAAGGTAGAGTTGAGGATTTGATAATTTTACTATAGAGCCACGTTTTTAACTATTAATGCAGGATTTTATGTACATGGGTTCGTTCTATTTTATGGAAGGAATGTTTAGGAATTTGATATTTTGATTATTAAGGCAACCCTGACTCTCATTATAATAGGGTTTAATTCTGTAAATTGATATTGGCCTTGTCTTTTTTAATGCCACACCTCTCTCGGTGGTATACTATTCTATTTACCTTGTAGAGGCTGCTAGCTAGTTAGAAAAGTGTGAAATAAAGAGCAGGGTTCCAAATCCATATTGATTATTATTAGGGATTTACTCAAGGGCTCTCCCCCTCTTTTGCTATATTGATTATTACTTTGACTAGCAGTTTCTAAATAGAAGGTTTAGTTGCAATACTATTTATTGTTAGTGATTTACTAGGCAATTTTGTGGAAAGCCATTTCGCAGCTCACTTTTGCAGGAGAGGACAGCCACACAGGCTCACCTTTTAGCAGATTTTGTCTTATTCATTTAATGCATTGGGTTGTTTGTTTACTTAATATGAGATGCAAAATGGCTTTCCACGAAATTGCCTGGCGGTCCAGCGATCATGAATGTCTACCTGTTAAGACCTTTTTTTTTTTTTTTTTAAAGAAAAACAATAAAAAAAAAATTAAATGTAGTTCTAGCAGCGGTTTGGACCACCGTAAAAATCATACCTTTTCCCGGGGAAAAGAGGACACATCTAGCCGCGGATTTTGATCCGGTAAATGTTATGCCAATGGATATTAAATGATAATGAACATGAAATACCTCTGACCATTCACACAAAGAGTTGCAAATGACCCCTCATATCTATAATTTCTAATTATTTTGCTTTCCTTTAATGCAGTCAACACAAGTCCCAAAGTTTGTAAAATCAAGAGGCTATGGAATACCAGCATTAAAATCCACTTTTCATGTATTTTGAATTCTCGACAAGCAAACTTCCCATTTGGATTGCAAGAATTTTTGGAAATGTTTGAAAAGGAAAATTATTTTTAAAATTTCTTACCTTTTGACACATGATAAAAGATAACTTGAACCAACCCTATTCGACTTTTACTTAGAGGGACCTTAATTTATGGTGATGTCCCTCTAAATCAACCTTAATTTATGGTGATTCCCGAATTAGATCTCTCACATAAAAAAATAGTGGCACCAACTCACATAGGTTGTTTCCTGATAATCCTCCATATAATTATCCTAACCCTCCGATCTGTTAAGCTTTTTATATTGTGTCACCGTCCCTCCACAGATCAGAGGGTTAGGATGGAGATGATTTTTGAGTATTTAAGTTGGTGCCCGACAAATGAAGAATTGGATCATCGAATAATATGTGCCCCACAACATTTGCTTTAGGGTAAATTACTGTTACGTGTTGTAGTGTTGAAAAAATGACCAAAAAATGTTGGTTGTTTCAAAAACCCTTATAAATGTTATTTTTAAAGAAAAGAGGAACTCAAGGACGAAAATTCCCCTTTAATACCTTCAAGCTTTAACCTTTCATTTTACATTTTACCTTTACCTTTTACTTTAGCAAACGAGAAAGAGGATTTTCCAACGTTTTCTTCTTCTCTCCGGCGAGATATTCTCCTCTCCGGCGAAATCTTCTCCGATACAAGCTCTCTCTCTCTCTCTCTGTTACTTTTTTAAGGGAAGTAATGGAAATTTATTTTATAAGAGCAATGATAGATACAAGGGAGCCCTTGCATAAAGAGCCAAAAAAGGGCGGATTGGATCCACGTCATCAAATGTAACTGATTTTACTTTTTCAACCAATTTTAAATTATAACTGAAAATGACGTGGATTCAATGAAGAGCCCTTTTTAGCTCTTTATGCAAGGGCTCCCTTGTACCTATCATTGCTCATTTTATAAACACTAGGGTTGCTTTCTATGCCTCTTCCTCCTCCAATCTTCCATTAAAATTAGGGTTTCCCTCTTGCTGTTGAAAAACGGTTTGTAGCTCTCTCTCCCTCTCATTCTCCAAAAGAGAATAGGTAATCAAAGCCAAAAGAGTGTAATCGAAGTGAAAAAAATAATGGTTGAAGCCAAAAATAGTTACTCGAAGCCAAAAATAGCGTAATCGAAGCGAAAGAGTACTACTTGAAATCAAAAATAAGTTGCTCTAAGCCAAAAATTAGCATCGGGCTACTTTTTTTTTTCTCGCTTGGAGTTATTATTATTGGATTCGACTTATATATATTTTTAGCTTCAAGTCACCTTTTTTGGGCTTCGACTACCTTTTTTGACTTCAAGTAAATTTTTTTTGGCTTCAAGTAAATTATTATTTTTAGCTTCGAGTAACTTTTTTTGGCTTCGAGTCAAACCTGTAATAGTGCAATATAAAAGAAGCCATTTACCATTTTCCACACCTATCAAACCTGTAACAAATTTACACTTAGGTTACTTCCAGGCAAATTTACTTATTGGAAGAAAAAATAGTTGTTAATCCATTCAAAAATAGATTAGTTGAATTCCAAATTTTCTTGCTTAGGGCTAAAATAGTTTAATCAAAGGCAACATATGTCACTCGAATCCAAAATAGTCGAAGCAAAAAATCTATATTACTCGAATCCAAAAAAAAGTTAATCGAAGCCAAAAATAGGTGGTTGTAGCCAAAATAAGTTACCCAAAGAGCTCTCATTGGCCAAAAGGGTAGTGGAAGCCAAAATGGTACTCGCACAGGTCATTCGAAGCCAAAAAATAGGTTACTTGAAGCTAAAAATATGTAACTCGATTCATAATCGATTAGTCAAAGCCAAAAAGTGATTAGTCGAAGCCAAAAGAGGCATGTTATCTGAATCTAAAATGGGTCACTGAAAGCGAAAATAAGAAGTAAAAATTCATAGTCGAAGGCAAAACTAGGTACTCGAAGCAAACTGTAAGTTATTTGAAGCCAAAAATGACAGTCGAAGCCAAAAAAAGTTACTCGAAGCCAAAAATGATAGTTGAAGCCAAAAAATGCTAGTCGAAGCCAAACAAAAATTTACTTGAATCTAAAAAAGCTGACTCGAAGCCAAAAGTTTACTTAAAGCCAAAAAAAAATTTACTTGAAGCCAAAAAACCTAGTCGAAGCCAAAAAAAAGTTACTTGAAGCAAAAAACAAGTTAGTCGAAGCCAATAATAAGTATTCGAAGCCAAAATAAAAAGTAGTCCGAAACTTATTTTTTGGCTTCAAGCAACGTATTTTTGGCTTCAACTAGTCCGTTTTTTTGCTTCGATTACACTGTTTTCGCTTCAAGTAACTATTTTTGGCTTCAACTAGGTTTTTTGGCTTCAAGATTGAGAGGGAGGGAGAGCTCCAAACCGTTTTTCAACAGTAAGAGGGAAACCCTAACTGTAATGGAAGATAAATTTATGCAACCCTAATTTATTCCATTACTTCCCTTCAACATTGAGAGAGAGAGAGAGAGAGAGAGAGAGAGAGAGAGAGAGAGAGAGAGAGAGAGAGAGAGATTGTACTGCCTTTAGAAGAGAAGATTTCACCGAAAAACCATCTTCCTCGTATGCTTTCAAGAAGGTAAAAGGTAAATGTAAAAAGTAAAACGAATGCTAAAGGGTATCAAAGGGGTTTTTTTGTCCTTGAATTCCCTTTTTCTTTAAAATTAACATTTATAAGGGTTTTTGAAACAACTAACATTTTTTGTTCATTTTTTCAACACTATAGCACGTAACAGTAATTTACCCTTTGCTTTAAAATACTTGTGTGCACGTGTGAACGCCAAATAAAAACTCTTAGAAACTATTTATTTTGGATTTTGAGAACCAATTCTGAGCCCAAAACCAAATACTGACCCAAATTTACGTTTAATTTTGAGTCTAGCATGTTTAAATTTTAAAGTGCATTTTTTGGAAGCAATTTTGTTTATCTTGATTTTATTTTATTTTATTTTTGAAAGAGGTAGTGAGGACAAAATATGTAATTTTGTGCCTAAGGGAATTTTGGTCTACTTCCCTCCTATTTTAAATTCAAACCCCTCCTTTAAACTCTAAACCCACCATCACTTTCCTAAGCTTCAAATGGTCCTAAGATGCCTACCTAGAATGCCTAAAAGTCTAGCATGAGACCTAAGTGCCTGAGTGTGGTTTGAGTGTTTGACTATGCCTGAGAATTGAGATTGGATATTCTGGGTGCTAAGAGCTAGTTGCTAAGAGCTAGTGAGAGCTAGTTCCTACATGTATAGAATGCTGGTGCTTGAATGATCTTAGAACTAATGCAAGGGAACCTAATGAGCTTAAACTAAGACTTGGGTTTGAGGTATTGTGGGAATAGGATTGGGGTTTTGACAAATCCCAGGATTAGCTATCCTTGGATAAGTTATCTATATTTCATTTTTTCGCCCCGCATGTAAGATTATGCCACCCACCCACGCACCTAACGTGAGTTGTGGCCAGACTTTAATGCTTTTTGACGTCAAATCACGCTGAAAAGGAGGGCTCGCCCATTAGAGATGCGTATGTAGCGTATATTGTCTGCAACGTAATTAGTCGCGACGGAGGGAAAACTAAAAACAACCTCCCAAAATCTATATATAGATAGAGATTTTATAGGATGAAGAATATGATACAAACGGCCAGAAAAGGAATCTGAATTTGCCGAAGAATTTGGATTTGCAATGACACGGGACGAATTTCGAAATCCAAGCGGGGATTTTCCCACCATAACAGGTCTGCTTCTCCAAACCCTAGGGTTTCTTTTCCTCTCTCTCATTTGTTTTTCTCATTCGAATCCTAATCTCCAAACCCTAAGATCTCTTCGTCTATTCTCCTTTTTTCTTGTAAATCTGTTTTGTTGTTAGTTTCTGTTGAATTCGGAACCATTTCTCCATGGATAGGAAATATTTTTGTTAGATCCGATTTTATTCCATTCTAGGGTTTTTGTTGTCACAGACTGTATGCTTTTTTGCTATTACTTTATTGTTTGATTCCTGCATCTGTTTCTTTTTCTCTTGTCTTTGTTTGATTTGAAACAAACAAAAAAAAAAAATGGAAACTCAGACTCCGTGTATTACCAATTATGCTGATTCTCTCAGTGACGATGATTGTAAGGACGAATCTTCGTGGAAACTAAGTTTGGAAAACAATGGAGATCCAATTAAGTATAAGAATAGAAAACCCAATGCCCTTAGAGATGGGGATGTTAAGGACGAGTCTTCGCAGAATTGGAGTTTGGGAAACAACAGGGATCCTATTAAATATAAGAGAAGAAAACCCTCTGCCATTTGTGGGAAATCTTCTTTTTGTGGAGCAATTCAGATGGGTTATTCAGGAAATACTAGTGTCGATGATGTTCGGGGCTTCAAGCCATCAGATGGGTTGCCTAGGGCTGTGAAAATTGACAATGTCAAGGGCAATTCAATAGGAATTGATACTGATCAAGTTGGAGATGGGTTTATGAGTAAGTTGAAGATTACTGTTAGCAAAGAGATTGGTGACATTGTTTGTTCAAAATCTATGATTGAGGATGATACCAATGAAGTCAGTGACAGAGTAGAAGTTAGAGCGGCTCTTGGGAGTAAGTTGGAAAAGGGGGATACGAGAGAATTTTGTGAAAAAAGTCAGACGCGATCGTGGATAATATCTCAATCTGTAATTATTATAAGTGACAGCGAAAGCGAAAGTTCAGAAGGGAAAGTCGGCAAGGAAGCTCCGAAACACTGCAATGTTAAGAGTTCCGAAAGAAAGTTCATGGGGGGTTCAGAAGATAAAAATAGTGTTAAAAATCAATCTCAAGGAGATGAGTCTATTGGGTTGGAATCTTTTGGTGATACGATCACTATGCAGGCTTTGATGGGTGCACCAAAGTGTCCGTCGAGGCAGGGAGAGTGGCTTTCTAATTCAAATGTGATTAGTTCCTCTCTTGGTGAGTGTGAATGGACGGTAGAGAGGGAAGAACCTTTGGTGGACGACAAACAGAAGTCTGTTTCCAAGAGAAACGAAAACAACGTTTCCTCATCAAACAAACGAAAAACACCAAACAAGACATCCTCTTTTATGGGGAAGTCTGATTCAAAAGACAAGAATAAAAGGGTTGTCAAGGATGACGAAGATTCTGTATCACTTGTTGAAGTAGATGATGAAAATGCACTTATTGTTCAAGAATCGCATGACTCAAGTGTGAGCTTGATTCCATTTGTTATTCCTAATTCCAACGGCAAAGATGATGACCATGAAGAGATTGTCACTCGTAACAAAGTCAGAGAGACTCTACGTCTTTTTCAGGCAATCTGCAGGAAGCTTTTGCAAGAAGAGGAAGCAAAGTCAAAGGAACAAGGGCAGAATAAGCGGGTTGATTTAAGGGCTTCTAAGCTTCTCAGAGAGAAAAATAAATGGGTAAACACTGGTAAGCAAATCCTAGGGAATGTGCCTGGAGTTGAAGTTGGTGACGAATTTCAATGCAGGGTGGAGCTTGCTATTATTGGCCTTCATCGTCAATTTCAGGGTGGTATAGATTATGCAAGGGAAGGGGAGGAAATTTTTGCTACAAGTATTGTAGCTTCTGGGGGTTATGATGATGACATGGGAAGTTCTGATGTCCTGATATATTCCGGTCAAGGTGGAAATCCTTTGACTGGGCATAAGAAACCTGAGGATCAAAAACTTGAGCGGGGAAATCTAGCACTGAAGAACAGTATGGATGCCCAAAAACCCGTGAGGGTCATTCGTGGATTTAAAGAAATTAAAGGCCGTGATTCCATGAATAAAAGGCCAAAGAAAATTGCGACATACACATATGATGGGCTATATCTAGTTGATAACTTTTGGACAGAAAATGGACACCATGATTGTTGTGTTTTTAAGTTCCAGTTGAGAAGAATACCTGGACAACCGGAGGTTGCTTTGAAAGAAGCCAAGAAGTCAAAAAAATTGAAAGTACGTGAAGGTCTTTGTGTTGATGATATTTCTCAGGGAAATGAGAAGATGCCCATCTGTGCTATTAATAATATAGATGATGAGCGTCCCTTGCCTTTTAAATACATAACCAAGATAATATATCCTTCATGGTACAACCCAACTCCTCCTAGGGGTTGTGAGTGCATTGATGGATGCTCAGATTCTGAGAAGTGTTCCTGTGCTGTTAAAAATGGAGGGGAGATTCCTTTCAACTACAACGGTGCTATTGTGGAAGCAAAACCACTTGTTTATGAGTGTGGTCCTTCTTGCAAGTGTCCTTCATCTTGCCATAACAGAGTCAGCCAGCATGGGATCAAATTTCGATTAGAGATCTTCAAGACCAATTCAAGGGGTTGGGGAGTCAGATCCTTGACTTCTATTCCATCCGGTAGTTTCATATGTGAATACATGGGAGAGCTGCTCCAAGATACAGAGGCGGACCAAAGGACAGGTAATGATGAATATTTGTTTGATATTGGGCATAACTATAATGACCATGCACTTTGGGATGGAGTCTCAACCCTTCTACCTGACCTACCATCAAGTCCTTTGTGCAAAGTCATTGAGGATGTGTGCTTCACCATTGATGCAGCTGAATATGGTAATGTGGGGAGATTTATCAATCATAGTTGTTCTCCTAACCTCTATGCACAGAATCTCCTTTATGATCATGATGACATGAGAATGCCTCATATAATGCTCTTTGCTGCGGAGAATATTCCCCCTTTACAAGAGTTAACGTACCACTACAATTATACATTAGACCAGGTTCGTGATTCTCATGGCAATATAAAAAGGAAAAATTGTTATTGTGGTTCGCATGAATGCACCGGCAGGCTGTATTGAGACCAGGCCTTTTTCTTATATGTAGAAAATTTGGTTTTGTTGGTCGTGCATTAGATCTGCTAATATTGTTTATGGCATTAATGGACTAGTTACATGCTCGAAGTAGTATCTACCAACCATGAAATTATGCTTTTAGCTACTAGTTGATATTGCCTCTGTCATTATGATCAAGGTTTTAAATTTCGGTTTTGGTACGAAATTTCAGCCAAAATCTTGTAAAATCACGAAAACATTTCGGTGCGAAATTAGGATGAAATCCAAGCAAGATTCTTCACCACTGGTTTTTTTATTTTTTGTCATTTTTAGAAATATCTTACAGGAATCTCGTGGTTCTTGTCTTTTTTGCAAGTGGACTTGATTTTTGTCTGGGTTTCTATCAAAATGTCTTTGTTTTTTTATCTGAAAAGTTTCATGTTCCGTCGTTTCAAAAAAAAAAAAAAAAAGTTGCATGTTTGGCATATTTTGACTGAATCAATAATAAAATCCCGAAGTTTCAGGTGAAATCTTGAATTTTTCCTATTCCAAGTAAATTTTGTTTCGATAGCAGCCAAATTGAAATATTTCATCTGAAACGAAATGTTTCGGCCGAAATTTAAAACTATTGAGAAGAAAGAATGAGAGGAGAGAATCGTGAGTGGAGAGAACTCCCCCTCACTTATGTATTTATATTAATGAGATAAAGTACATAGACAATTATACCCTTATAGTGACTACTCATTCTAACACTCCCCCTCAAGCTGGAATGTATATATCATACATTCCCAGCTTGTTACAAATTTCACTCAATCTAGCCTTTCCCAATGACTTTGTGAACATGTCCGCTAATTGATCTGCAGAACGAGTGAATATGGTACATATTACTCTCTTCGTGATCCTCTGACGAATAAAATGACAATCAACCTCGATATGTTTTGTGTGCTCATGGAATACTGGATTACTTGCAATATGTATTGCAGCTTTGTTATCACAATACAACTGTGAAGGTGAGAATGTGACGATACCAATTTCTGACAGAAGTGATCATAGCCAAATGAGCTCTGTACTCGTATGTGCCATCGCTCTGTACTCGGCTTCAACTCTTGACTTAGCAATGACATCCTGCTTCTTCCTTCTCCATGATACTAGATTACCTCCTATAAAGGTACAATATTCAGTAGTCGATCTCCTATCTGCTAGAGATCTAGCTCAATCAGCATCAGAAAACCCTTCAATCCTCATATGACCATGTTCTTGAATAACTCTTCCTGGTGCTTCCTTCAAATACTTAAGAATCTGAACTGCTGCTGCCCAATATGAGGTACGTGGGGAACTCATGTACTGGCTTACTACCCCTACAATATACGATATATCTGGGCGATTAATCGTAAGATATATAAGCTTTCCAACCAGCTTACCAACCAGCCTCCTGTATTTGCCAGGGTCTTTCAATAACTCTCCTTCTGGAGCAAGTTTTACATTGGGGTCCATGGGTACCGACGCAAATTTCACTCCAAGGTTTCCTGTTTCATGTAATAGATCCAAAACTGGTCATTTGTGATAGAGATAAACCTCGAGAAGAGTATGATATCTCTATCCCAAGGAAGTATCTGAGGCATCCCAAATCCTTAGTGGAGAACTCTTTCTGTAAGAATGTCTTCAACCTCTGTATACCCCTTTGAATCACTGCCCGTGATGATGATGTCATCGACATACACAATCAACAAAATAAAACCAGATTAGGACTGATGACTGAATACCGAGTGGTCTACAACGCACTGTTTCATGCCAAAACGCATGACGACCTCACCGAACCTCCCAAACCATGTTCGCAGAGACTGCTTCAACCCATAGAGAGATTTTCGCAGGCGACAAAGAGGAGGATATCTCCCCCTGGGCAACGTACCCTGGAGGTTGCTCCATATACACCTCCTCAGTGAAGTCGTCATGAAGAAATGCATTCTTCACATCTAACTGATGAAGCATCCAACCTTGATTAACTGCCAGAGAGAGTATGACACGAACCGTATCTTGCCAATTGGGGAGAAGATCTCTGTATAATCAACTCCAACAGTTTGTGTATATCTTTTTGCGACTAGGCGCGTTTTCAAGCGCTCAACAGTACCATCAGGCAAGTACTTAATTGAGAATACCCAACGACACCCAACTGGCTGAGCACCAGACGGAAGGGGAACCAGATCCCAAGTCTGGTTCACATGAAGGGCACCCATCTCTAGATCCATGGCAGCACGCCAACCTGGGTGAGCAAAGGGCTCTAGCACCGACTGTGGTAACACAACAGAAGACAAGAAAGAGACAAAACTTTTGGAAGGAGTTAGTTTATCATAAGAAACAAAATGAGAAATAGGACACAAGCAACAAGAGAATCAGATGGCTCAACGGAAGTGGGTAGAGAAGATACCTGAGTGTTGGAAACTGGGATCTCCTTCTGTGAGGGTGATGGCTCGAGAGGAGGGGTGTGCCATCAATGCGTCGACGTCACTGATACTGCTTTGTAGAAACATGAGGGGCCTGCGCTGCCGAAGACGGAAAAGGAGGAGAATCCACAACATGGACAGGTAGAGGCTCATGCAGTGACGAATGTGGTACTAGAATGGAGTCTAATAGGACTGGAAGAGGAACCAAAACCACCGGTTCGATCCAGACACGATGCTAAAGAACGACTCAGACTCAAAGAACGTAACATCTGTCGACACAAACCATCGATGGAGACGAGGACTGTAACAACGATAGCCCTTCTGGGTACGAGAGTAGTCCAGGAAGACACAACGCTCAGAACAAGGATCAAGTTTATCGTGTCCAGGGCTTAAGTGGTGAACAAAACACACACACCCAAAGGCATGAGGAGTGAGTGGAAATGGATCCTGCTGAGGATGTAAAACCCGAAACGACGAATCACCATAAAGCACAGACGATGTAAGATGATTAGCCAAAAAATAGGAGGTCAAAATAGCATGACTCCAATATGTCTTCGGAACCCGCATCTGAAACATTAAGGTGCGAGCCACTTCGAGTAAGTATCGCAATTTTCTTTCTGCAACCTCATTCTATTGAGAGGTGTATGTACAAGAAGACTGGTGGAGAATGCCATGAGTCAACAGATAATCCTGAAAACCATGAGAGCCTGAGAAATACTCGCGGGCATTATTTGTGCGTAAGCACTTTAAATTGCAATTGTATTGAGTTTTTATTTCAGCATGAAAAGAGCGAAAAACAGAGAAGATCTGAGAACGGTCTTTAAGCAAATACACCCATGTCATACATGCATAATCATCAATAAAAACAATAAAATACTTGAACCCAGTAGTTGACGCGACCCTAGAGGGTCCCTGTACATATGAATGAACTAAAACAAAAGGACTAGAGACTCGACTAACAACTCGGGAAGGAAAAGACACGATGGTGATTCCCTAGTTCATAGGACTCGTACGAAAACGAAGACATAGTTCTAGGGACAACAGATGTCTGCTGAAGCCGCTGAATGGAAGGGTAGCCAATGCGACAAAAGCATCCACAGAACTATGTAAGGCAGCAGATGGCGATCGACAGTTGAGATGGTAGAGCCCATCCACCTCACGACTCAATCCAATCGTTCTCCCAGTCGAGAGATCCCGAAACAAACAATAAGGGTAAAATGAGATGGAGCTATTCAAAGATTTCGTAATCTGACTAACAGAAAGCAAACTAAAAGGTGATTTAGGAACACATAAAACCGAAGACAATGGACTAGAAGGACAGGGACAAACAGTACCAACACCAGTGATGGGTGTAGTGGATCCATCAGCAAGAGTAATGGAGTAAGAAGCAGATGGAAATGAGTACAAAGGGTAAGCTGAGAAGGGTTATCAGTCACGTGGTTCGAGGCCCCCCAAGTCAATAATCCAGGACCCAGAACTAGAAAGAAGGGTAGCGGGTGAACTACCTGGCTGTGCAAAGCCCGCAATCGGAGCGTGAGCAGTCAAGCGATGAAGAGGAAGCTCCTCATAGTTGGCATGTGAGATGGTAAAGGAATCGTCAGCTGGGACAGGTGCTGCAGTGGATGAAGCAACAGGCGCCTCGGATGGGGTAGTGGCAGTCATATGTGCTGAGCGAGATTGGCGAAGCTCGGGATGAAGAGTGGAACATGTGTCGATATGATGGCCCTCTCTCTGACAATGCGTACAATAAGGGCGGCCACGACCACCTTCACGGCCAAAGGAACCCCCATGACAAACAGATCGATCACCACCACCATCATAGGTTGCTAGAGCAGAACTGTCGGAAGAGATGACGGGTGAAGACTCTCCAAGGCACTGCTGGGCACGTGAATAGACCTCAGTAAGGGGCGGAATAGAACTAGACCCAATGATCTGATGGTAAAGATGTATGAACTCAAGGGCCAGACTGTCAAGATAATGGACTACACGAAGCTGGTCCCGCTGACGATGAACCATTGTAATATCGGAGGTAAGGGGCATAAAAACATCTATCTGCTGGCAAAGAGAGATGAACTGGCCATAATGTGCAGCAAGACTCATGACCACGACGGAGGCGCATCCATTCAGAGTATGTGGCACAAATATGTGTGAGGTTGTCAACCCTGGGGTACAACAGTGCGGTATGATCTCAGATCTGCTTCAAGGTGGGAAGAAGCATAATCGTGGCAGCTACAGACGGAGTAATACTTTGCTGAAGATGCATGCGAATCAAAGCATCCTCTTGCTCCCAACGAGCATAACTAGCATCCTTAGTAGAGGGATCCTGACGAATAAGACTAACCTTGCCCTGAGCAAGGAGATACGTCTCAACAACAACGTTCCATGATAAATAGTTGGTTCCATTTAACTCAGCATTGGTCATCTGTGGGAAAGAACCCTCCACAGGTGACAAGTATGAAGCAGATGAAGAGCCCGAAGGAGGGTGTGTGGCACGGACCTTAGTGGTCTAACCAATAGCAGGATCCACAATGACAGGTGGATCCATGACGATAACAAAGGACTAAGAAAGGAGAACACCCACACAATCAAGAAAATAAAGGATGAAAAACAATCGAGGAACCAACTAACGAAGAGGAGATATCATATCGCGCCTCCGATGACAAAGGAGGAGCAAACAAAGGTAGCCATAGATGACGAAGATCAAAGCCGCAAACGAGAAGAAAAGATAAAAAATAGAGGATCTAGGAAATAGGCTAGGGTTAGGGTTTTGGTGTTTCCCCTCAGTTTTTTTATATATTTCGCTATTTAGATTTTGGAAAGGAGGTTAGGGTTTGTGAAAGGGGGTGGGGGTTATGGTGCAGGGTTAGGGGGGTTTTTTTTTTTGGGGGGGGGGGGGAGGGTGGGGTGGGGTGGGGTGAGGGGATGAGAGTGGTGCTGCGGATTACAAGGGGTAGAAGATGGGGCGGGGGTCGGGAGGGTGGGGAGGTAGAGGGAGGATAGGGGTGCATGCAGGGGTCGGGAGGGGAGGTGGGGTTGCCGCAGGGGGTAGAGGGAGGGTATGGGTGCAGGGAGGGGTCGGGAGGGAAGGTGGGGTTGCCGCAGGGGGTAGAGGGAGGGTATGGGTGCAGGCGGGAGTCGGGAGGGGAGGTGGGGTTGCCGCGGGGGCGTAGAGGGAGGGTATGGGTGCAGGCGGGGGTCGGGGGTCGGGAGGGGAGTTGGTGTTGCCGCGGGGGTTGGGAGGGAGAAGTGGAAGAAAAAGAGAAGATACAAGAAGGATAAAAAAACGATAGAAATATAGTCTTACTTAGAATAGGAATAGATACCGGACCGGGGTATCATACCATTAATTGCTAAGAAATCGCCCAAAGGTTGGATCTAGGGCATCATACCCACGATCAAGAGGGTAGGAAATCATTTTCACTTGCATAAGATTTCAATTTTTTTATTCATTCCACCATTCATTGTCAAAATAATATACGAAGAACTCTCCTTAAAGAGAAAGGAAGAGGTGTGTGTAATTTATCTGGGTGACAGTATGGCAAGAGAAGAGGAGAAATGTGTATGCTTGGGTGACACATGGCAAGAGAAGTTGAGCGATGTGTAAGATTACCTAGGTGACACGTAGCAATAGAAAATGAGAGATGGGTATAACTTGGGTGACATAGGGCAAGAGAAGATGAGAGATGAGTATAACTACTTTGGTGGGACATGTTAAGAGAAGTGGAGAGATGGTTATAACTGTGGATTACACATGGAGAAGATGATGGATACTACTATGGTGCTCCTCTCTTTAAGGAAGAGGTGTGTGTAACTTATCTGGGTGACAGTGTGGCAAGAGAAGAGGAGAAATGTGTATACTGCTTGGGTGACACATGGCAAGAGAAGTTGAGCGATGTGTAAGATTACCTAGGTGACAAGTAGCAAGAGAAAATGAGAGATGGGTATAACTTGGGTGACATAGGGCAAGAGAAGATGAGAGATGAGTATAACTACTTTGGTGGGACATGTTAAGAGAAGAGGAGAGATGGTTATAACTGTGGATTACACATGGAGAAGATGATGGATACTACTATGGTGCTCTTTTAATGAGAGATAGACAAGTGGCTCTCTCTAAGTGTTACAACACATTAATACAAGCTTACAAAGACAATTAAAATACACTAGATAACATAAAAATATCATTTTGAAACGTTTCATCTTCTTTTGGATGCTTCTTGTTGTGGAGGTCTCCTTCATTATAAAAGATAAGGAATAATATATATTTTACTTATAAAGCATAAATATGAAATAGTTAAAAGCCTAAAACTCATAAAGCATAAACATGAAATAAGACTAAAAATCATAAATGAAACATAACCTCTTAAAGAGGCCAATATCGTCAGTCATCAACCAACTCATAAATTATAAACATGAAGTAGATAAAATCCTTAAAACTAAATTATGGTGTCGGTTTCATCTCATGATCTTCCTTCTTGAACAAAGTCACGTCCGATAGAACAAGGTGGTAGACTAGTGGAAGTACCAGCCGAAGTGAAACATTGTTTATGAAGCTTTGAACTACTTAGTGGCTGCACACTATTGCTTAGATCACCATCTTCTTCTTTTTAATGCAAGAATTCCTGCAGAATATCAAAATCATTATCTTCTAGTGAGCGCTATTGCAACTCTTCCAACCTCACAAATGAATCATCCAAGTCATCCAAGGCACCGTGCTAAAAAAATCAACTTTTTTTTTGAAAGATGACATATATATTGATACTATCAAAGTAACATTAGGGACCAGGAGTCCCACTGTCATTACAAAGTATCAAAGAAGGCATTCCAGGGCATACCCTGAATTACCCAAAAGAGCCGTTTTGGCCGTAGAAACCTAAAAAAATCAACTTGAAAACCAACTAATTAGCTCATATTGAATTTAACCTATTCCTTTTAATGTTATAAATAAAGGAGCAGGTGCTCCAACTTCTCTCTACAGGTCACGTCTGCTAATTTCAGTATTTTTGATCCGTAAGTTGCCCACCAATCTATAGCATCCATAGTCGCAGCATCAATGAAGGCAACAATTGTAGAGTAGAGACCCATTTCACATGTGAAAGTCTACATTTTATTTACATAGTAATTGTGGCTCACTTTCATCTTGAGCTATCTTCAAATGCTCTCGAGACACATTTATAGCTCCCTTTTTGTTTATTGGACTTACTTCTAATTCTGCGTCTGGGAGCTGGGGTGCTAATGTAAATAGGATCATAAAATCTTGTTTGCAGAGCAAATCCAAGACAATGCATTGGAACACTAATTCTGTGTCTGGGAGTTGGGGTGCTAATGTAAATAGGATCATAAAATCTTTTTGACAGAGCAAATCCAAGACAATGCATAGGAACATTCATTTTTCCACCTGGATAATACTATGTTCTCTCCATCTGCTTATTGTTTTTTTTTTTTTTTTGGGAAAGATGGCAGTTTTATTTATAGTTGTAACTGAATTACATCAAAGGGAACAAGATGTTCCACAAATGCAAAACTATGCAGTGGAAAGTGTCAAGCAAAACCCAAAATGCACACTAGCTAGTAACAAGCTGTAGCAGATCCAGATTCCAAACACTTGAGTGGCTCCCTATTTTTTTTAGCAAAATCACCCATTTCACATGTGAAAGTTTACATTTTATTTACATAGTAATTGTGGCTCACTTTCATCTTGTGCTATCTTCAAATGTTCTCAAGACACACTTGAGTGGCTCCCTATGACCTGCAGCTTACCGCCTCCATCCCTGATAATCCAAGCCTAGATCACCTGCAATTTTTGCTCGTGTATTTTTTTGCAAAATGACTAAGATGAATCCATCTATCAGTCATCTTTCTGATCCCAGCGATTAGGTCCTGAATAAACCCGAAAGTTCCCATTTATTAAAAGTTATGTTTTTCCATCAATTATTTATCCATTCCCTCTGGTCAATCTATTAGCATCAAATCACTGACTCATATGCACAAATTCCCCGTATAGCGTTAGACACGTCACGTCTTTCATCAATTATGTTAGCCAACTCCCAAGGACCCTCTGCTTTGTTACTAGCCCACACAATGACATTAGATGAGTCCCATTCAATAATTAATGGGGTGATCCATTGTTTGAAAGACCATTGCAAACCCCACAAAGCGCTCTGGCTTCTGCCTCATTTGATCCGCACACCATGACTGGACCGAAAAAGGAAAATAGAGTGCGCCCAGCACAATCACGGAACGAGCCTCCAGTCCCGGCATGACGGGATCCCCTTGAGCTGTCGTCGAAATTGAGCCGTCCATCCTGGTGGAGGGGGTGTCACTTGGGGCCACCTTGGTTTTTGATACTCTTTCCCAGATGACCATTCTCAATTCTCGTAAAATGTCTCTCACAGTATGATGCTAAGATGAAGTCTTTACTGGCCCAAGAGATAAGATCTAGTTTGATTTCTGTTATATCCTCGCAGTTTTTTCTCTTTTTCTTCAAAGATGCAGCTATTCCTCTCTGTCCAACTGTGTCGTATCAAGGCGTACAACACAGCCCTCCAAAAGTCCAAAGTATACGGCCCGACTTGCCAAAGGGGCCTCTATTCCATTGGTAATAGCCCTCCAAAGTCTAAAGGAGAATGAATAGTGAAGCAGTACATGATCCAAGGTTTCTTCCTCCTCTTTGCAAAATCGTTTTCTTTATAGAGCGGTGAAAAACCCATGACATACAAAAGCTCCTAGTGATAGCCCTCCAAAGTGTGAAGGAGAATGAACACTGAAACAATAATAAGCTTCATGCTTATTATTGCTCAATCTATCTTTGATTTCCTCATGCATATTAGTCATCGGCTCACACACCTCACCCATAATTGGGCCATCTTTGTCACAAAACTGAATTGGCTTGTAGATCAGTTTTGTGATGATTATTATATTGTTCACAACATCCCAAAACTCCTCAATGTTTTCTCTGGCCACAAGTGCTGATTCTTACCCATTAACATTGCTAATTTTCAGCTACTCTTTCCATGATCTAAGGAAAATCGGTGTCGCAATGGCCTCTTCTTACATCAACAAGTTGCTTCAACCTTATCTAATGTGCTGCTCATCTTGTTTTGGCCACTTTTAGCAATTCTAATTTGATTGAACTCTAAACGTTGCCAATGCATGTGTATGATTTATGAGTACTTGACAATGTTTCTAACCGTCAAATATGTTTTACTAGTCAAATTTACTCTCTTAAGTCTTTAAAAATCAAATTCAAAGTATGAAACACAAGGTGGACAAAAGCTATAAAGATATAACTTTTCCACCTCATTTCCTGCAAGCTTACAATTTGTTGCATTATCTGTCACGACTTGTATTACATTAGATGGCCCTACCTCTTCAATGGCTTTCAATAAGAATTCTGCAATGTTCGCTTCTGTCATCTCTGCTTATGAATATTCCTCAACATATAAGAACATTGGACCGTGTCTATTTGGTGCAATAATGTTGATCAATGGCTTGTTCTTGACGTTGTGTCAGAGACAATTGACACCCCATCCCGGCAAGTGCTCAATTTGCTATAGGTCAAGGGCTCAATTTGCTCCTGGAAGCTCTTTCTAAATTAGTGCACATAAACTTCAAAAAGCAAAAGTTAGAGTTCATGTCATTTTCTCTTTCACCAGATCTTGCTGCTATACAAAGCCCATTTATTATCCTGAGAAAGTGCTTCTTATTCTTAGTGGACTCGGGGAGGAATCCAAAATGTTTGTAACCTTGGTAATCACTCGACTCCTCATTCCGTTTTTCTCTAAGTTTCAACCCATCTTCTAGTCAACCTCCTGTTTAAGGAAGTCAGTCCGTCCCATCTAACGAATGACACAACTATCTATCTCACACCCTCTTCCCGCCTTGCCTGGCTCTTAGCCTATCTTGCCTCTCCAGCTCCTAAGCAAGAACGTTGGGTTGGGCAGTCTTCCAGCTCAAGCTCTACTTCAAGCTGTTAGTTCCACTTTCCAGTTCCAGTTTTTAGTTAATTTTTTTTTATTGAGTAGGGGAGCAAGAGCGGGGCATGCAAAGCGAGCCAACAATCGGCTTTGAGCTATCCCGTCTCGTGGAGGGAAAATAGGCGTTCACATTCACCCGAACCAAGCAACTCCATCAATACACATCTGATGTTCAGTCATCCTTCTACGATGCCACTTGGCACTTCATTCCCAACTTACCTTCCTCAACCTCTCCAACAATTCATTCTATAGGGCGAGAGTGAAAGCCCCCTATTAGTAAGGCTCATTGCTCAGGGTTGAAGACCTACTACTTCAGTATTCGAAATCACTCTTTGTGGGCGCTTAGGTTAACTGTTCTTCTGGTCGAGTTTTCCCTCAACCCTTCCTTTTTTATTTACTTATATACCAACTCACATATATGCATCGAGAAAGATATGTGTATCTAGAAGAAAGAAGGGGAGTAGTTTCCAAGAAAGGTTGTAAGGTAAGAAATGTTTGGCTTTGGATAAAAAGTAGCGCTGACTTGAGTTAAGGTGGTAAGAAAGTGAGGGACAGCCTCTTCTTAGACTAGAAAGACTTCTTCTGCCTCAAGAGAGCAGCCGTCCTCCTTTCCTAAAAAGTGCCGAGCGAGGACTTCTTAACAACAGTCCTGTGCATGCGTCTTGCCTTCCCTGCTTTAGTCAAACCTATTATTGTTCCTTTCAAGCACCTTGCCTTGCTTGAGTAAGAAATAGATATGGAGACTCATAAAGAAAGTGGGGGATACCTGTTATCTGCAGAAGAGTATTGAAGAGGGGATGGACTATTATCCATCATTACTGCCCCTCTTCTGCGGTTGGCTACCGATATCCCTCTTATTTGGGCCTGTCTTTAGGCGAGGGTTCATATATCAATGTCCATCCCTCCCTTCCAGGATGAAAGGAAGGATAGAGAGAAGCCCTATATTTTGAAGGCATCTGCTCTTCTATAGTATGAGTACGGATTCTTCAGGTGAGATGAGTACCTGTTATGGATCTTTAAGGCAAAACATAGGAAAGAGAAGGAAGGAAGACAAAAGAACGGACAAATGATTGAAAAGCTCACTTTGAATGAATGCTTAGTGGAGGAGAAGATGACTGAGGATTTTGTGCTACAAAAGTGGGCATAACCATAGGAGGAGGAATCGCAGTGTCGTAGACTGCTTTTCCAAGTTTCCATAACAGGATAGTACTGCACCATAAGAGAAGTCTGAAGGCCTTTGATCGAATCAAACAGTATCTCCAGAATCCACCCTTGTTATCACCGCCGAAACCTGGGAAACCTTTGATTTTGTACTTATCAGTGTCTGAAAATTCTATGGGGTGCATGCTACATCCCTTCACCAAAATAGGTTGGAACGCTTGTATGCCTAATCTATCAAGGGTGGGTGCTCTATTCAGCAATCCATCAATGTTTATGCCCGTTCTAGAACGCTCATTAGGAAAGTCTAGTTTTTTAAACATAATCAAAATGGTTTTTTCAAGCATGGCTTCTTCAAGAGAAGGAATCATCCTTTTTAATGGATGAAAGCCCCGCCCTAGCCCTTTTTAAATATAGGCTCTTACCAATTGACACCCCATCACTATTCCAAGTGTCTTTCTTAAGGCGCAACTTTTTATCCACATTATTTCACTTCATCAAGTAACAAATATGTCCTTGCCTTCTCAATGATGGACACTTGCAACTTTTGCCACCTCTATTAAATATTAATCACCGATCCCATGTCATGAAATTGAGGTTTCCTTAATGCATGGAAAGGAATCTCATTAGCAGATGAAGTCTTTACTATCTTACACCTAATTTTACCATTCAAGGTGGGATTTTTCAAACGAACACCAAATCTTTCCATTCAAAAAAAAAAAAAAAAAAAAAACACCTAATTTGTAGGTGGGCTTTTTCGGTCTCATTGGGTTCACAGATTCCAGTGAAGCGGAATTGAGATCAGTCTTGCAAGGCATTACATTAACCAAGGAGAGGGAATTAAGCAGAATGATTTTAGAGGGACACTCGTTTGAGGTAGTTGCTCTCACCCTTGGAAGTTTGATGCTGTGGTGGATGAGATCCAGGAGACTACCATGTTCATTTTCATCATGTGCAGAGATTGGCCAACAATAATGCGGACAGATCAGCTTGGGCAGGAGTGGGTAGAGATACTCTACAGATTTTTTTATTTTCTCCCCCCTGGAGGGCCTTTTTATTTTTGCTTGTTGTCCTATATGCTTTATATTTTGCTTTCTTCTTGTTCCGACCACCTTTTTGCTTTCTTCTTGTTCCACCTCAGTTGCAGAACACCTCCTTTCTTTTAATGAAGCTTTCATTACCATTCAAAAAAAAAAAACACCCAATTTCTATCTGCTACATCAAATGCGTCTTCAATTGAGCTAGCAAATGATTGCACATTCTAAGATGTTTGTGGATTTCTTCAATGAAGCAGACACATACCTTCTCTCTCAGATGCTTTTTTTCCTTTTTTTTCTTTTCTTTTACCTTCTTACGCACTCCATATTCTGCATGGCTTTCCCCCTCACATGCTGCTACCGTCTTACACCCTCTTCTGCGCGGTTTCTCATTAAAGCCTGATGTCTTCTAAACATGCCTTTCCCCTAGGAGCAGCAAAAAGTCCACATGAATTCAAGTATAAGAACTATTAAATATACTCTTACAATGCTTGCAATACTAAGTTTTTGTACATCCTTGATTCTTTCCTTTTGGGCCCCATCAAAATTACTTCATCCAATAGTGTTTTAGCTTAGGATTAATTTTCTTCTTTTGTGATTGTGTGGCAGAAGGATCACTGCTGCCAATATCTTCTCTAAGATCTTCAAAATATTCACTATTGACATCGACAATTTGGTTATTTTCATCCGCTAACAGGTTTGACGACGGTCAATTTCACTAGTAGAATAATCATCCATTTGATTTCTTACTCTGATGAAACAGGGGAGGTCTTGAAAATTCTTTATTTTTTTTTCAATGATAGCAGGGGAAGCATAATGTTGGGGAAGTTTGCCTGGTTTCCCACGCCACTTTCTTTGTGGTGGGTAACCAAAATAAGAAACATGCCATTTTTTGTGTTTTTCAAAAAGAAACATACTCACGAGAGAGAAGGATTTCTCCTGTGGTGTGTGAGAGAAAGATCTCGATGGCTAGTTGAAAACAAAGTCGTAGTGCATAAGGTCTCTTTCGTAGTTAGTATAGAGACAGGTTTCCAGGTTGCAATGGTGCGGATTTTCTGAACACAACATTTAGGGTTACTGGGTTTGTCATCCCTGTCCTCTTCTTTTAGGTGCTATTTTTGGTCAGATGGTTCAGGAGGAAATTTCTTGAGAAGATGGGTGGTTTTATTACAGAATTGATCTATGCACTTTGTGGACGTGATTGAAATCTAGTGCGATGATATCCGTAGTTGTCAATTCTGTTTGGATTTCTTTTCTTTTTTTCTTCAATATTGGTGTTTCATTCCAGGGTTGTTACAAAATTTGAATAAGTTGAAAAGAACTCGGAAGAGTGAGTTAAAATAAAAAAAATAAAAGAACTAAGAAGAGTAGTGAAACATATGAAGACTAGAAAAGCCTAGATCAACTTTTCTAGACAAAATGGTAAAAAATAAAAACAGAATTGATAGAGAAATAGGAGCAATGATAGATACAAGAGAGCCCTTGCATAAAGAAGGGCTCTTGATTGGATCCACATCATTTTCGGTTATATTTTAAAATTGGTTGAAAAAGAAAAATCAGTTATATTTGATGACGTGGATCCAATCAAGAGCCCTTCTGCGGCTCTTTATGCAAGGGTTCCGTTGTATCTGTCATTCCTCTAGAGAATAAACATAAGATTGGAACCAACCATATGCGTCCTCACCGGTATGTGAAATTATCCATTTGGATGCACGTTAAGTAGAAGTAAAAGAAAAAGAAAAAGACATCATTTTCTAACTAAAAACAAAGGGAAATGATTTCAGCACGACTATGTTTTGATACATGCGCTCATGTAAGTTGTTTTTTAGCATTTAATTGTCACGTAAGTGCTTCGTGGGAACGGTAAAAACCCTTTTACAGCTCTTTAAATACTAAAAGATAAGAAACATGAGCGTCTTGTATCAAAACCTGGTTGTGTTGAAATCAGTTCCCAAAACAAAGTAGAAGTAAAAATCCTGTTTACTTTCCCCTCCCATTTGGGGGGAAACTCAAATGGCTATCATTTTACTTTATTTTCCTAGGAAAACACTATTTCAATGGCAACCAAACTGAACCCAAGTATGTCCAGTTAAAAAAAAAGAGACCTAGGGGGCTGGAAAAATTTCAGTGGAATTGAATTATCTGCAATACAATCCAAAATTTTCTTATTTTCTATCGTTCGTGGATGTGGCTAGAGAGGCACAACATAAACTTTATGAACCTTATAAGGGAGGCTAGAGTTTGAACTTATATGTACAACTAGATATTGATTGGAGTGGTTGAAAAATGCGGCGAAGCAAAATGCAGATGCGGACTAAAATGCGGCCAAGCAAATCCTAGTTGACTCGACTGGGCGTGACGAGCACTCCGTGGATGCGATTGAGTCAAGGTGGTTTTGATTGAATTTGTAAGGAAAAACAATAAACTCGGACAAAAATGCAGCCAAAGGTGAAAGAAAGTCTACTCGGGTGAATCAGCGAGAACCCGTGGAGTTTTGAAACTAGGGTTCAAACTAAAGAGGTGAGAGCTTAGGGGCTGTTAACTTTCTGACATTAGAACCTAGAAGTTGGACTTTGATGGGAGTTCAACAGAAATCCTAACGCTCTGATCTGTAGTAACACATTTTAGAAAACCTATATAGATGGGGGAGGGCTAGGATCATGCTATGGAGATGATTTTGGGGTATAACTTATCCTACATGGGGACACCATGGTTCAATGATTATTTCCATAGGATGATCCAGACCCTCCGATCCATAGAGAGACTTGGACACGTAATGGATCTTGAAGTACTATTTCTGTATCTCCCTTGACCAAATCCACCCACATTAGGATTATTCATTAATGCTTCATCAATCTTGATAGACTCGCCCTGAGTACTTGGTCACATATCACAATTTGGATTTTATATTCTCATCAATTCAGTCACTGTTCACATTTTTTCTTCGGGGAGTGATAAATCGACTCCCCAAATTGATAAATCGACTCCCCATGTGTCTTTCTCTCTCCTTTAGGTTAGAGAGAGAAAGAGGAGAGAGATAGACACATGGGGAGTCGATTTATCAGTGCCCTTTTTCTTCTCTTTCCAATGAATAGATTCATATATAGACGACACATCATAGAAACCTCTACCGATTGGTAGTGTTAGGTTCATCCTATGGAGAAAATATGGGGCATGGCCCATCCATGTTAGGAAGAAATGAATTGTTTGGATCATCGGGCCATGAGTGTCCCATCGTATGAAATCAAAAGAGATCTTAGGCCCTTGATCCATTCAGCCTTGTTTAAGACACCAAGAAGAAAAGATAAACAGTTGATTTTGCTCTCATTATCTTATGCATGGGATGCCCGTTCATCATGGGCCGAGATCCACATAGGCCGCCTCATGATAATCTACAAAGATCAACGGTCTTGATTGTACATACATATCCCCATATGTTCTCCTTCGAATTGATCGTCACCATTGATCCTAATTATAGTAATTGCGTATGCCTAGTCCTCTATCCTATGATTATGATAGTGTAGTAGGTAATGAGATGGACTATGCTGGTTCGTTAGATCAAGAATGGATGGCTAAAAAAATTCCACGTGTACAATGGATCCGAACCAGTAGAGTTTACAAGAGAAACGACTCTACCTAGTAAGATCCGTCCTTTCGTTTTCTAAAACCCGTAACTTAGGGTTTGGCAATTATCTCGATTGTTTGTCCCATACCTTGATCAGTAAAAATTGCAAAACAAAATCAGTAAATGAGACAAACTGAAGGTTGCAATACCTAAATCTCTCAAGACCCGTTTCCTTTCATAGTTTTGGAGGAGATATAGGCTGTTTAAATCGGTAAGTTTCTCTAACCGCAAAAACTTATTTGATTTCCAGTCATATACTCTTCACAATAGGGGAATCTGCAACGTTCATTGCAAAAGAAACCTTCCCCTCAAAATCATATTTTGTAGCAGTATCTTCCACTGTCACATTACAACCAAAAAAAGCTTGCATATCCCATTCACCATCGTCATCATCATCTTTGTCTTTGGATTCGATGACAACATTCCCATCATCGGTATATATCTTAAACCGACAAGTTCTTTTAATGTGACCTAGCTTACCATAAGGTTAACAATTAAAATCATGTCTTCTTATGATTTATCATTATCGACCCATCAGCAAGAGTAATGGACTAAGAAACAGATGGAAATGAGTGAAAAAGAGTAAGCTGGGAAGGGTTACCGGTCACGTGGTTCGAGGCCTCAAAGTCAATAATCCATGACCGGAAACTGGAAAGAAGGGTAGCGGGTGAACTACCTGGCTGTGCCGTAGTGGGAGCGCGAGCAGTCAAGCAAAGCTCCTCATAGTCAGCACGTGAGATAGTGAATGAATCATCAACTGGGACTGGCGCAACAGTGGATGAAGCAACATACGCCTTAGATGGGGTAGTGGCAGTCAGATGCGTCGAGCCTGGAGAAGCTCGGGATGACGAGTGAGCCTGATCACCTTTCTTATAGGCATTCTTCAGCTTCTTATTTTTCTGCCAATTTCTCTTGCTGGTCACCGCAAGCTCTTCCTCTCTTTCACAGACAAACCAGCCATCTGCTTTGCCAACGTCTCTTGATTAATCAAGAAATTCTCCGATTCCAAGAGAGATGGTTGCGTTAGCCAACCATGTATAGGGTGATAAATCCACTAAACTCAGGTCTCAAGCCACGGAAAATCAATCTCTGCATCCAGTTTTCACGAACCTTAGATTCTAGATTTAGTTGAGAGATCCCATTACACAAGTTCTTATTTTTCATGAAATAATCAGAGATAGATAAAGTACCTTGTGTTAATGAACATATCTCATTTTCCAGCATCTGCAACCGTGCATCATTTGCTCATGAAAAGAGAGATGGGAGTGCATCCCATGCTTGTTTTAGAGTTTTCGCATTTTTGATATGCTCAATCAACTTCTTATGTATTGATGCTTTCAATACATACAATGCTATTCTGGCACAAATCTTCTATTTCCGCAGCGCATCCACTCCCACTTCTGGTATCGTTCACTATCTCTCATAGATCCTGGCATTGAGGGTACAACTCTAAGCACGACTTCCAATAGTTGTAATTGGTTTTGTTGAGCTTTTCAATCCCCGCCAACATACAAATGGTTTCTACCATCTCTTTCTTCCAACTTCGATATCACCTCAAAGCAACCAAAGAGCAAACACCTTGCTCTGATACCACTTGTGAACTTTCTTCGATAATTTGAAGAAGCAAACTATTGAAAAGAGCGAGAAACAAAATTGCAAAATGTCACATGCAATCTATAGATATGAAGAACCATAAAAGGCTTTGTAAAAGAAAAACTTTATGCATGCACTCTAATTTTCATTCACATGTCACACCAAAGTAGTTGAGTTGACTCGGTAACTTTCTAATGTATCTACTTTTAGATAAAAACAAACTATTCTAACCAATCTTTTAGAAATTCTAAAAAGACAAACTCTATCTAACTTATAGAAAGAAGTCCTAATTAATAAAAGGGAGATGATATCCCCCCTCCCCCCCCCCCCCGGCATTACGTGCACACCCCTTATAACCTGATTTGACGTGAAAAATGGGCAACTTTATGTCAAATCACCTTATAAGGGGGTGTGCAAGTACTGCAGGGGGGTGAAAATATCATCACCCTTAATAAAAACTCCATCTAATAAGTGAAGTCGGTGGTGATGACGTTCACATATTTTTCCTGTGCTAAGGTAAAGGGTCCACCATTAATGAAAAGTCACTCTCACAACAAATGTGAACAAGTGATTTAATGATATAAAATAATTTAATCTAGTTCTCTCACTTCAAAAATAGCGGCCCCAACATGCATAGGTTGTGTCCTGATAATCCTCCGTAGAATTATCCTAACCCTCCAATCTCTAAAGCTTTTTTTATAATGTGTAACCATCCCTGAAAGAGGGTTAGGATCATCCTATGGAGATGATTTTTTGAATATTTAAGTCCGTGCCCAACAAATAAATGAATTGGATCATCGAATCATAAGGGCCCCATAGTGTTTTCTTTAAAATACTTGTGCCTATGCGCGAACACCAAATAAAAACACTTAGTCCCTGAGAACCAATTGTTGAGTCCAAAACCGATTATTGGACCCAAATTTACATTTAATTTTGAGTGCAATATGTTAAATTTTTTAAAGTCTATTTTTTGGATACTAATTTTATTTACCCTGGTTTTATTTTATTTTATTTTTGAGAGATCTAGCGAGGATAAAAATGTAATTTTGTGTCCAAGGGTATTATATTTTGGTCATTTTGTTGACCTAGCTTGCACATGCCTGAGTCACACATGTTTGTTCCATCTTTTTCCGTCCTACTTCCCTCCTATATATTTCAAATTCGAACTCTTCATTGAAACTCTAAATCCACCACTACTTTCTTAAGCCATTAAGTCTTCATTTTTCCGTGCCTACTGATAGAACACCGTTCTATCATAAAAGAAAATAGGGAAAAAGATGATAGAAAAAGGAAAAGAATGAGCTAATTCTAGGAAACTCCGGCCTCCAATGAGTTCCTTCGAGGAAACTCGACCTCCAAGATGCAAACTGCACTAAATTTGATTATTCATTGCTCAAAGGCCATACGGCATCTACATTATATAGAAATTAGGGAAACCAAAATAAGGAAATATAGATCAGCATAATAGGAAAAAGGAAATAAGAAAACCCTATTCTAATATAGTAATAGCTTAAATAAAGAAAAAAATCTAAATTAGGAAAAGTGATTCTTTCATTCCCCCGCCCTTAATTTCAACCTTGTCCTCAAGGTTGATTATTCTCATCATCATCGTAGGAATAGTTAGTTGGCTCGATTATTAACAACCTTTTTTTCCACAGCAATGACCCTTATGTCACTTCTCATCGTAGTGCCAACATAGCCCCTTAGTCGTTCGGTCATTGAGTTACTCTTCCATCAATCGCTTCATATGCATACTGTGATCCGTGGAATCAATGGGACCTTCTTGAAGAAGATCAGGGGGTCGGCCAGTAAAGCCTTTATACGAACGTCGACTATCTTCATTTAGTCTTTCCTCCTGCAATCGCGCATAAGAGATAGCCGTCGTCATCGTACGAGGACCATACATCTTAACTTCCCGCCTAATGTCTGAACGGAGTCCTGCTACAAACGTCCCGACCAACTGTGGCTCTAACCAGTCTCTGGCTTGGTTTGAGAGTCGTTCGAAGCGACCTTGATACTCCAATACAGTTGTCGTTTGTTCTATTTTTGTTAGCTCACCATGGACATCTTCATACCCAAATGGGCCAAAACGAACTAATAGACCCTCTACGAATTCCTTCCAAGTTGGAGTTCCATGACAAGTTGCTTCAAACCAATCATACCATTGAGTAGCATCTCCCTCGAGATTGATAGAAGCGATTGCGACCCTGAGATCTTCCGCAGTCTGATGGAATAAAAAATATCGCTCCGCTCGAGACACCCATCCAATCGGATCGCTACCATCCCATCGCGGAAACTCGATTTTAATCCGAGGAAAATTTTGATCTCTGTCGAGATATGTTTCGCCACCTCGATTATCACATTCATTGATTCGACGATCACGGAAGTTTGTAGTGCCTTGTTCATACTGATCCTTATGCACAATAGTAGATTTAGACACAAGATTAGGTCTATCTTGGGTGGTCATCACTTGAAGAAGATTCGGAATTTGAGAGACCAATTATCTAAACATCTTCATTATTTTTTCTTCAAAAGCTTGGAATCTCAAATCGAACTTCGCTTCCAATTTCGCTTCCAATCTCGATTCCAAGGCTTGTTCTTCTGATGACGAACCATTCTTGTTCCCGACAGCCATAGAATAAGCCTTCAAATCTATGATACCGAGCTCGTTCTTTTGAAGACGCGTCAGAGGCACTCACTAGGAAAGTGCTATGATACCAACTTGATAGAACACCGCTCTATTATAAAAGAAAATAGGGAAGAAGATGATAGAAAAGGGAATGAATGAGCTAATTCGAGGAAACTCAGGCCTCCAATGAGTTAATTCGAGGAAACTCAACCTCCAACATGCAAACTGTACTAAATTTGATTATTCATTGCTCAAAGGCGATACAACATCTACATTATATAGAAATTAGGGAAACCAAAATAAGAAAATATAAATCAGCATAATAGGAAAAAGGAAATAAGGAAACCCTACTCTAATATAGCAATAACTCAAATAAAGAAAATAAATCTAAATTAGGAAAAGTGATTCTATCACCACTACCACTTACCAAAGCTATTAAGTCTCTATTTTCCATTGACTAAGCCACTCTCCATTTACTCACTTTTGTTGGGATTTATGGGGAGATTCTCGATTGGGAAGAGCTCTATTGAAGCTCTATAGTAGGCAGGAAATTTCTGAGAAAGTTTCCAAAAGAAAAACTTCCCAAAATTTCTTATTTTTTCAACAGTCTAATTAGGAGTGAAAAAGGTAACTTGAGCCACAGCTGTTCAACTTCTATTTTGGGTGACCTCCAATTTATAATGACATCTTTTAAATACATCATAACTCATGAGTCATGACTATATATCACTTCTTTCTAAATTAGGAAAAATGTTTCCCCGGGAAATATTTTTCCTCTAGTTCAAATGACATTAATTATGATGGACGGTATAGATCGTTTGAAGTGGGCCCAATAATCAGCCTTTCAGCTGAGATTAAGACACATTATTTTCTGATAGATTTCATCTCAGCCCTTTAAAAAGGTGAAAACAACTTCCCAAAATCTCTATAAATAGATACAAGAGATTTTATAGGTTGATTACGATACAAACAGAGAGAAAAGGAATATGAATTTGCTGAAGATTTTGGGTTTGCAATGACAAGGGACGAAGAGCAAATTGAAAGCAGATTTTCCACCATACAGGTCTGCTCCACCAAACCCTAGGATTCCTTTTCCTCTCTCTCATATATTTGATTATTTCCCATTCGAATCCTAATTTCAATCCTGTTCAGCTCTGACCCACCTTGATCTCTTCACTTTCTCTTAGAAATCTGTTTTTTTGTTCTGTTAGTTTCTGTTGAATTGGTAACTATTTCTCCATTGATCAGAACTAGTTTTCTTAGATACATTTTTATTCCATTCTAGGGTTTTTGTAGTCACAGACTTCTTTTTTTTCCACTGTAATTTTCTTGTTTGATTCCTTTTTCTGCTTCTTTTTCTCTCTACTTTGTTGGGTTTGTAACAAAAAAATGGTGGAAATTGAGAGTCCATGTATTACATTGTGCGCGGATTCGCTCAGTGATGATGATGTTAAGGAAGAGTCTTCGCGGAGTTTGGAAAACAATAGAAATCCTATTAAGTATAAGCTAAGAGAACCCTCTGCCCTTCGAGATGGGGTTGTGAACGGCGGCGAGTCTTCGTGGAATCGGAGTTTGGAAAACAACAGAGATCCTATTAAATTTAAGAGAAGAAAACCATCTGCCTTTCCAGATGTCCCATCTGAGAAATCTGATGGTTTGCCTAGGACTGTGAAAATTGACAATGTGAAGGGCAATTCAAAAGGAATTGATACTGATTTAATTGGGAAGGAAGTTCGAGTTGGAGATGGTTTTGTGAGTAAGTCGATGGTTACTGTTTGCAAAGAGATTGGTGGTCTAGTTAGTTCTAAATCTGCCTCAAAGTGTATTATGATTGAAGATGATACCAATGAAGTCAGTGACATAGTACAAGTTAGAGCGGCTTCTGGGAGTAAGTTGGAAAGGGAGGATAAGAGAGAATTTCGTGAAAAAAGTCAGACTATATCGTGGATAATATCTCAATCTGTAATTATTATAAGTGACAGCGAAAGCGAAAGTTCAGCAGGGAAAGTGGGCATGGAATCTGTAAAACAGTGCAATGTTAAGAGTTCTAAAAGAAAGTTAATGGTGGATTTAGAAGATGAAAATAGTGTTAAAAATCAATCTCAAGGAGATGAGTCTATGGGTTTGGAATCTTTTGGCAATACGATCACTGTGCAGGCTCCGATGGCTTCACCAAACTGTTCGTCGAGGCAAGGAGAGTGGCTTTCTGATTCGAATGTGATTAGCTCCTCTATTGGTGTGGGTAAACACACGGTAGAGAGCGAAGAACCTTTGGTGGACCACAAACAGGAGTCTGTTTCCAAGAGAAACGAAAACACTGTTTTCTCATCAAATAAAGAAGGAAAAACAGCAGACAAGAAACCCTCTCCTATGGGAAAATCTGATTCCAAACACAAGAATAAAAGGGTTGTCAAGGATGACGAAGATTCTGTATCACTTGTTGAATTAGATGACGAGAATGCGCTTATTGTTCAAGAATCGCATGACTCAAGTGTGAGCTTGATTCCATTTGTTATTCCTAATTCCAACAGCAAAGATGATGACCATGAAGAGATTGTCACTCGTAACAAAGTCAGAGAGACTCTACGTCTTTTTCAGGCAATGTGCAGGAAGCTTTTGCAAGAAGAGGAAGCAACGTCAAAGGAACAAGGGCAGAATAAGAGGGTTGATATGAGGGCTTCTAAGCTTCTCAAAGAGAAAAATAAATGGGTAAACACCGGTAAGCCTATCCTGGGGAATGTGCCTGGAGTTGAAGTTGGTGACGAATTTCAATGCAGGGTGGAGCTTGCTATTATTGGCCTTCATCGTCAATTGCAGGGTGGTCTAGATTACGCAAGGGAAGGGGAGGAAATTTTCGCTACTAGTATTGTAGCTTCTGGGGGTTATGATGATGACATGGACAGTTCCGATGTCCTGATATATTCCGGTCAAGGTGGAAATTCTTTGACTGAACATAAGAAACCTAAGGCTCAAAAACTTGAGTGGGGAAATCTAGCACTGAAGAACAGTATGGATGCCCAAAAACCCGTGAGGGTCATTCGTGGATTTAAAGAAATTAAAGGCCGTGATTCCATGAATACAAGGGCAAAGGAAATTGTGACATACACGTATGATGGGCTATATCTAGTTGAGAACTTCCGGACTGAAAGGGGACACCATGGTTGTTGTGTTTTTAAGTTTCAGTTGAGAAGAATACCGGGACAATCGGAGGTTGCTGTGAAAGAAGTCAAGATCACAAAAAAACTGAAATTGCGTGAAGGTCTTTGTGTTGATGATATTTCTCAGGGAAATGAGAAGATGCCCATCTGTGCTATTAATAATATAGATGATGAGCGTCCGTTGCCATTTAAATACATAACCAAGATAATATATCCTTCATGGTACAACCGAACTCCTCCTAGGGGTTGTGAGTGCACTGATGGGTGCTCAGATTCTGAGAAGTGTTCCTGTGCTGTTAAAAATGGAGGGGAGATTCCTTTCAACTACAATGGTGCTATTGTGGAAGCAAAACCACTTGTTTATGAGTGCGGTCCTTCTTGCAAGTGCCCTCCATCTTGCCATAACAGAGTCAGCCAGCATGGGATCAAATTTCAATTAGAGATCTTCAAGACCAGATCAAGGGGTTGGGGAGTCAGATCCTGGACTTCTATTCCATCCGGTAGTTTCATATGTGAATACACGGGAGAGCTGCTCCAAGATACAGAGGCGGAACAAAGGACATGTAATGATGAATATTTGTTTGATATTGGGCATAACTACAATGACCATGCGCTTTGGGATGGACTCTCGACCCTTATACCTGACCTGCAATCAAGTCCTTCGTGCGAAGTCGTTGAGGATGTGGACTTTACCATTGATGCAGCTGAATATGGCAGTGTGGGGAGATTTATCAATCATAGTTGTTCTCCCAACCTCTATGCACAGAATCTCCTTTATGATCATGATGACAAGAGAATGCCTCACATAATGCTCTTTGCTGCTGAGAATATTCCCCCTTTACAAGAGTTAACGTACCACTACAATTATACAATAGACCAGGTTCGTGATTCTGATGGCAATATAAAGAGGAAAAATTGTTGTTGTGGTTCTCATGAGTGCACCGGCAGGCTGTATTGAAACTGGGCCTTTTTTTATATGTAGAAAATTTGTTTTGTTGGTCATGCATTGCTGCTGCCAATACCAACCATGAAATTATGCCTATAGGTACTAGTTGTTATCAAGGTTTCAAATTTTGGTTTCGGAATGCGTTTCTGTCCTAACTGAAACTGAAATTTCTGCCGAATCCGACGAAATCTATTCCACGGCTACTTTTTCTCCTACTCTATTTCGATCGAAATTTCCTAAATTTCAGTAATTTCGTACTGAAATTTTGGGATAATAGTAAATAATTATCAAAAATCCAGTTTTTTGGGTGAAATTCCTAAAATTTCGGTTGAAATTTCGGGATTGAAATTTCAAAATTTCAGCCAAATAAACTACAGTTTCTGGTTTAATCGATTTTGGTTTCGGGTTTAATCGATTTTGGTTTCTTTATCGACTGAAACCCGAAATTTCAGATTTCGGTCGAAATTTAAAACCTTGGTTGTTATTGCCTCTGTTGTTTTGATCAAGGTTTTAAATTTCTACTTCAGTTTCGATACGAAATTTCGACCAAAATGTTATACAATTATGGAAACATTTCGGTACGAAATCACGTCCGAAATCTAAGTAAGATTCTTCACCACTGGTTTTTATTTTTATTTTTTGTCATTGTTTTAGAAATAGCATAATGGAATCTTGTGCTCTTTCTCTTTTTTGCATGTGGAGTTGATTTTTGTCAGGGTTTCTGTCATTGTTTTACAATTTGTTGCATTATCTGTCACGACTTGTATTACATTAGATAGCCCTACCTCTTCAATGGATTTCAATAAGAACTCTGCAATGTTTGCTTCTGTCTTCTCTACTTATGAATATTCCTAAACGCGTAAGAACATTGAACCATGTCTATTTGTTGCAATAATGTTGATCAATGGACACCCCATCACTATTCCAAGTGTCTTTCTTAAGGTATAACTTTTTATCCACATTTTTTTCACTTCATGTAAAAAATATGTCCTTGCCCTCTCAAATGAAGGACGCTTATAACTTTTATTACCTCTATTAATCGCCGATCCCATGTTATGAAATTGAGGATCCCTTAATACATGGAAAGGAATCTTATTGGCAGATGAAGTCTCTACTATCTTAACAAACACCTATTTCTAGGTGGGCTCTTTCCGGTCCCATTGGGATCATAGATTCCAATGAAGTGGAATTGAGGTAAGTTTTGCAAGGCATCAGATTAAGGAGGAGAGGGAATTAGGCAGATTGATTTTAGAGGGAGACTCGCTCAATATAATCAGATAGCTGGATGGTAGCCGCTCTCACCCTTGGAGGTTAATTTGACGCTATGGTGGATGGGATCCAGGAGCAAGTAGCAGACTACCATGTTCATTTTCATCATTGTTCAGAGATCGGCCAACAATAATGCAGACAGATTAGCCCGGGCACTAGTGGGTAGAGATGCTCTACAATTATTTTTTTATTTTCTCCCCCCTTGAGGACCTTTTTTATATTTTTACTTGATGTCCTATTTGCTTTGCATTTTGCTTTCTTCATGTTCCAACCATGTCGGTCGCAGATTCCCCACCTTTCTTTAAATAAAGCTTTCGTTACCAATCAAAAAAAAAACAAACCACCCAATTTCTGTCTGCCATATCAAATGCATCTTCAATTGAGCTGGAACTAATATGTTCAACTGGATATTGATTGGGGTTGTTGAAACAGTATTTCAAAACGCAGATGGAGGCAAAATGTGGCCAAAGCAAATCCTAATTGACTCGACAGAGCGTGACTAAGTACTCGGTTGATGCGATTGAGTACTCAAGTTTATGCAGTGATAATCTGTTGGAAAATTTGTTGAGGGTACTGTTGATGATAGAAAACAGAAACTTGTTGCTTCAAGGCGTGATATCACTTTCCTTAAGACAAGATTCGCCCCCACTAGTAGTGTGCAAAGGGGATCCGCGAATTGCCTCCAAGATACAATGAAGCCTAGTAGGGAAGCCCTACTAATGTTTGATGACGCGTAGCACTAGCGGAATCAAACCCGAAATGCCCTTCCGAAATTTCAAGCCTTAGAGAAATCTCTAGATTCTGTTTCTGTAGAAAAACAGTATCTAGAACAGTAAACAAAAGAAAAACAGTATGTAGAAATAGTTGGGGATTTTTGTAGGAGTGTAGAAGAGAGTGTAAAAACTCAGTAAGAATTGCCAATTCGATTTATATATTAAATGACTGAAGTTTGCACATTTTTTATAGACCATCTGGTGTCTTTTCAGTGTGAAAAACACCTCTACAGGGCACCTTTCCAGAATGTTTGAAATCTGACCGTTAGATCGCACCCATTGATATTGAACGGTCCTGATCGATCCTAGATGTGACTGTTGGCTTGAGTAAAACCTCTCTCCAACCCAGTCATCGTTAGATCAACCATCTATGGTGTGGATCGCACCCCCTTGGCACATGACCGTTGGGGAAAGGGACACAACCCATTTGATCACACCCTTTGACCGTTGGAGTCATGGGCCCGTTGGGCCGACCGTTAGGCCCGAACTGAAGCCCAACCCAACTGAACCATTCGGCTTGATGGGCCTGCGAACCAATTGACCCACCCATCCGACCGGTCCACCTTCATCTTGATCCAACGGTGCAGATCAAATCTGGAAAAATTAAAGGCTCCAATCGCTCCTCGCGACGTTGCGTACGTGCGAAGTGCAAAGTGCGCCTAAAAAAGCGCCAATAAAGCGCCACTATGCGCCCTATAGCCCATTGCCCACGCCGCGCGCGCGCGTGCGCGTGCGCGTGTGCGAACGGTGCGTTGCACCGTCCCGCGGGTCCAACCATGGGTTCAACCCAATGTGCAATCAACAAGAGTTAGAAAAGGTAGTGCTTTATAAGCCCTTCTCTTTCTTTTCTCTCATCCGATGTGGAACTATCTTTTCAACTACACTTCTACATCCTTTTGTAAAAGCAAATATTTCCAAGAAAACATTTTCTTTTTCCCAAACGCTTTTGATAAAACATTTTCCAAAACACTAAAACATGTAATATACATGATTTTGAAAATGCAAAATCACTAACATAATCGGGGTATGTCAAAGGAGTTTTGATTGAATTTGCAAGGAAAAATGCCAACTCGGGTGAATCCACGATGACACGGCTAGATTTGAAACTCAGGTTGAAACTTGGAAAGGGTAGTCATCTTTGTTCACTTGGTGTTTGACTCACATGGCTTAAGAGCTGTGAGCTTGGGTGCTGTTAACTTTCTGGCATTAGAAAAACAACCTATAAGTTGGATTTTGATGGGAGTTCAACAGAAAACCTAATGCTCTGGTCTGTAGAGTTAATAGTGTCAACAAATTTTTAGGAAACCTATATAGATTGGAGGTTTAGGATCTTCATATGGTGATGATTTTTGGTACACAACCTATTCTACATGCGGACACCATGGTACCATGGTTCACTGATTATATGATTATCTCCACGGATTGATCCTAACCCTCCTATCCATAGAGAGACGACACATATGGAAACCTCTACAGATTAGAGTTTTAGGTTCATCCTATGGAGAATTTTTGGGGCATGGCCTACGCATGTTAGGGCCCATTCTCTCACTATCTTTCTCTCTTGTTCTCTCCCTTTCTCTTCCTCTTCTTCTCTCCCTTTCTTTCTTTTTTTTCACTTGTTGTTTCATGGCACATCTTGTGCCTATTTATATGCATGGGTGTGGGAGCCATTACCCATGGTTGTTGGCCGCCAATGTTGAATTTGGCAGCCATGAATGGTAGGTGGCAGCCATGTTTGAACTTGGCAGCTACCTTCCACAAGCATGAAATTGTGTTCACACCCAACAAAAAACACCGGCAAAACTGTTGTAACTCAAAATAGAAGAGGAGAACTACTATATGAACACCGGCCAAAAGAAGAAAACCCAACCCTCTGACATGGAAGTACAAGTGCTGAGCTCCACCATCATATCCAATGGTGATCAACATACAAAAGTTACACAAATACCCCTCACCATATTCGATAGGTCGACCCTGAACTTTCACATCCCCATCATTTACGCATTCAAACCAGCGGCGGCCACAAACACCACCTTGAAGGAAGGTTTGATTAAAACCCTGGTGCACTTTCCGACCCTCGTAGGCCGTTTCGGAGAAACCAACCCCGGCTTGCCATGCATTCTGTTTGGCGGAGGGGAGAGCCGAGGGACGCTATTTGTAGAAGCGACAGTGGAAGAAAATCTCGAAAACTATCTCCCACTTGAGCCATCTATAGATACGAAATCCTTCTACCCGCCAACCGAAGAAGCTGAGACTTTGATCCAGGTCCAGCTCAACCGTTTTGCCTGCGGCGGTTTGGTTATAGCAATAACCATACACCATTGGGTTGCCGACGGGCAATCTATGGGCTCCTTCTTCACGGCTTGGGGGAGGTCGGTTCGTGGGCTTGATGTTGCCCCGCTTCCGGTCTATGACCAGAGCATGCTTGCACCTCGCCACCCTCCCAGGTATTACTGTGATAGATGTCTTGTATTCTGATTGATCACCAGTGAAGTGTTGCACACTTTACTCCCAACTAGTCAACCACTACTAGATTGATGTTGCTAGGAGGGTGTCAACAAATACTAAAAACGGTGTTCATTGGATCCATATCCAAAGGTCTGAAATTATTTCAGATCTTGACCCAAATGTGTTAGAAAATCCAATGGAGCGTCTTAGATATTTTAGAAGAGCATGAATGTGCAAAAATAATCATCATATTTTTGTTCATTTATCTCTGTTCATCAGAGGTATTTTTGCAACGTAAGTATGATCTAGGACGCTAATGAAACCCCTAGACTAAACAGTTGCAGGTATTTTCGCAGCGTAAGTATGATCTAGGACACTCTGATGGGACCCCTAGACTAAAGAAAAGTAGGATCCAAAAAGGATCCAATTGATAAGGGTTCTATTTGGGACTCGGGGAGAATTCACCCTTAAAAATTAGCTGTTAAGAAGAGGATGCCCAACCTTAAAAATTAGCTGTTAAGGAGAGGATGGCCAAGTCCTTATAAGCCCATCCACATCCATTCAGTTTTCTGATGTGGGATCTTTGCTTTCGCATGGAATCCCCAACAGATTCTGAAGGGATCATGATCAAGACATGTAAATCCAATCCGAAGTGGATCTGTGGTATCTTTGGTCTTTGTACGAGTATTTAAAAGCTTCTCATCCTCAAGTGACTTATGTTTATGTTTTAATTTCTTTATTGCTTTCTAGTTTGATATGGGTTTGTGTTCGCAGGTGCGACTTCGAATTCTGGGGGGTCGAGTTTGTACCGCTCTCCCTCATTTCTCATTCTTACAACGAAGCTTTATCGGAATTCAATCCCAATGTACGTAACATATTAGCACATTACTCTAAGGAGTTTATATCAACAAAGCTGAAGGGTCAGCTTCAACAAAAATATTCGACTTTCGAGTTGCTAACGGCTCACCTATGGAGGAAGATAACCGAGGCTCGCGGGCTTCACCCGATGGCCCTTACCCAAATCAGGGTAGCGGTGAACGGACGGCGAAGATTAACCCCGCCAGCTCCAAAAGAGTACTTTGGTAACTTGGTGATCAGTGCCTTCTCAAATGCAATTGTGAAAGACTTACTAGATGGAACTCTTGAACATACCGCCGGACTAGTTAGTGATGGAGTTCGACAGGTCGGAGATAGCTATCTCCGATCGTTCATCGATTTTGGGTTTATTAATGAAAGGGAAGTTCTGATGCCTAATACAGATGTAGAGGGGACAGTATTGTCCCCTAATTTGGAAGTTGATAGCTGGTTAGGGTTAAATTTTGATGAGATGGATTTTGGGTGTGGGGGTAGATTGTGTAGTTTTTTACCTGGTTGGGTGCCTGTGGAAGGGGTGGTCATACTAATTCCTTCATTGGACGAGGATGATAAAGGGGGTGTGGATGTTATAGTTACTATGTTGGAAGAGCATGCAAAACTCTTCAGACAAATCTCCCACTCCTTGGCTTGAGAGATGGTGAAATATTCCCAAGAGGTTGCTTTGTTCACTGTAGTAGACTATTATAGAAGGGTGTAGTTATCAATAATAGGGGGTTGTTTTCTTTATTGAGTATCAGAAGATAGGCTTCACCAAAGACTGGTTATGTGTTTTGACTGGAAGGTCCTTAAAGTTCCTTTGTCAGCAATAAAATCCAATAATAATCTCATGAGTTGTCGACAATCATATTGAAAAGTTCTCAATGAGATGTTATATTCGTTCAATAGCATAATCTTTGAACACTAATCCGAAGGAATGATTTCAGCTCGATATGACCTTGAGCATACAAATCCAAGTCCTTATCCACAAGGTGTCATGTATATTGTCTCTACAGGAGATGACAACAAAAGAACACATTCTTAACGTTTATCTTAAAAGGGACTTGCTAGCGTTCATCTCAAACGGGTTTTCGCGGCTGATCTGTAGCATGTCACGCCAGCCACCTCGTTAATGAAGACAACAGCTTTTGTCTCCATTCATGAGGTGGCTGGTCTGACATGCAACAGACCAGCCGCGAAAAGCCTTTTGCGATGGACCTTAGTAAATCCCATCTTAAAAAGAGGTTATTGTCGGTAGAAGAAATGCACATGAAGCCACGAACAGTCTTTGCACACGGGCAAAAGGGTTGTCATAGTCAACCCGTTATTCTTGTTTGTACCTTTATGCTACCAAACAAGTTTCGTACCTGTCAAGCACTCAAGCCTACCAGCGGACTTGAGCTTACTAAAATAAGGGCAATGATAAATTCGCACCCCCTTTAAGATAATTCGCACCCTTGTAATGTGAACTGACGTAAAAAAGGAGGGTAACGTGAACAGAATTATTCGCTTTTTGACTTCAATTCACGTTAAAGGGGTGGGAATCATCCTACAGGGGTGCGAATTTATCATAGCCCTCAAAATAAACCTAGTTACTCCCAATCACTGGTGCATATAGACATGGAACCAGATCCCATGTATTGCTTTCATTGAGAGCTTAAAGCTCCCCATCCATTGTCTTTCTCCAACACCCCTTTATGGCTCCTTTAGGCAGAAGGAATGACGAGAAGAAGTCTTAGGAGGAAATAGAAGACCTCTCAAGATACTGCCCTCAAGAAAATGTTGGCAAAATGCGCTCCTCTCAATCTGAAGAAAAGAGGGACCAATCAAGACAAGCCATGAATAAGCGCGGGTGGTTGTTAGTCCAGGAGAACTGCATGGAAATGTTCTCATCTTTGGATCATTTATTTAACCCAGAATTTATCTAGGAACCCGGGGCAGCACCTTAAATTTTATTAATGAGAAAAAATAGTGACAAGAGGAGGACATAGAACCTTGCCTCTAACCCAAAACAGATACAAAAAGAAGAAGAAGAAAATATTTCATTTACCCTTCTACAAAGAAACAAACAATATTTATTTAGTACGTGTGAATCTAAGAAATACCTAATTGGTCATATCTAACGGCTCCTCTAGAGTTCTTGGGGAGTGTAGCCCGTTCCCAAAGACTGCATTAGGGCCAAGCTATCCGTAACAAGATTACATTTCAAGAAATGTGAGTAATAACAAAATTCATAGCAGATAATATATCCCTTAACTCTTTTATAATATGGTGAATGTGCAAGGAGACTCTGTCTTTACCTTTGATGATATTGACAAGGACAAAACTATCCTATTCAATCCATATTTTTTTAATACTTAAAGCACAATAACAGAGACTATCTCTCATAGCTTTGGCTTCAGCTAGCATGCTACTATTCACATCATAGAAATGAGAGAAAACAATTATGACTCGACTATTATTATCTCTGATAATACCGTCTCTTACAGCGAATACCAGGGTTGCCTCTAGCTGCACCATCGATGTTCAACTTCAAAAAATTGCTCCTAGATTTTTTCTAGTAAACCAAAGATAATTTTTTCAGGATGGGATCTTTAATCGTAATGTTGAACTGATTTAGAGATAATCTTTCCATTAGGTTGCATTTGGACGTCGTTTTTTGCATTATCTCCTAGATCCCTAAGCCATGTTATGATTTTCTTTTTAATCTGATTAGTATGTGTCCTTTGATTTCCCATTCTTCTTTTGTACCTTTCTAACCAGATTTCCCATATTATAATGGAAGAGGTAATTTTGACAATAACACTTTCTTAGTTTCTTTTGAGCATAACATTTCCAAATTCATAAGGGTTCTGATCCTTTACCATCCTCCTCTTAGACCTCGAACCCACATCTCCAATATTCCAGGCCATGAATTTTAATGTCATCGATTGGTCTAGAAACAACCTCCCATGTCATCTCTCCCCTAGAATCAGATTGAGATCGAAATTTGTTCTCAGAACCTTCTGCGCCTCTTTCCTTTTTCAATTTTACCTATAAGCACGATCTTCACTAACTGGACATGCATCACAATTAAAAGGAAAAGAAACATGAGAAGCATCACCTTTATTGATAATCAAACCAAAATATAACATTGGTTTCAATAAATAATCTTTATGTGGATGACCAAAACATCTTTTCCACAAAGGCCACAAATCATTTTCTAATAAAAAGTACGAAATGAGTAAGCAAACAAAGGACCCAACTGGTATTGGGGGCTTGCTTAGAGATGAGGCAGGTGACACTAAATGGGCCTTCTTTGGTCCTCTTGGTATTAAGGATTCTAATAGACAGAAGCAAGGGCTCTTCTGCAAGGAATCCAGATTTTGGATACGATGAATATGGACTATCTTATGAATGAGGGAGACTCCCTTAATGTCGTTCGTTGGTAGGATGGGTCACACCCACCGCTATGGAGATTTGCGGAGTATTTTGATGAGATTCAGGATCATCTCGCCAATCATCTGGTGAGATTTCGTCATGTCAGTTGTGAGGTGGACCATATGGCCCGAGCTGTAATTCATCGAGATATATTGGAGATCTTCGATTATCTCCCCCCTTGACTATGGTTCTATGTTCCCTTTTCTCCTTCGTATTTCTTTGCTTTGTAATGTATCACCTTCCTAAGTCAATCACTTTTTTCCCTAATCAATATATTATTATTATTCAAAAAGAAAAACTTATTCAAGATAAATCACATAAATCGTATGAAACGAACGATTTATGATCGAATTGTAAGATTCAGTAAAAAAATCAAAAATTTCATACATATTAAGAATCAGTCATGGGATTCAAATCGAAATCTATAAGATTGGATTAAATCGTAAGATTGAATCGCAAATCGTAAGATTTTAAAAACAACGATGATATCCATAGTTGCCAATTTTGTTCAGATTTCTTTATTGTTTTTGTTCAATATTGGTGTTTCATTTCAGAGATGTTACAAAATTCGAATAAGTTGAAAAGAACTTGAAAGAGTAGTGAAACATGAGAAGACTAGAAAAGCTTACACAAACTTTTCTAAACAAAATGGTAAAAAATAAAAATAGAATTGACCGAGAATAAAAATAAAATTGTCCCAAGAAAAAAAAATGACTTCATTTTCAAAGTAAAAGCAAAGTAGAAGTAAAAATCATGTTTACTTTCCCCCTCCATTTGGGAGGAAACTTAAAAGGCTATTATTTGGACAATTCGTTGAAGACAAGAAATGTAAAATGAATTGTGCATAGCAATCAAACGTCCCAGAAAGGAAATACGATATCATTTTACTTTATTTTCCCGTGGAAACACTGTTTCAATGGCAACCCAATGGACCTCAAGTGTATAGGGGGCCTAGAAAACTTTCAAAGGAATTGAATTATCTGCAACACAAAATAGAATTTTCTTATTTTCTATCCGTTGGTGGATATGGCAAGAGAGGCACAACATAAACTTTATGAGGATACAGTCTGATCTTATATGTTCAACAGGATATTGATTGGCGTAAAAAGGTGTTTCAAAATGCAGATGTGGGCTAAAATGGGGCCAAAGCAAATCCTAGTTGACTCAACGGGGCTCGAATGAGTCTTCGATTGATGCGATTGAGTACACAAGTTTATGCAGATCAACTTGGGTGAGTCCAAGGAGTTTTGATTGTATTTGTAAGGAAAAATGCAAACTCGGGTGAATCGACGATGACACGGTTAACAAGGTAATAATCGTTACGTTGTTCAGTTAGCTTTCCACCCACACTGCTAAGAGCTGAGAGCTTATGCGATGTTAATGTGTGGACATTAGAAAAACAACCTAGAAATTGGATTTTGATGAGAGTTCAACAGAAAACCTAATGACAGAACAATAGTTATAGTGTCAACACATTTTAGAAAACCTATATAGACCGGAAGACTAGGATTATCTTATGGAGATGATTTTTGGGTCACACAACCTATTCTACATCTGATTATCTCCATAAGATGATCCTAACCCTCCAATCCATAGAGTGACAACATGTCATAGAAACCTTTACAAATTGGACTGTTAGGTTCATCCAGTGGAGAGTTTTCGAGGCATGGCCCATCCAAGTTAAGTGTTACGATATTGAGTGGGGCCCTGTCTAGGTGCGGACTAGGTGGGACCCATCCTTGTATGGGAAAGGTTTAAAGAGCCTAACCTAACGCGTTCCATCAGGTCTAGAGCTTTTGGTGTATTGGTTGGGTACTTTTAACATTTGGCATCAGAGCAGCCACTGTGTCCTGTGTTCAAGTCACATGAAGGGCAACCTATAGAGAGGACTATTTGGAAAGGGCTACTTGGTAAAAGAAAAAAAAAAGCCAGAGTAAAAGCCACCAAAGTGAAGTTGTATAGAGTGGGCCGCCTCAGAAGGAGAGACCTGTGGAAATGGCAACATAGAAACAAAAAAAACCAGTCAAAATAAAAGCACCGAGAGTGGGCCACTTAGAACAGCGGATGCAAAAGCATGGCAGGACGTTACAATCCTGAGTGGGGCCTACCTAAGTATGGAAGGGACCCAATTGGTATGTGGCATGTTTAAAGGGCCTAGCTAGGTAGCCTGACGCATTTCATCAGCTCTAAAGCTTTTGGGAGTATTGGTTAGGTACCTAACAACATTAGGGTCCAACAAATGAATTGTTTGGATCACCAAATCATGTGGGTCCCATTGTATGAAAGCTAAAGATGCCCTTGATCCTTTTAGCCTCTTTTAAGACTACCTAGAAATGGTCTCGATTTCACAAGCATATCCCCCACGAGGCCATGAGCCTCAATGCTTTGATAGTGTAGTAGGTAATGAGCTGAACTAGTGTTTCGAGGTTGGATCCCTACAAAAGTGGCACGTGTATAATGGATCAAAACTAGAAGAGTTTACAACAGAAACGACTCTACCTAGTAAGAAGCCTCCTTTCATTTTCAAAGATGGCTACTGTGTATCCTTTATACACCCGTAAAATAAGGTTTGACAATTGTTTCCTTAAAAGGAAATTGTACAACAAAATCAAGTAAGACAAACTGAATGTTGCAATACCAACACCCATTTCCTTCAAAGTTTTCTACGCCTACTTAGACGCATGGCATTACGAGAAACTGCAATTTGGAGTCTTCTATCTTGAATAGGAGAATTTACGTGTTTTTTTCTGGTAGGTAATGTTTTGTATTTTATATGCCAACTAAAGTAACATTCAAAAGCTTCCATGGCAGTCTTCTCCTTGTTAAAATTCAACCTCAGAACATAACCATGGCGACATTATTTCATCGTTTTCTTCACAAATTCAATAGAGGATAAACTTCAAAGACCTTAAAAACACCAGCAAACTGGTTTTAACTCAAAATAGAATACAAGGAATCCCTATATAAACACCATCCAAAAGTAGAAAATACCCAACACTCAGACATGGAAGTGCAAGTACTGAGATCTACCATCATATCCAACGTTGATCAGCAAACAAAAGTTACACAAATACCTCTCACCATATTTGATAGGTCCACCGTTAACTGGCACATCACCGTAATTTACGCCTTCACCCCACCGGCGGCGACAAATACTGCCTTGAAGGAAGGTTTGATCAAGACTTTAGCTCTCTTTCCGACCCTCGTCGGCCGTTTCGGAGAAACCGACGACAATGGGTTGCCGTGCATTCTATTTGGCGATGGCAAGAGCCGAGGGGCGCTATTTGTAGAAGCGAAGGTGGATGAAAATCTCGAAAATTATCTCCCACTTAAGCCATCTCTCGATATGAAATCCTTCTACCCGCCGACCGAAGAAGCCAAGACTTTAATCCAAGTCCAGCTGAATCGTTTCGCATGTGGCGGTTTGGTTATAGCAATAACCGCACACCATCGGGTGGCCGACGGGCAATCTATGGGCAACTTCTTCACCGCTTGGGGGAGGTGTGTTCGTGGGCTTGATGTTGCCCCCCTCCCAGTCTATGATCAAAGCATGCTTGCACCGCGCCACCCTCCTAGGTATTGTTGTGATAGATGTCTTGTATTCTGGTAGTGATTGATCGGAAATGTTACCCCAGCTACTAATATCAAGATCAGTAGGGGTGTCAATGGACAACGGTCCAATGGATTCAAAAGATCCGAACATTAAGGGACAAGACTTGGGAACAAAAGTTGAATCCTAACTGTGTTCTTTGGATCCATATCCTAAGGTCTGAAATTATTTCAGATCTTGACCCAAATGTGTTACAAAATCCAATGGAGCGTCTTAGATATTTTAGAAGAGCATGAATGTGCAAAAATAATCATCATATTTTTGTTCATTTATATCTGTTCATCAGAGGTATTTTTGCAATGTAAGTATGATCTAGGACACTCTAATGAAACCCCTAGACTAAACAGTTGGAGGTATTTTCGCAGCGTGAGTATGATCTAGGACACTCTGATGGGACCCCTAGACTAAACATAAGTAGGATCCAAAAGGATCCAATTGCAATTGATAAGGGTTCTATTTGGGACTCGGGGAGAATTCACCCTTAAAAATTAGCTGTTAAGAAGAGGATGCCCAACCTTAAAAATTAGCTGTTAAGGAGAGGATGGCCAAGTCCTTATAAGCCCATCCACATCCATTCAGTTTTCTGATGTGGGATCTTTGCTTTCGCATGGAATCCCCAACAGATTCTGAAGGGATCATGATCAAGACATGTAAATCCAATCCGAAGTGGATCTGTGGTATCTTTGGTCTTTGTACGAGTATTTAAAAGCTTCTCATCCTCAAGTGACTTATGTTTATGTTTTAATTTCTTTATTGCTTTCTAGTTTGATATGGGTTTGTGTTCGCAGGTGCGACTTCGAATTCTGGGGGGTCGAGTTTGTACCGCTCTCCCTCATTTCTCATTCTTACAACGAAGCTTTATCGGAATTCAATCCCAATGTACGTAACATATTAGCACATTACTCTAAGGAGTTTATATCAACAAAGCTGAAGGGTCAGCTTCAACAAAAATATTCGACTTTCGAGTTGCTAACGGCTCACCTATGGAGGAAGATAACCGAGGCTCGCGGGCTTCACCCGATGGCCCTTACCCAAATCAGGGTAGCGGTGAACGGACGGCGAAGATTAACCCCGCCAGCTCCAAAAGAGTACTTTGGTAACTTGGTGATCAGTGCCTTCTCAAATGCAATTGTGAAAGACTTACTAGATGGAACTCTTGAACATACCGCCGGACTAGTTAGTGATGGAGTTCGACAGGTCGGAGATAGCTATCTCCGATCGTTCATCGATTTTGGGTTTATTAATGAAAGGGAAGTTCTGATGCCTAATACAGATGTAGAGGGGACAGTATTGTCCCCTAATTTGGAAGTTGATAGCTGGTTAGGGTTAAATTTTGATGAGATGGATTTTGGGTGTGGGGGTAGATTGTGTAGTTTTTTACCTGGTTGGGTGCCTGTGGAAGGGGTGGTCATACTAATTCCTTCATTGGACGAGGATGATAAAGGGGGTGTGGATGTTATAGTTACTATGTTGGAAGAGCATGCAAAACTCTTCAGACAAATCTCCCACTCCTTGGCTTGAGAGATGGTGAAATATTCCCAAGAGGTTGCTTTGTTCACTGTAGTAGACTATTATAGAAGGGTGTAGTTATCAATAATAGGGGGTTGTTTTCTTTATTGAGTATCAGAAGATAGGCTTCACCAAAGACTGGTTATGTGTTTTGACTGGAAGGTCCTTAAAGTTCCTTTGTCAGCAATAAAATCCAATAATAATCTCATGAGTTGTCGACAATCATATTGAAAAGTTCTCAATGAGATGTTATATTCGTTCAATAGCATAATCTTTGAACACTAATCTGAAGGAATGATTTCAGCTCGATATGACCTTAAGCATAGAAACCCAAGTCCTTATCCACAAGGTGTCATGTATATTGTCTCTACAGGAGATGACCACAAAAGAACACATTCTTAACGTTTATCCTAAAAGGGACTTGCTAGCGTCCATCTCAAAAGGGTTTTCGCGGCTGATCTCTAGCACGTCAGGCCAGCCACCTCGTTAATGAAGACAACAGCTTTTGTCTCTATTCATAAGGTGGCTGGTCTGACATGCAACAGACCAGCCGCGAAAAGCCTTTTGCGATGGACCTTAGTAAATCCCATCTTAAAAAGAGGTTATTGTCGGTAGAAGAAATGCACATGAAGGCACGAACAGTCTTTGCACAAATGGCAAAAGGGTTGTCATAGTCAACCCGTTATTCTTGTTTGTACCTTTATGCTACCAAACAAGTTTTGTACCTGTCAAGCACTCAAGCCTACCAGCGGACTTGAGCTTACCAAAATATGGGCGATGATAAATTCGCACCCCCTTTAAGATAATTCGCACCCTTGTAATGTGAACTGACGTCAAAAAGGACGGTAACGTGAACAGAATTAATCGCTTTTTGACTTCAATTCACGTTAAAGGGGTGGGAATCATCCTACAGGGGGTGCGAGTTTATCATAGCCCTCAAATAAACCTAGTTACTCCCAATCACTGGTGCATATAGACATGGAACCAGATCATTGCTTTCATTGAGAGCTTAAAGCTCCCCATCCATTGTCTTTCTCCAACACCCCTTTATGGCTCCTTTAGGCAGAAGGAATGACGAGAAGAAGTCTTAGGAGGAAATAGAAGACCTCTCAAGATACTGCCCTCAAGAAAATGTTGGCGAAATGCTCCTCTCAATCTGAAGAAAAGAGGGACCAATCAAGACAAGCCATGAATAAGCGCGGGTGGTTGTTAGTCCAGGAGAACTGCATGGAAATGTTCTCATCTTTGGATCATTTATTTAACCCAGAATTTATCTAGGAACCCGGGGCAGCACCTTAAATTTTATTAATGAGAAAAAATAGTGACAAGAGGAGGACATAGAACCTTGCCTCTAGCCCAAAACAGATACAAAAAGAAAAAGAAAAAAAATATTTCATTTACCCTTCTACAAGAAACAAACAATATTTATTTAGTACGTGTGAATCTAAGAAATACCTAATTGGTCATATCTAACGGCTCCTCTAGAGTTCTTGGGGAGTGTAGCCCATTCCCAAAGACTGCATTAGGGCCAAGCTATCCGCAACAAGATTACATTCCCAGAAATGTGAGTAATAACAAAATTCATAGCAGATAATATATCCCCTAACTCTTTTATAATATGGTGAATGTGCGAAGGAGACTGTCTTTACCTTTGATGATATTGACAAGGAAAAAACTATCCTATTCAATCCATATTTTTTTAATACTTAAAGCACAATAACAGAGACTATCTCTCATAGCTTTGGCTTCAGCTAGCATGCTAGTATTCACATCATAGAAATGAGAGAAAACAATTATGACTCGACTATTATTATCTCTGATAATACCGTCTCTTACAGCGAATACCAGGGTTGCCTCTAGCTGCACCATCGATGTTCAACTTCAAAAAATTGCTCCTAGATTTTTTCTAGTAAACCAAAGATAATTTTTTCGGGATGGGATCTTTAATCGTAATGTTGAACTGATCTAGAGATAATCTTTCCATTAGGTTGCATTTGGACGTCGTTTTTGCATTATCTCCTAGATCCCTAAGCCATGTTATGATTTTCTTTTTAATCTGATTAGTATGTGTCCTTTGATTTTCCATTCTTCTTTTGTACCTTTCTAACCAGATTTCCCATATTATAATGGAAGAGGTAATTTTGACAATAACACTTTCTTAGTTTCTTTTGAGCATAACATTTCCAAATTCATAGAGGTTCTGATCCTTTACCATCCTCCTCTTAGAACCCGAACCCACATCTCCAATATTCCAGGCCATGAATTTTAATGTCATCGATTGGTCTAGAAACAACCTCCCATGTCATCTCTCCCCTAGAATCAGATTGAGATCGAAATTTGTTCTCAGAACCTTCTGCGCCTCTTTCCTTTTTCAATTTTACCTATAAGCACGATCTTCACTAACTGGACATGCATCACAATTAAAAGGAAAAGAAACATGAGAAGCATCACCTTTATTGATAATCAAACCAAAATATAACATTGGTTTCAATAAATAATCTTTATGTGGATGACCAAAACATCTTTTCCACAAAGGCCACAAATCATTTTCTAATAAAAAGTACGAAATGAGTAAGCAAACAAAGGACCCAACTGGTATTGGGGGCTTGCTTAGAGATGAGGCAGGTGACACTAAATGGGCCTTCTTTGGTCCTCTTGGTATTAAGGATTCTAATAGACAGAAGCAAGGGCTCTTCTGCAAGGAATCCAGATTTTGGATACGATGAATATGGACTATCTTATGAATGAGGGAGACTCCCTTAATGTCGTTCGTTGGTAGGATGGGTCACACCCACCGCTATGGAGATTTGCGGAGTATTTTGATGAGATTCAGGATCATCTCGCCAATCATCTGGTGAGATTTCGTCATGTCAGTTGTGAGGTGGACCATATGGCCCGAGCTGTAATTCATCGAGATATATTGGAGATCTTCGATTATCTCCCCCCTTGACTATGGTTCTATGTTCCCTTTTCTCCTTCGTATTTCTTTGCTTTGTAATGTATCACCTTCCTAAGTCAATCACTTTTTTCCCTAATCAATATATTATTATTATTCAAAAAGAAAAACTTATTCAAGATAAATCACATAAATCGTATGAAACGAACGATTTATGATCGAATTGTAAGATTCAGTAAAAAAATCAAAAATTTCATACATATTAAGAATCAGTCATGGGATTCAAATCGAAATCTATAAGATTGGATTAAATCGTAAGATTGAATCGCAAATCGTAAGATTTTAAAAACAACGATGATATCCATAGTTGCCAATTTTGTTCAGATTTCTTTATTGTTTTTGTTCAATATTGGTGTTTCATTTCAGAGATGTTACAAAATTCGAATAAGTTGAAAAGAACTTGAAAGAGTAGTGAAACATGAGAAGACTAGAAAAGCTTACACAAACTTTTCTAAACAAAATGGTAAAAAATAAAAATAGAATTGACCGAGAATAAAAATAAAATTGTCCCAAGAAAAAAAAATGACTTCATTTTCAAAGTAAAAGCAAAGTAGAAGTAAAAATCATGTTTACTTTCCCCCTCCATTTGGGAGGAAACTTAAAAGGCTATTATTTGGACAATTCGTTGAAGACAAGAAATGTAAAATGAATTGTGCATAGCAATCAAACGTCCCAGAAAGGAAATACGATATCATTTTACTTTATTTTCCCGTGGAAACACTGTTTCAATGGCAACCCAATGGACCTCAAGTGTATAGGGGGCCTAGAAAACTTTCAAAGGAATTGAATTATCTGCAACACAAAATAGAATTTTCTTATTTTCTATCCGTTGGTGGATATGGCAAGAGAGGCACAACATAAACTTTATGAGGATACAGTCTGATCTTATATGTTCAACAGGATATTGATTGGCGTAAAAAGGTGTTTCAAAATGCAGATGTGGGCTAAAATGGGGCCAAAGCAAATCCTAGTTGACTCAACGGGGCTCGAATGAGTCTTCGATTGATGCGATTGAGTACACAAGTTTATGCAGATCAACTTGGGTGAGTCCAAGGAGTTTTGATTGTATTTGTAAGGAAAAATGCAAACTCGGGTGAATCGACGATGACACGGTTAACAAGGTAATAATCGTTACGTTGTTCAGTTAGCTTTCCACCCACACTGCTAAGAGCTGAGAGCTTATGCGATGTTAATGTGTGGACATTAGAAAAACAACCTAGAAATTGGATTTTGATGAGAGTTCAACAGAAAACCTAATGACAGAACAATAGTTATAGTGTCAACACATTTTAGAAAACCTATATAGACCGGAAGACTAGGATTATCTTATGGAGATGATTTTTGGGTCACACAACCTATTCTACATCTGATTATCTCCATAAGATGATCCTAACCCTCCAATCCATAGAGTGACAACATGTCATAGAAACCTTTACAAATTGGACTGTTAGGTTCATCCAGTGGAGAGTTTTCGAGGCATGGCCCATCCAAGTTAAGTGTTACGATATTGAGTGGGGCCCTGTCTAGGTGCGGACTAGGTGGGACCCATCCTTGTATGGGAAAGGTTTAAAGAGCCTAACCTAACGCGTTCCATCAGGTCTAGAGCTTTTGGTGTATTGGTTGGGTACTTTTAACATTTGGCATCAGAGCAGCCACTGTGTCCTGTGTTCAAGTCACATGAAGGGCAACCTATAGAGAGGACTATTTGGAAAGGGCTACTTGGTAAAAGAAAAAAAAAAGCCAGAGTAAAAGCCACCAAAGTGAAGTTGTATAGAGTGGGCCGCCTCAGAAGGAGAGACCTGTGGAAATGGCAACATAGAAACAAAAAAAACCAGTCAAAATAAAAGCACCGAGAGTGGGCCACTTAGAACAGCGGATGCAAAAGCATGGCAGGACGTTACAATCCTGAGTGGGGCCTACCTAAGTATGGAAGGGACCCAATTGGTATGTGGCATGTTTAAAGGGCCTAGCTAGGTAGCCTGACGCATTTCATCAGCTCTAAAGCTTTTGGGAGTATTGGTTAGGTACCTAACAACATTAGGGTCCAACAAATGAATTGTTTGGATCACCAAATCATGTGGGTCCCATTGTATGAAAGCTAAAGATGCCCTTGATCCTTTTAGCCTCTTTTAAGACTACCTAGAAATGGTCTCGATTTCACAAGCATATCCCCCACGAGGCCATGAGCCTCAATGCTTTGATAGTGTAGTAGGTAATGAGCTGAACTAGTGTTTCGAGGTTGGATCCCTACAAAAGTGGCACGTGTATAATGGATCAAAACTAGAAGAGTTTACAACAGAAACGACTCTACCTAGTAAGAAGCCTCCTTTCATTTTCAAAGATGGCTACTGTGTATCCTTTATACACCCGTAAAATAAGGTTTGACAATTGTTTCCTTAAAAGGAAATTGTACAACAAAATCAAGTAAGACAAACTGAATGTTGCAATACCAACACCCATTTCCTTCAAAGTTTTCTACGCCTACTTAGACGCATGGCATTACGAGAAACTGCAATTTGGAGTCTTCTATCTTGAATAGGAGAATTTACGTGTTTTTTTCTGGTAGGTAATGTTTTGTATTTTATATGCCAACTAAAGTAACATTCAAAAGCTTCCATGGCAGTCTTCTCCTTGTTAAAATTCAACCTCAGAACATAACCATGGCGACATTATTTCATCGTTTTCTTCACAAATTCAATAGAGGATAAACTTCAAAGACCTTAAAAACACCAGCAAACTGGTTTTAACTCAAAATAGAATACAAGGAATCCCTATATAAACACCATCCAAAAGTAGAAAATACCCAACACTCAGACATGGAAGTGCAAGTACTGAGATCTACCATCATATCCAACGTTGATCAGCAAACAAAAGTTACACAAATACCTCTCACCATATTTGATAGGTCCACCGTTAACTGGCACATCACCGTAATTTACGCCTTCACCCCACCGGCGGCGACAAATACTGCCTTGAAGGAAGGTTTGATCAAGACTTTAGCTCTCTTTCCGACCCTCGTCGGCCGTTTCGGAGAAACCGACGACAATGGGTTGCCGTGCATTCTATTTGGCGATGGCAAGAGCCGAGGGGCGCTATTTGTAGAAGCGAAGGTGGATGAAAATCTCGAAAATTATCTCCCACTTAAGCCATCTCTCGATATGAAATCCTTCTACCCGCCGACCGAAGAAGCCAAGACTTTAATCCAAGTCCAGCTGAATCGTTTCGCATGTGGCGGTTTGGTTATAGCAATAACCGCACACCATCGGGTGGCCGACGGGCAATCTATGGGCAACTTCTTCACCGCTTGGGGGAGGTGTGTTCGTGGGCTTGATGTTGCCCCCCTCCCAGTCTATGATCAAAGCATGCTTGCACCGCGCCACCCTCCTAGGTATTGTTGTGATAGATGTCTTGTATTCTGGTAGTGATTGATCGGAAATGTTACCCCAGCTACTAATATCAAGATCAGTAGGGGTGTCAATGGACAACGGTCCAATGGATTCAAAAGATCCGAACATTAAGGGACAAGACTTGGGAACAAAAGTTGAATCCTAACTGTGTTCTTTGGATCCATATCCTAAGGTCTGAAATTATTTCAGATCTTGACCCAAATGTGTTACAAAATCCAATGGAGCGTCTTAGATATTTTAGAAGAGCATGAATGTGCAAAAATAATCATCATATTTTTGTTCATTTATATCTGTTCATCAGAGGTATTTTTGCAATGTAAGTATGATCTAGGACACTCTAATGAAACCCCTAGACTAAACAGTTGGAGGTATTTTCGCAGCGTGAGTATGATCTAGGACACTCTGATGGGACCCCTAGACTAAACATAAGTAGGATCCAAAAGGATCCAATTGCAATTGATAAGGGTTCTATTTGGGACTCGGGGAGAATTCACCCTTAAAAATTAGCTGTTAAGAAGAGGATGCCCAACCTTAAAAATTAGCTGTTAAGGAGAGGATGGCCAAGTCCTTATAAGCCCATCCACATCCATTCAGTTTTCTGATGTGGGATCTTTGCTTTCGCATGGAATCCCCAACAGATTCTGAAGGGATCATGATCAAGACATGTAAATCCAATCCGAAGTGGATCTGTGGTATCTTTGGTCTTTGTACGAGTATTTAAAAGCTTCTCATCCTCAAGTGACTTATGTTTATGTTTTAATTTCTTTATTGCTTTCTAGTTTGATATGGGTTTGTGTTCGCAGGTGCGACTTCGAATTCTGGGGGGTCGAGTTTGTACCGCTCTCCCTCATTTCTCATTCTTACAACGAAGCTTTATCGGAATTCAATCCCAATGTACGTAACATATTAGCACATTACTCTAAGGAGTTTATATCAACAAAGCTGAAGGGTCAGCTTCAACAAAAATATTCGACTTTCGAGTTGCTAACGGCTCACCTATGGAGGAAGATAACCGAGGCTCGCGGGCTTCACCCGATGGCCCTTACCCAAATCAGGGTAGCGGTGAACGGACGGCGAAGATTAACCCCGCCAGCTCCAAAAGAGTACTTTGGTAACTTGGTGATCAGTGCCTTCTCAAATGCAATTGTGAAAGACTTACTAGATGGAACTCTTGAACATACCGCCGGACTAGTTAGTGATGGAGTTCGACAGGTCGGAGATAGCTATCTCCGATCGTTCATCGATTTTGGGTTTATTAATGAAAGGGAAGTTCTGATGCCTAATACAGATGTAGAGGGGACAGTATTGTCCCCTAATTTGGAAGTTGATAGCTGGTTAGGGTTAAATTTTGATGAGATGGATTTTGGGTGTGGGGGTAGATTGTGTAGTTTTTTACCTGGTTGGGTGCCTGTGGAAGGGGTGGTCATACTAATTCCTTCATTGGACGAGGATGATAAAGGGGGTGTGGATGTTATAGTTACTATGTTGGAAGAGCATGCAAAACTCTTCAGACAAATCTCCCACTCCTTGGCTTGAGAGATGGTGAAATATTCCCAAGAGGTTGCTTTGTTCACTGTAGTAGACTATTATAGAAGGGTGTAGTTATCAATAATAGGGGGTTGTTTTCTTTATTGAGTATCAGAAGATAGGCTTCACCAAAGACTGGTTATGTGTTTTGACTGGAAGGTCCTTAAAGTTCCTTTGTCAGCAATAAAATCCAATAATAATCTCATGAGTTGTCGACAATCATATTGAAAAGTTCTCAATGAGATGTTATATTCGTTCAATAGCATAATCTTTGAACACTAATCTGAAGGAATGATTTCAGCTCGATATGACCTTAAGCATAGAAACCCAAGTCCTTATCCACAAGGTGTCATGTATATTGTCTCTACAGGAGATGACCACAAAAGAACACATTCTTAACGTTTATCCTAAAAGGGACTTGCTAGCGTCCATCTCAAAAGGGTTTTCGCGGCTGATCTCTAGCACGTCAGGCCAGCCACCTCGTTAATGAAGACAACAGCTTTTGTCTCTATTCATAAGGTGGCTGGTCTGACATGCAACAGACCAGCCGCGAAAAGCCTTTTGCGATGGACCTTAGTAAATCCCATCTTAAAAAGAGGTTATTGTCGGTAGAAGAAATGCACATGAAGGCACGAACAGTCTTTGCACAAATGGCAAAAGGGTTGTCATAGTCAACCCGTTATTCTTGTTTGTACCTTTATGCTACCAAACAAGTTTTGTACCTGTCAAGCACTCAAGCCTACCAGCGGACTTGAGCTTACCAAAATATGGGCGATGATAAATTCGCACCCCCTTTAAGATAATTCGCACCCTTGTAATGTGAACTGACGTCAAAAAGGAGGGTAACGTGAACAGAATTAATCGCTTTTTGACTTCAATTCACGTTAAAGGGGTGGGAATCATCCTACAGGGGGTGCGAGTTTATCATAGCCCTCAAATAAACCTAGTTACTCCCAATCACTGGTGCATATAGACATGGAACCAGATCATTGCTTTCATTGAGAGCTTAAAGCTCCCCATCCATTGTCTTTCTCCAACACCCCTTTATGGCTCCTTTAGGCAGAAGGAATGACGAGAAGAAGTCTTAGGAGGAAATAGAAGACCTCTCAAGATACTGCCCTCAAGAAAATGTTGGCGAAATGCTCCTCTCAATCTGAAGAAAAGAGGGACCAATCAAGACAAGCCATGAATAAGCGCGGGTGGTTGTTAGTCCAGGAGAACTGCATGGAAATGTTCTCATCTTTGGATCATTTATTTAACCCAGAATTTATCTAGGAACCCGGGGCAGCACCTTAAATTTTATTAATGAGAAAAAATAGTGACAAGAGGAGGACATAGAACCTTGCCTCTAGCCCAAAACAGATACAAAAAGAAAAAGAAAAAAAATATTTCATTTACCCTTCTACAAGAAACAAACAATATTTATTTAGTACGTGTGAATCTAAGAAATACCTAATTGGTCATATCTAACGGCTCCTCTAGAGTTCTTGGGGAGTGTAGCCCATTCCCAAAGACTGCATTAGGGCCAAGCTATCCGCAACAAGATTACATTCCCAGAAATGTGAGTAATAACAAAATTCATAGCAGATAATATATCCCCTAACTCTTTTATAATATGGTGAATGTGCGAAGGAGACTGTCTTTACCTTTGATGATATTGACAAGGAAAAAACTATCCTATTCAATCCATATTTTTTTAATACTTAAAGCACAATAACAGAGACTATCTCTCATAGCTTTGGCTTCAGCTAGCATGCTAGTATTCACATCATAGAAATGAGAGAAAACAATTATGACTCGACTATTATTATCTCTGATAATACCGTCTCTTACAGCGAATACCAGGGTTGCCTCTAGCTGCACCATCGATGTTCAACTTCAAAAAATTGCTCCTAGATTTTTTCTAGTAAACCAAAGATAATTTTTTCGGGATGGGATCTTTAATCGTAATGTTGAACTGATCTAGAGATAATCTTTCCATTAGGTTGCATTTGGACGTCGTTTTTGCATTATCTCCTAGATCCCTAAGCCATGTTATGATTTTCTTTTTAATCTGATTAGTATGTGTCCTTTGATTTTCCATTCTTCTTTTGTACCTTTCTAACCAGATTTCCCATATTATAATGGAAGAGGTAATTTTGACAATAACACTTTCTTAGTTTCTTTTGAGCATAACATTTCCAAATTCATAGAGGTTCTGATCCTTTACCATCCTCCTCTTAGAACCCGAACCCACATCTCCAATATTCCAGGCCATGAATTTTAATGTCATCGATTGGTCTAGAAACAACCTCCCATGTCATCTCTCCCCTAGAATCAGATTGAGATCGAAATTTATTCTCAGAACCTTCTGCGCCTCTTTCCTTTTTCAATTTTTCCTATAAGCACGATCTTCACTAACTGGACATGCATCACAATTAAAAGGAAAAGAAACATGAGAAGCATCACCTTTATTGATAATCAAACCAAAATATAACATTGGTTTCAATAAATAATCTTTATGTGGATGACCAAAACATCTTTTCCACAAAGGCCACAAATCATTTTCTAATAAAAAGCACGAAATGAGTAAGCAAACAAAGGACCCAACTGGTATTGGGGGCTTGCTTAGAGATGAGGCAGGTGACACTAAATGAGCCTTCTTTGGTCATCTTGGTATTAAGGATTCTAACGAGACAGAAGCAAGGGCTCTTCTGCAAGGAATCCAGATTTTGGATACGGCGAATATGGACTATCTTATGAATGAGGGAGACTCCCTTAATGTCGTTCGTTGGTAGGATGGGTCACACCCACCGCTATGGAGATTTGCGGAGTATTTTGATGAGATTCAGGATCATCTCGCCAATCATCTGGTGAGATTTCGTCATGTCAGTAGATCGACGAATTGTGAGGTGGACCATACGGCCCGAGCTGCAATTCATCGAGATATATTGGAGATCTTCGATTATCTCCCTCCTTGACTATGGTTCTATGTTCCCTTTTCTCCTTCGTATTTCTTTGCTTTGTATCACTTTTTTCCCTAATCAATATATTATTATTATTCAAAAAGAAAAACTTATTCAAGATAAATCACATAAATCGTATGAAACGAACGATTTATGATCGAATTGTAAGATTCAATAAAAAAAAATCAAGAATTTCTTACATATTAAGAATCAGTCACGGGATTCAAATCGAAATCTATAAGATTTGATTGAATCGTAAGATTGAATCGCAAATCGTACGATTTTAAAAACAACGATGATATCCATAGTTGCCAATTTTGTTCAGATTTCTTTATTGTTTTTGTTCAATATTGGTGTTTCATTTCAGAGATGTTACAAAATTCGAATAAGTTGAAAAGAACTTGAAAGAGTAGTGAAACATGAGAAAACTAGAAAAGCTTAAACAAACTTTTCTAAACAAAATGGAAAAAAATTAAAATAGAATTGACCGAGAATAAAAATAAAATTGTCCCAAGAAAAAAAATGACTTCATTTTCAAAGTAAAACCAAAGTAGAAGTAAAAATCATGTTTATTTTCCCCCTCCATTTGGGAAGAAACTTAAAAGGCTATTATTTGGACAATTCGTTGAAGACAAGAAATGTAAAATGAATTGTTCATAGCAATCAAACGTCCCAGAAAGGAAATACGGTATCATTTTACTTTATTTTCCCGTGGAAACACTGTTTCAATGGCAACCCAATGGACCTCAAGTGTATAGGGGGCCTAGAAAACTTTCAAAGGAATTGAATTATCTGCAACACAAAATAAAATTTTCTTATTTTCTATCCGTTGGTGGATATGGCAAGAGAGACACAACATAAACTTTATGAGGATACAGTCTGATCTTATATGTTCAACAGGAGACTCAACGCAGGTGTGGCTAAAATGGGGCCAAAGAAAATCCTAGTTGACTCAACGGGGGGCTCGAATGAGTCTTCGATTGATGCGATTGAGTACACAAGTTTATGCAGATCAACTTGGGTGAGTCCAAGGAGTTTTGATTGTATTTGTAAGGAAAAATGCAAACTCAGGTGAATCGACGATGACACGGTTAAAAAGGTAATAATCGTTACGTTGTTCAGTTAGCTTTCCACCCACACTGCTAAGAGCTGAGAGCTTATGCGATGTTAATGTGTGGACATTAGAAAAACAACCTAGAAATTGGATTTTGATGAGAGTTCAACAGAAAACCTAATGACAGAACAATAGTTATAGTGTCAACACATTTTAGAAAACCTATATAGACCGGAGGACTAGGATTATCTTATGGAGATGATTTTTGGGTCACACAACCTATTCTACATCTGATTATCTCCATAAGATGATCCTAACCCTCCAATCCATAGAGTGACAACACGTCATAGAAACCTTTACAAATTGGACTGTTAGGTTCATCCAGTGGAGAATTTTCGAGGCATGGCCCATCCAAGTTAAGTGTTACGATATTGAGTGGGGCCCTGTCTAGGTGTGGACTAGGTGGGACCCATCCTTGTATGGGAAAGGTTTAAAGAGCCTAACCTATCACGTTCCATCAGGTCTAAAGCTTTTGGTGTATTGGTTGGGTACTTTTAACATTTGGCATCAGAGCAACCACTGTGTCCTGTGTTCAAGTCACATGAAGGGCAACCTATGGAGAGGACTATTTGGAAAGGGCTACTTGGTAAAAAAAAAAAAAAAAAAGCCTGAGTAAAAGCCACCAAATTGAAGTTGTATAGAGTGGGCCGCCTCAAAAGGGGAGACCTGTGGAATTGGCAACATAGAAAGAAAAAAAACCAGTCAAAATAAAAGTACTGAGAGTGGGCAACTTAGAACAGCGGATGCAAAAGCATGGCAGGATGTTACAATCCTGAGTGGGGCCTACCTAGGTATGGAAGGGACCCAATCTGGTATGTGGCATGTTTAAAGGGCCTAGCTAGGTAGCCCGACGCATTTCATCAGCTCTAAAGCTTTTGGGGGTATTGGTTAGGTACCTAACAACATTAGGGTCCAACAAATGAATTGTTTGGATCACCAAACCATGTGGGTCCCACTGTATGAAATCTAAAGATGCCCTTGATCCTTTTAGCCTCTTTTAAGACTACCTAGAAATGGTCTCGATTTCACAAGCATATCCCCACGAGGCCATGAGCCTCAATGCTTTGATAGTGTAGTAGGTAATGAGCTGAACTAGTACGTGTTTCGAGGTTGGATCCCTACAAAAGTGGCACGTGTATAATGGATCAAAACTAGAAGAGTTTACAACAGAAACGACTCTACCTAGTAAGAAGCCTCCTTTCATTTTCAAAGATGGCTACTGTGTATCCTTTATACACCCGTAAAATAAGGTTTGACAATTATTTCCTTAAAAGGAAATTGTACAACAAAATCAAGTAAGACAAATTGAATGTTGCAATACCAACACCCATTTCCTTCAAAGTTTTCTACGTCTACTTAGACGCATGGCATTACGAGAAACTGCAATTTGGAGTTTTCTATCTTGAATAGGAGAATTTACGTGTTTTTTTCTGGTAGGTAATGTTTTGTATTTTATATGCCAACTAAAGTAACATTCAAAAGCTTCCATGGCAGTCTTCTCCTTGTTAAAATTCAACCTCAGAACATAACCATGGCGACATTATTTCATCGTTTTCTTCACAAATTCAATAGAGGATAAACTTCAAAGACCTTAAAAACACCAGCAAACTGGTTTTAACTCAAAATAGAATACAAGGAATCCCTATATAAACACCATCCAAAAGTAGAAAATACCCAACACTCAGACATGGAAGTGCAAGTACTGAGATCTACCATCATATCCAACGTTGATCAGCAAACAAAAGTTACACAAATACCCCTCACCATATTTGATAGGTCCACCCTTAACTGGCACATCCCCGTAATTTACGCCTTCACCCCACCGGCGGCGACAAATACTGCCTTGAAGGAAGGTTTGATCAAGACTTTAGCGCACTTTCCGACCCTCGTCGGCCGTTTCGGAGAAACTGACGACAATGGGTTGCCGTGCATTCTATTTGGCCGTGGCAAGAGCCGAGGGGCGCTATTTGTAGAAGCGAAGGTGGATGAAAATCTCGAAAATTATCTCCCGCTTGAGCCATCTCTAGATATGAAATCCTTCTACCCGCCGACCGAAGAAGCCAAGACTTTAATCCAAGTCCAGCTGAATCGTTTCGCATGTGGCGGTTTGGTTATAGCAATAACCGCACACCATTGGGTGGCCGACGGGCAATCTATGGGCAACTTCTTCACCGCTTGGGGGAGGTGTGTTCGTGGGCTTGATGTTGCCCCCCTCCCAGTCTATGATCAAAGCATGCTTGCACCGCGCCACCCTCCTAGGTATTGTTGTGATAGATGTCTTGTATTCTGGTAGTGATTGATCGGAAATGTTACCCCAGCTACTAATCACAAGATTAGTAGGGGTGTCAATGGACAACGGTCCAATGGATTCAAAAGATCCGAACATTAAGGGACAAGACTTGGGAACAAAAGTTGAATCCTAACTGTGTTTTTTGGATCCATATCCTAAGGTCTGAAATTATTTCAGATCTTGACCCAAATGTGGCCACAAAATCCAACAGAGGGTTAGATTTGAATGGCGAGCGTCAATATACAAATATAACCTTCATTTTTATTCATTTATGACTATTCATGAAAATATTTTCCTAACATTCAAAAACCCAACTCAAAATGACAAACAATATTTTATTTTCACACTTTTCATTTACATAAAGTTTCTTCTCCATCTTGTTTCTTCCCTCCCTTCACCCTTAGCACCTGTTCGTTTAAGATCGACAAGCGATTGCGAGCCCGAAACCAATTATTGGACTCAAAATTAAACGTACAGGGCCTAAGCTCCAAGCAACATAAGTATGATCTAGGATACTCCAATAGACGGTCAGATTAAAAATAGATTGTGACCCAGACTCAAAAGGTAGATCCAAAAAGTACTCCAAAAGGGTCCAATTGATAAGGGTTCCGAATGGATCATGATCAAGATTAAGTAATTTGTGATCAAGACATAGGTAAATCAGATCGAAATGGAACAGTGGTATATTTTTGGTCTTTGTACCACGAGTATTTATAATCTTCTCATCCTTAATTGACTTATATATATATTTTATTTTCTTTATTGCTTTCTAGTTTGATCCGGGTTTGTGTTTGCAGGTGTGAGTTTGAATTCTGGGGGGTCGAGTTTGCGCCACTCTCCCTCATTTCTCATTCTTACGATGAAGCTCCATTGGAATTCAATCCTGACATACGTAACATATTAGTACATTACTCTAAGGAGTTTATATCAACAAAGCTCAAAGGCCAGCTTCTGCATAAATATTCGACTTTCGAGTTGCTATTGGCTCATCTATGGAGGAAGATAACCGTGGCTCGCGGACTTGACCCGATGGAGCTTACACAAATCAGGGTCGCGGTGAACGGACGGCAAAGATTGTCCCCTCCAGCTCCAAAAGAGTACTTTGGTAACTTGGTGATCAATGCCTTCTCAAATGCAATTGTGCAAGAGCTACTTGATGGAAGTCTTGAACATACCGCCGGACTAGTTCGGGGTGGAGTCCGACAAATTACAGATAGCTATCTCCGATCGTTCATTGATTTTGGGTTTTTGAATGAAAGGGAAGTGCTGATGCCTATTACAGATATAGAGGGAACAGTTTTGTCCCCTAATTTGGAAGTTGATTGCTGGTTAGGGTTTAATTTTGATGAGATGAATTTTGGGTGTGGGGGAAGATTGTGTAGTTTTTTACCTGGTTGGGTTCCTGTGGAAGGGGTGGTGATACTAATTCCTTCATTGGATGAGGATGTTAAAGGGGGTGTGGATGTTATAGTTACAATGTTGGAAGAGCATGCAAAACTGTTTAAACAAATCTCCCACTCCTTGGCTTGAGAGATGATGAGATATTCCTAGGAGGTTGCTTTCTTCACTGCTGGTAAACTGTTACAGAAGGATGTAGTTATCAATAACAGGGGGTTGTTTTCTTTATTGAGCATCAAGGATAGGCTTCAACAAAAGACTGGATGTGGAAAGGTCCTCCTTAAAAGTTCTCTGTCAATTATAAGATCCAATAATAATCTCATGAGTTGTGGACAATTGTATTGAAATTTGAAAAGCTCTCAATGGGATCTTATCTTATATTCATTGATCATTGGTGTCAGTGCCACTGTCATGCCAGTCTCTGGCTATTGCTACCACCATAACAGATTCCATTAAAGAATCTAAAGAATGTTTCCTATGAATTTACTGGAAAATGATATCAGCACAACCATAATTTGGTATTTTGTGACCGTCTTGTCTTTTATTAGTGTTTAAAAGATTATTAAATTTCCCAAAAACTCTCACGAGACAATTAAATAAGAAAAGACGGCTGGGTTTTGGTTAACATTTCCCTATTTATATTGTAATAGTATTATTTACAGGGAAATGATTTCAGCACTCCCAACGTTTTGATAAAGATGCACGAAGCATCTCATCATGTAATATTCGAAGGGCTTAAAAAGTTAAAAGAGCTTTTTGAGAACCTCATTATCCCATTGACAACCCTGAATACTACACGACAAGATACCTCGCGCATCTTTATCAAATATTGGAGCACTGAAATCATGTCCCTATTTATATTGTAATAGTGTTATTACTTCGTCTTCGCAGAAACCTGAAAGACGGGGAGATTAATCTTCTCACCTCCCTACTTGCTCGACTTTCGGACCAATATCCATCCCTCCATGAATGTGATAAGTGGATCTGGATGCTGGAGTCTCATGGTAAATGTGGAATCTAGGAGGACTGCTAGTATGCTCCATCTATGGAATGCAAACGTCCCACCCTGGATACAGTGCTTCGCTTGGACGGTATACCATAGGTCGATCAATACATGTGAATGGCTTAAATAAAGAAAGATCCAATGTACTAGCTGTGTGCTCTGTGCCGCAACCACGAATAGTCGTTGGACCATCTACTTCTATTATGCCCTTTCTCCTATTCGGTTTGGATGGGTATTTTCAGATCTTTTGGGATATCTAATCCAAGATTGTATCGCAAAGACCTTGCTAAATTGGGCAGGTGGCTTTCATGGTTGTCTTGAGAATCTGATGTGGTCTTATATGCCTTTTGCTGTGATTTAGCCCCTATGGGCTGAGCGTAATGGGCGGATATTTAATTGTAAAGCCAAGCATATCTGGCACGTTCTTCTGGATATTAAAATCAGCATTATTAGCCGGGAAAAAGCTAGGGGTGGAATCCCGTATTCTTTGTTGGATGTACTCCGTAATGGACTGTCGATAATGAAGGAAAGGAAGATATCCAAGTCTATTATGCCTAAATGGGACCCCCACGTTGCGGTTGGGTAAAACTTAATTATATTGAGTCGCCGCTTGGCAACCCAGGGATGGCTGGCATTGTGGGTGCGATTCGCAATTCTGAAAGCCTGATTATTATGACGTTTTCGGGTCTGGTTGGAACATGCAATGCCAATGAGGCTGAGGCAAGAGCCCTAGTATTCGGACTAAAATGGTTCCGTTCCCACAAAATCGGTCCTTTGATTGTGGAAGGGATTCCTCAAATGTCATTGCTTGGGCTGCTAATAAATGTGCGGGACCTTGGCGCCTTTCTCATATTTTGGACGAGATCAGAGACTTGATACGCTGCCTAAAGCCGCAATTGGTGCATCGAAGGAGATCGGCTAATACAAAAGTGGACAAACTAGCAAAGGACGGAGTTACTAGGAATGATATGTTAGTTGTTTTTAAGAGGATGCAAATATACCTACTGCTGACTAAGGCGGTGTGGTTTTATTGTGGCCCTCTGGGGACATCTGGTACTTCTCGTTTGCGCTTTGGTTCTGGGTTTTTAATAAAATTGTAAACTTTCAAAAAAATTAAAAATTACTCACCTGCTGTGTATGCACTGAACAAACGTTTCCTAAAATGGTAATTTCTTACTGGCATGTTTGGCTACCATGAATTTTTTTTCTCCTGGAATATTGGCTGACCCAATGGTGGGAGAGGGATAGACACGAGGTGGACTGGGTGAGGACAGGGCAAGAAAAGCCTGAAAAACAAAGAAACAAAAAACTCTGCTCAAAATACAATCGACTTTTTCCTGATTTGTTAGCCACTAATCACCCTCAACTCAATCGCACCCTCTCAAGTGTCTCCCACCTTCCCACCCCTCTCTCACCACTTGCATACACTAATTTATCCTGAAAAAAGCTTCCTGGTTATACATCGTATATTCATATACCACTAGAAGTAATAAAAGAGTCTTAATGATCAGCCTAGAAATAGTGTTGAATCCTGAATTAAGTACTATGATATAAGAGAAACCTATTCAGTATCAAACAGCGTCTGAAACTAAGATTCCTGTAGTTTGAAAACAAGTTCAATGAACAACCAACAAAAGATTCAATCCGGCATAAATAAAGAACCCCTTGTCCCAAAGGAAGTAAGAAGGTACACAAACAGAACAAAACTATATGTTTCCAAAGCCTAAATTTAATAAATTTAACATTTACCCAAAAAAAGACTACATCAGCCTTGCTTCTTTTTTTTCTCCAATTCATGAAGTAGAACAGTTGGTCACGAGAATGGACTGATAAGATTGTCACTACTTAAATGTGAAAACGAGAGGCACAAAACCCATCTCTGGAACTTTACAAGACTAAGTCACAAATTCATTGTTCTTCTAAAGAGAAACCAACCTAACAAAGTAGACAGGGCAGTCATAACGGGCAAGCATTGTGATTGTTTAGAGCCTGTAATTGCCATATCCTCCCACTCCAGATGACCCATATCCACCAAGTGACCCACCAAGTGATGGTGCTGGCAATGACGATGATGGGTAAGTGGTACTGGAATACTGAGAGTAGGACCTCAAACCAGTATCAAGTTTGCCATAGCTGCTGGTGATTGGGTCTTTGTGTCCAGCAATAAAATCCTGGCGATGAATGAATAGAAACAATAAGAGAATAATCTCTCTCTGTGTACTGTAACATGGAAGCTACATCAACCTCATTTGTGGTTTCTTGTCTAACAAAATTTCTTACTTATATGCTAGAGAAGAAGATGAACATTCTTTACCTGAATAAGCTGCTGAGCTGTCTGGACCTGTGTTGAAGTGCCCTTAATCTCCACTGTGATCTCATCAGGCAAGCCCCTACTCTCCTGAACGGTGAGGATTGCGCCACTTGTACGGCGTATATATGCAATGTTTGCTCCTGCAACACCAATGATGTCCTCTGCATATGATAGAGGAATCTGCATAGTCTGTGTCATCTGTGACCACAAGCAGTTACAGACACAATCAGGGAAAATAACAGGCACGGGCAAAGAAGCAAATAGGGTTGTAGCAAGGCCTTGCGGTCAAGTGGTTATGGTGTACATGGTTTTAAATTTTGACCGAAATCCAAAATTTCGGTCAGAAATTTTGGATTTTGGTCAACCCCGAAACTGATATCGCAAATACCCAAATCGTTACACAATTTCGACCATGGTGTACATGGTTTTAAATTTTGACCGAAATCCAAAATTTCGGACAGAAATTTTGGATTTTGGTCAACCCCGAAACTGATATCGCAAATACCCAAATCGTTACACAATTTCGACCGAAATTTAAGGTCCGAAATTTAAGGAAAATCAACCAAAAATCTCAATTTTTTAAATTATTTAATATTTTCAGCCGAAATTTGGCATCAGATAAACTGAAATTTGAAACCATGATGTTGTATATGAATTCCAAGCTTTGGTGTTATAGGATTGTACTTTTAACAGACTGATTTTCCCTAATAGATTGAATGTTGGATGCAATATAATGTTTAGGGGGAAATGACAAATGCCAAAAAGAAATAATAAATAATATATTTCTCTCATCAATTGTTGAAATTTGGAAGGTATTGTCCTTATTTATATAGCAATTAATTGTCGTAATCAGTATTATCATGAATCAACACAAATTAACTTGAACCAGCTGTTCCAAAGCCCTGATTGTCAAGGGTCACTTTTAGTCAATAGGGCTCCAAACTATAATGATACATTCATATTAACTTGCGAAGGATCGAGCAAGCCTCTGGTATCCTCACAAAATCATAGCCAAGAAGGGGGAGGGTCCTCGAGAACCCATAACCAAGAACCTGTTCCTGGTTTCATGCCTTCATACAAAAATTGACATCAGAAATTGATTACAACTTTAAATGTCGTGATATCGAGTGAGCAATTGAACCCTTGCTATCTATGTCTTATAACACCGACAATATTGAAGCTCCTTATCGCTACATCAAAAATATTAACTCTTGAACTGTCATGATATATAGATATGGGGACTGATATAAGCACGACCATGTTTTGATAATGAGATGAATCACCTTGTTTTCACTTCTCTAATTGGGCTGCTGAGAGCTCTTGGGGAATTGTAATAGCTTTTGCTAGCTGGTTAAAAAAACTATTGCAATTCACAAAACTCTCTCAGTAACCAATTAGAGAAGTGAAAACATTGTGACTCGTCCCGTTATCAGCCCCTATATACACACAAATATAAAATGGAAAAAAGAAAATCAAACCTGGGTAACTAAAGGAGCAGTAGAACGCCCAAGTCCTGAAGAACGTAATCCACTAAGAGCAGGGTCTTGTCCATATAAAGACAGGCCAGTATGTTGAATTTGTGGCTCCAGCAGTGTTTCACGATCAAGAAACAAAGAATCCCTCTTCAATGAGAGAGGATAATCATTGCTAATCCCAGTTTGTGAAGCTGTGTGTATCAAGGATTGAGATTTATCAGCCCAGGTGTCTACTGCTCGATCATGAGAAACTGGTGCACTATACTGCCAAGTGGGACCAAAACAAACCTTAGAACAAAATAATAAGCATATGAATAACCCAATTTAGGCAGCAAGCATAAAAAACTTACAGTCTTCTCGAATAAAGGAATGACACTATGATCAACCAAAAACTTCCGAAGATGTCCAACAGTTGCTTCAAGTGCTTTGATAACTTTCAAAGACTCTCCCTGTATCTCTACAATCCTCTCGTCTGAGGCAGCATATGGCAGCTCCTCTATAACAAGAGATACATGTGTCACATACCATGTCATCAAAAGAAAATTCTTAGCACAAATGTGATAAAGAGTAGCTTCAAATATATCTAGAAATAAAGTATACATGTGCTCTAAAGTCTAAACACAGAGATCCTTTACCCAATGGATATGCCATATAATGATTTAACTATATGTAAATACAGAACCTGTATGCCCCTATCTCTTATACAGTTTCTTATGAAAAATAAAAGAAAATTTATTTAGGAAAACAAGTAGAACTAGCACAAGGTAAACCTGGACGAGACCAAAAAAGGAGAGAGAGAGAGAGAGAGAGAGAGAGAGAGAAGAAGAAGAAGAAGAAAGGAACTTAAATCATATGTCCATTTTTCATCGACCAAATTCCAAAATTTCACTTCAGATGATATAAATTAATGCGAAAGATATTGAAAATAATTATTGGCGGTTTTATAAGAGTGAAGAAAAAAACAACATTACAGGAGGAAAGAAGGCAATCATTGCTGCCTGAAACGTTATATTCAAGGGAAAATTTTGAGAAGTAAGATACCTCCAGATAGCACCCTCACAGAGGCACCTGTACTCTCTTGGATTGATTTGATTTGAGAGCCTTGCTTTCCAATTAAGTTGATGCCTTGTGAGGATGGCACCAATAATCGGACAGAACATATTGTACCTCCAGCGGAACCATCACCCTCACCCTCGGATATTCCACTAATTCGTTTGAATATCCTTAGTACAGCCTCCATTGCAGGGGATTTTTCTGCTTCTGGTTCTTCTTTTCCAGATATCAAAACCTATAAGAATAACAAAGAACATTGGGCCAAAGAAAACCATATAGTTAATTACAGTTCAGAAGGCTAAAGAAGGATGATTGGCAGCATTGAAACATATGGCTGTAATATAAGACAAGTTACAACCATCCACTGGTCTTAAATTTTGACATATATTTGGCAATTGACATGAGACATGGGACCTCGTATTGATAACTATTTTACTAGATTGGGAACTTCAATTGAAATAATAATAAAGAATAAATGAAAATTTTCTATTGGAAAGAGCAATAATCAAATAAATAAAAAAAATCAAGATATAAAAACTCAAATATTATTTTGAATTCTTCATTATTCTAATTCTTTCCAAGATATTTGAAAAATTCAAATCAAGAACTTGCAGTTTCCAAATGAAAAAAAGGGGTCATCAATTCATCAAGCAGGATGTGGGGGAGGGGGTAGCAGTAGCGCGTAGCAGTAGCCCAGGTTAACCATATCAGACATGATATTTCTCTGCATCAAAGTGAAAACTTTCCATCCACACCAACAACCATAGATGAATAAAACGACAGGACACTTTGATGGGAATACAAAAAACATGTTTAAAGTGGTTCGCTCGAAAGAGTTCAAAACCAAGACCAGGTCGTGAACGCATAAAATATAACCGTATCAAAATAATAGACAAAGATAGCATAAAGTTTTTATCAGGTTTCGCTATTTATATCAGACGAAAAAATATGGCATATGTATATATATATATATATATATATATATATATATATATATATATATGAAATGATATCAACGCTGCAATGTTTTGATATTTCTGTGGAAGCTTCTTATCTTTTAGTATTTAAAGGGTACAGTTCCCAAAAAGCTATCACAAGCCCCTTACATACTGAAAGACTAAGAAGCTTCCGCGGAAATATCAAAACACCGCAGTGCTGATAGTGATATCACTTCCCTATGTGTGTGTGTGTACCTGCCTCTTAGCGTGCGGGCATGATACCAAGAAATATCAACATCTGACCAAGATGAAAAGTATGGTTTCAAGCCATTAAATCTTGTTATTATACATGGAAAACAGAGGTCCTGTTACAAAAGGCACTCTGCAAAATAAACACCTAGTTTTAGTGCTTTAAATAAAAGAACTAAACAATGAGTCCAGTCTTGGTATCATAGGGAGGAAGAATAACTTTAATAAAAGCGGTACTTGCGAACATCCTAATTTACCATCTTTCTGCTTTTAAGTGCCCAGCAAGTGTTGTAAATCGGACTGAGCAAATCCAGAGATTCTTATGGAGTGGTTCAGATGAAAGAAGGAAGATGTCTTTAGTGAGATGGGAAGAAGTGTGCAAGCCTTTGAAAGCAGGGGGCTTAGGCATAAGGAGGCTTAAAGGAGTACACTCGACTCTCCTTGAAAATGGTTATGGAGATTTGGTCTTGAGAGGGATTATCTATGGGTAAAGGTGATCGTCAGCAAGTACGGAGCTCTTCAGGCAATTGGTCTTCTCATGATAGATATAATCAGGCTAGGCTTACTTCCTGGAGGGATATTAAGAAGCAATCATATAAGTTCAATGAAGGTATCGGATTCAAAGTTTATAAAGGAGACATGATTAAATTCTGGACTGATCATGGCGATTGGCAATGCCATGATCGACCGCTATGTGAGGCATTCCCAGACCTATTTGCAATGGCTTTAAATAAGGAAGCATTTGTTGAGGATTGTTTTGTGAGATTGGAAGGGACGGGTATCATGGACTAATTTATTTAGAAGGAATTTCTTCAAAAGAGAGATAGACAGGGTAGCTAGACTATTGGAGATATTGGAAGCATGCTATATTAAAAGAACTGGAAAGGACAAAAGGGTTTGGATCTTGTGGTGTCAATTCGTTTTACAACATCATTGTTCCTTGCCCTAGAGTCTCTGGTGTAGCTAGGGTGTGGAGCATCCAGGCTTCTCCGAGGATTTGTGTGTTTGCATGGATAGCTTTCCAAGATAAGATCCTCACGGTGGAGAATTTGTGAAAGCAAAGCATGATTATTGTGGATCATTGCACCTTATGCCGAGAGGCGGGAGAATCGGCAGATCATCTGTTCATTCACTACAGCATTGCGAGAAGCATTAGGAGTCATATATTGATGAGATTTGGATTGTCTTGGGTATTCCCATCGAAGGTGCCACACTTACTTAATATTTGGCCTTTCTGTTCATGGAAGGAGAAAGGGAGGTATTATGGAAAGCCTTCCTTCTAGCAACCTTTTGGGTGATATGGAAGAAAATAAATGCAAGGATATTTGAAGGATTATCTAAAGGCCCTGTATTCCTATACACTAAGGTGACATCGCTTGCGATATCATGGGTGAAGGTCCTTTCTTGCTTCAGGTTCACCTCATACACTAACCTTTGGCATGGCTAGAGTGAAGTTATTGGAGGTAGGGTGCAAAGAGAAGTCCTTGCTCCTAAATGGTCTCCCCCCTGAGCGAGGGAAGTTGAAACTCAATTTTGACAGATCCAGCTTAGGCAATCCAAGTAGGAATGGCACAGAAGGCCTTATAAGGAATGATTTGGGATCTACGAGATTGGCCTTTCAGACTCAAATGAAGCGGAAGTTCGAGTAGTGCTTCAAGGATTCAGGTTGGTGGAGGATGGAATTTGGACAGGCTAATAGAGGAAGGCAACTCTCTCAATGTCATAAGATGGTTGATGGGTAGTCACCCCAAATGGAGGTTTGTGCACTTTATATAAGGTGGATGGACCGTACGGAGAACCACAATATAGTTTATCGTCGTGTAAAAGGATCAGCCAATAGTGAGGCTGACCAGCTGACTAGAGCGTGTGTCCTTAGAGAACCACAATATAGTTTATCGTCGTGTAAAAGGATCAGCCAATAGTGAGGCTGACCAGCTGACTAGAGCGTGTGTCCTTAGAGATAGTCTGGCCCTCTTTGACTTTATGCCTCCTTGATCCATTGTTCTTTATCTTTATTTGCTTTTAACTGTATTTTTCTCCTCGGTCAGTTTTTTGATAAAATCAACCACTGTTAAAAAAAAGGGAAACTAACCAATGGAGACAAAAGATAGAATTTTTTAAAAAAAAGAAGCACGGTTTATAGGACATGTCCATCACCCACCTACGCGGTCTCTAGCATTTCCCTTTCATACATATGTATTAGTAACCATTTGTGTCTAACACACAATTATATATCTCGAGGGCATCACCATCTCTCACAACTTGTGTAATTACTAAACAAATTACAAATAGCCAAAGATGAACAATTTTTTCTAAGAAAATGTTCATCTTTTTTTTTTTGTATCGAAATTGCATCGAAATAAATGAAACCCTAATCTTATCTCTTTTTCTTTTTTATAATTAAAATGGAAGCATGCATTAATATACGCATTAAAAATCTATCATACTCCATTCAAACCCTAGGAGGAGGAGGAGTAAAATAGGAATGCAAAGGCACAAACCCTAATCTAATCTTCCTTTGAAAGAAAAAAAAACCCTAATATCAAGTTATCAACGCGACAATCATAAATCAACCCCTATGTTGGTGAAGAAAGAATTCTAGAATTTCTCATCCAACAAGAAGCCAAACAGAAATAGTAAAATAGAGGAAAACGATAAAATCAATATGAAGAAATTCCACAAAAAACATAAACAGAAAGGAAAAAAGAAACCCTAGAAATGGCAGTAAAGTAAAGGGAGTAGAGAAACTCACGACGCGATCGGAAGTGCCAATAGCGCCTTCGAGGATGCGAATGCGGGCCCGTGTCTCCTCGCACATCTTCTTGATGAGCTCACCCTTTCTTCCAATAATACTTCCGACCTTGAGAACGGGAACCACTAGGCGAAACACGTTGTCCCCCGGCCACCCCGGCCATCTCTTCTCGGCCGGCGTCTGCACCATCGCCGGAGGTTCGGCTGCTGCTGCCGCCGGAGCTTCTGTTGCTGAAGAAACCGGAGGCTGAGCAGATAGATCAGATTCTGCCACGGCAACGGTGTCGGAGGAAGTTAAAGTGGCAGGAACTGGGTCGGATTCCGGCAAAGTGGTGGTTCCATCACCGGAAGATTCGGAAGGGAGAGTGGTATCCATGGGATGTTGAAGTAGGGTTTAGAACATTTGCCCTCTTTCACGCAGTGGGTTTTTATAGCAGGGGCTCATTGCGCTATTCGAGGGTTTTAGGTCATTTTTCGCACGCTTTAGATTTGTTTTCGCACGCTTTAGATTTGTTTTGGATACGTTATCCCTCGCATTTTGACGTGTATCGGTGCTGTAAGGTCTTGATAATGGCACGCTTTCTACTTGTTTTTACACCTAAATGGTCAGCATTCAGCAATACTAATTAAGGAGACGCCAGGATAGACACGATGGGATTTGCTAGCGTCAATCGCAGAAGGCATTTCGCGGATGGTCTGTTGCATTACAGCAGCCATCTCGTGGATGAAGACAAATTCTGCTGAAAAGTGAGCCTATGTGGTTACTCCCAGGTGCAACAGGCCATCTGCTAAATGCCTTTTGCGATGGACGCTAGCAAGTCCCCGACCACGAGGTTTTAAATTTCAGAAACTTGCTACTAAAGCTACCCTAAAGTTCTCCAAACGCCTTGTTTGGTTGCTCAAAGGTGGTTGGGAAAGTAGTGGAATAAGAAGTCAAGAGGAGTAGACAGGCATGGGAGATGAAAAGAAGAACAGTGGTAAGTAATGTTTGGTTGCACGGCAATCCTCTAAAGAGTTGTGGAAAATGTAGGGGAGTCATTACCAATATAGAGTTTGTTAGAGAGAGAAGGAATAAGACAAGACCTTTTCCACTCTTCTTCCACTTAAATTTCTTCATTTTTGGTAAAATTTGGTGGAATTTTCACATTATGTAGAATATCTCGACTCTTCTTCTTTTCGACTATAAACGATGGAATCGTCAGCAACTTCGATTCACTTTCCATCTGACAGGCTTTTTATTAGGAAATGATAAATGCGCCCATTTTCATGGGCCACCCAGGTACAGTGTATCTATGACTACAAAGGGGCTGATGTGCTTCACATTTAAAGGAATGAAGTGACCTGATTGCCACGTACCATGCAGCTGGGTGTCCCAAGTGATGACAAGGGGTGCATTTATCATTTCCCATTTTATTCATAGTTGGAAGTTCCCGCGACATAACATAATACATCTGTAACCCGACGTTTGGAGTTCTTTATGTTATTTGTACCGATAACCAGAACATGTGGGAACAACAAATATATAGGGATATAGCAGAAAAAATCGTCACATGGGCGCCACATAGGAAAAAAGGCAATTATGATGTCCCAGACATGTCTGAGAGTAAAAAAGGAGTTTCAATACAAATTTGGCAATCAAACATGAATCGGCATTCATTGGAAGTTCATTGGCGTTTAAAATTCTGATGGATGCCGAGCATTTGAGCAACCAAACAGGTTTATGCCCATACAGGAGAGGAATGCTAACCTGAAGGGTGCCTTGAAATCCGAGCCACAAGGTTGCCCCATTGGATCCACATCACACAACTACATTTATTACAACAGTGAAAATGCAAAATTAAGTGAATCATAGATGTAGTTGGGTGACATGGATCAATTCGGGAGTCTGTGCAACAGGGTTTTTGTAAGGGCATCCTTGCGGCAGGGTTTTTGGAAGGACACCCTTGAGTTTAGCATTCCTTCATAAAAGATCTAGTAATTTTGGGATGCATCGTATTAAAAGTTTCCTCGCCTTTATTATGCATGTGGGGCTCACCATATTTGATATAGGACCAATTACCAATGGGGGACAAACATTAGGCAAAATTATCAACAGGACCCATGCTTTTCAAAAATTATCAAAGGGGGACAAAAGAGGTCTTGTCAGTAAAAGCTGGACGAAAATACCCTTTGGCATTTACAACACGTTTTGACCTGTTTTCTTCTTCTTCCATCTTCTTTTACTTTTCCATTATCACCTTTTTGATTTTTTACCCTACTAGTCATCTTCCTCCTTGTTCAGCCACCATTGTTGCTGGCAAATCTTGAAAACTTGAATGTTGAGTTCTTACCATCTATCTCTTTGTATTTAGGTTTTATTTTTCTTTTTTCTTTTAGTTTTGCACTATTTTTATTCCTTTGTTTCTGATTTATCTTGTTAAGCGATTTGTTTTTTAGGGTGAGTTCTGGAGATAATGCATGGATGGCTTCACTCACTTTTTTGGAAGACAAGTGGTTTTATAAGAAAAAGTTGATGTAATACATGAATGGATGGCTACACATTTTTTGATTTACTTAATTATTATTTTTTTGTAATACACAAATTGGGATGTAATACATGAAGCACATTTAATGAAAAAACATCAATTTCTTTTGTTATTTCTATCATGAGCAGAATTATAATGCCATTAGAAGAGTTGCTATAGGCAGGGGTTTTGTAGCAGAAGGGGTTTATCAACTCTCTGGAAGGGGGTTAGTAACTTTCAAAAGTAGGGTTACCAATTTTCGAATGGGCTTATCAAGTGCTTGAAAATTGGCCAAGGGTACTGGAGTTTTGGAAGAGGGTTTTCAAGTCTCTAGGATTGGGGTTATCTAGTATAAAAAATGGGGTCACCAATTTCCGAATGGGGTGATCAAGTCCCTAAAAATTGGCCAAGGGTACTAGAGTTTTGGAAGGGGGTTTTCAAGTCTCTGGGATTGGAGTTATCTAGTATAAAAAATAGGGTTACCAATTTCTGAATGGGCTTATCAAGTCCTTGAAAATTGGCCGAGGGTACTTGTAGACACCCACATTTTGCTTTACTTTAACCAACAATAACCTAATATATTGATCCATCCTCAAATTTTTTGAAAAAAACAAAATGATAAAGAGATGTACCTGGTGAGATGATTAGATCCGAAAAATTGAAAAATACCCTGATTAGTGAATTTAGTGTGTTAAATCCATGTGAGAACCCCCTCTATCATTGATTTATATGTTTTAGGTCATTAATATCTTGATCTGACTTTACGGATCATCAATCGGGACAAAATAAGCTAGGGTCACTTCATAGCCCGGACCCTGATTCCATTCCGAGACCCGATTTCCGTAAATCGTTAGATCAATGACAGATCTTGACCTGGGTCTCACCATCCAAAACCACCTAACCTCTCCTCTCATCCTAACCATCCAAACCTCACCTAACCTCACCTAACCTCTCCTCTCATCCTAACCACCCAAACCTCACCTAACCTCACCTAACCTCACCTAACCTTACCTAACCTCACCTAACCTTACCTAACCTCACCTAACCTCACCTAACCTCCTATCCCATTCTCCTATAAATACCCTCTCATCCCACCATCCAAGAGAGAAGAAGAAAAAGAATCCCTCTCTTAGAAAATTCATCCCTCTCCCTCATCTCTTCAAGGGTTCGGCCATCCTTGCCGGATCGGGTGATACGTTGGGTGATATATATCAAAAGCAGTCATTATCAAGCAAGGAATCATCTTCAAGGAATTAACATCAAAGAAAAATCAAACACAAAGTGGGTTTTCAAAGAGGTAGGCATTTATTTCAATTCTATGTAGGGTCTGTTTTCATGCATATCTTTTACTTTAAAAGAAAAACCATGTTAGGAAGCATCTAGGATCAATCTTTACTCATTCTTCTTGATGGTAGACTTTGAAGTTATACATGTTTCCCTCTTCTCTTAACCCATCTTATCTTCATTTTTATTTTTCCCTAATGGTTCACACCCTGGTTCCCCCTGGTTAGCCTCTGGTTAGACCCTGGTTGCACCCAGGTTCGTTGCTGGTTGCACCCAGGTTCGATACTGGTTCGCACCCTGGTTCCCTGCTGGTTCGCACTCTGGTTAGACCCTGGTTGCACCCAGGTTCGTTGCTGGTTGCACCCAGGTTCGATACTGGTTCACACCCTGGTTCCCTGCTGGTTCGCACTCTGGTTAGACCCTGGTTGCACCCAGGTTCGCTGCTGGTTGCACCCAGGTTCCCTGCTGGTTGCACCATGGTTCCCCTGCTGGTTCGCACCCTGGTTCCCTGCTGGTTCGCACTCTGGTTAGACCCTGGTTGCACCCAGGTTCGCTGCTGGTTGCACCCAGGTTCCCTGCTGGTTGCACCCTGGTTCCCCTGCTGGTTCGCACCCTGGTTCCCTGCTGGTTCGCACCCTGGTGCACCCTGGTCCGCACCCTGGTTTGTACCCTGCTTCCTCCTAGTTAGACCATGGCTAGTCTCGGGTTTGCTCCTAACTTAGACCCGACTCACTTGACCCTAACCATTAACCCAATCCAACCTAGCCATTAACCACACCTAAACCCATACCCATAAGCCTTAAACCCTATAACCATAGCCACACATCATACACCACATGCCTTTCATTCATCCACCCAACAGTACCCTCATACACCCCTACAATAGACCCGGCCAACCCAGTTAACCCGGCCATCGGGCCCATTCGGCCCAATTAATTCATTCCCCTTAAGAGCCACTTTGCCCTATTGGTTCCTAAGATACTCCAACCACCCAAACCTCAAGCCGCACCCCAATCCACGCTCAACCAGTTCCAATCCAGTCTAAGCCAAGTCAACCCGCACTTGACCTTGACCATTAACCCAATCCAATCCAACTCAACCATTAACCCCACCTAACCTGACCCTAGCACAACTCAACCGAGTCACATCAACCCAAGCCATACCTTTGTCCACTCACTGAGGCACACCATTTATCCATAAATCTGGTTACATTAAATCTAACCCAGCCAGGCCACCTGCAGCTTAAGTCAAATCGCCCCAATACAATCCATCCAAGTGGGATCCCAACCCAGCTCAACTGAGTCAACTCTAGCCAACCTCCCTAGTCGAGTTGACCCAACTCTCTAGTCGAGTATGCTCAACCTCTTTAACCGATTGGACTCTCCCCTTAGTTGACTCAATCCAATTCCTTAATCAACCCATCCCAATGCAACCGAGTCGCATTCGACCAAGTTGCGGCCTTCCATGTCACAACCGAGTCATTCCCCTATTCTACTAATGCCCTTTTACACCTAATAGAACTTCCTCCCTTTTGCCTAACCAAGTCATATCCCAACACAATCTGAGTCGTATGTCTGAATCCATTTGACCGAATCTCATAAGCCCGCCCATTTTGAATTCCCAAAATTCAAACCCTTGATGATTCCTATATGCTCAATTCTTTGATGCAAATTCCCAATTCCAAAATCCCATTGCTAAATCAATGTTTCTGAATCTCAAGTCCAATGCTCAAATACAAACCCGATTCCTGATCCAAATACCAATCCTGTTTTCCAAAATCCAAGCAACCTCCCCAGCGGAACTACGTGTGGCTTGATCCCCATCGCGGGGTACGTAGGCAATTTGGCACTCCCAAGTTCAGTCGCACCTTTCTCTATCTTTCTCATTCCCTCACACTATTTCATCATCTCTTCCATCCCTTTTTTCACTAACCTCAAGAACTGAAATCGATTCACCTCGTGTCTCTCGGAACCGTTGGATTACGGTTTCCGTCGTAAGGACCCTTAGAGCCCAATTTAGGAACACCGGTGTCGTGTCGTGTCCTAAGTTTTAGGGAGTCTTAGGTTTTAGGGAGTCCTAGAGTTAGGAGTCCAGCCTCATCACGGACGTTTGCTATGTATAGCAACCGTGCCATAGGTCTAGTTACACTAGTCACCCAATCTTTCCCTAGGACAAGCCTAGTAAACTAGGATGTAAGGCAAACCTGCATTAGTCTAAGGGACCATTTGCATTTAGATGAGAATCATATAGCATCTTAGATGAAATCCTAAGATAATAAAATCCTCAACTTGAATTAAATAACTTCTCCTAAAACTGTTGAAACAGTCAATCCCGTCTAGGTCGGTGTCTTAGTTGAGTTAGGCATATGTAACTTAGCTTAGGTGCACCGAACTACGTCGACTCTGATCCCAGTGAGGCTTGGGTACGTAGGCAGCTTGGATGTCTGACGGCATACCACCCGCGAGTCGGCACCACAACAAATTGTGGTGTTTTGGATATTAATTTTCTTGTAAATGCTTAATCAAATCATTTAGGGCTTTCCATGAAATTAGAATTCTAGGAGAACTTTCACTTAGAATGAATCCAGACAAATTAATAAATCAAGATACACATCTAGGATTCACATTGAAATTAGATCATAGGATGCATGTCACTTAGTTCGCACATTAACATAGAGTTGAATGAGCCATTTAAAATAAATTTAAAAGAGTTAGCTTTTGGAATCGAAGACCGATTATCGGGCAGGAATGGTGCATGTGGCGGATAACTCCCCATACCTTCCATTCTCGTAACCAGGTAGCGAGTCTAGATTTCTGGTTAATTTCGGGTCCTAGATCCCACATCTAGGTGGCGACTCTGTCAGTCTCTTTCGTGTGGAATTCGGATTGCCTTAGTGATCCCAAGTTCACATGAAAGACGAATTCAAATCAATAATTAAATGCACACGCCAATCGCGTGGATACTGGAGACCAAGAGAGAGAGCGCGGCGGCTCGCGCCCCACCCCTCTCGCGGGATTCGGGTACCACAGTTTGGCGACTCTGCTGGGGACCACCTAACTTCATTAAAATTTCAAAAGATAATTCATTTGAATTTAATTTAACTGGCTCATAAAAACTCTATACTTGTTAGATTAGTTTGCCTTGTTTTATTTTCTCATCACATTTTACTTGAACTTAATCTAACAAAACCTGAAGGCATCATAGATTGCGCAAACTTATTGCACACACTTACATCACTTGCATCTAAACCCTTGCATTTCACGTACACACACGTCCTATTTTAGGAACCCGGAGTGTTATCTAGCATGGTTGACTGGGATTTCATCACCTGGTGCCTCTGTGCTAGAGAAGCATTCCACCTTTAGCCTAGTACCTTTATGGTACGTAAACGGATCTCTTGTTCACGTACTGATACGCCGGACACTGGTACAGTATATCGAACAGGGATTCGCGCTAAGGGAACTCTTGGCCTTACCCCTAGATTAACCCACACATGCATGTAGTATACGAACACATGTGTATCACGTGTGTGAGCCTAGTTTAGGATATCCTACCTATTTGTGTCTAGATTAGGCCGTAGACCATCTTCCAATGGCTACGATCGGAACTAGGTACACGAACAAAGTCATGAGTCGAGATCCTCTCTCCACTCCGCTTGATTAGGATTAGGGTTGATGCCTTCAGGTCACACTGTTAAAATGTGCGAGATTAAAAAAAAAAATTTCCTTTAGGGGTTAGGATATAAATCCTATCATTTCCAAAGATCTCATAGGATTAGTCATTCTTGATCTATCCGTTGAAAGCAATCTTATGCTATCTCATCTAATCTTTCGATCGTATGCCTTTCATTCTTCTATCGTATGATTCGATCATGTATTCATACTTTCCTTGTACTGGCAGGAACTTATCCCAATCTCGTGTTCATGTAATCCTGATCATTCTTATATCCCTTCTCTTGGCTTACGGGCACTATGTCTACTCGTACAATTCTTGATTGGATCCGTGGTACATTAAGAGAATCCCATATCTACGCCATAAGTGAACAAGAGAAAAATCTCTTCGGCTACGTGGCAACCATCAAGCTCGATTGGGGATTACTCTATGCCGCATCAGAGTGTTGGGATCCCGATCATCATGTCTTCCGTTTTGGCAACCAAGAAATGTGTCCCACCTTTGAAGAATGGTGTGCCTTATTGGAATATCCTGTGGATGGCCCTCTAGTGAAGCCATCCTGTGTTCCAGATTATCGTCCTTTGTTCCTTTGCTTGATGGATAATCCAGATGAATCCATGAACTCTTTCATGAAAGGCCAAGAAGTGTCCATGCAGCGACTAATTGACATTTACCCTCCTGTTGGATACATTGGTGCTGTTGATATTCAAAAAGCTCGACGGCGCGCTTTGAGATTCTGCTCCTTTGCTAGGTTCCTCACTGTACAGCCTTCTCGCTTTGCGCCAGCTGTTCTTCTGGACCTCGTTGATCAAATGGATCGTGGCGCCAATCCAATTCCTACTATGCTTGCAGAAACTTTCAATGGATTGGATGATATGGCTCACCTTCGTGCCAGTTCAGGTCCAAGCTCTTATATTCGCTCTTTCGTTGGGTCTTTCTCAGGATGTCCTGCATTACTTCAAGTGTGGTTATGCCACAAGCTAAAAATTGCAGCTCCTGTCCATTTTGATCATACGTTATACACCTTCAGTGAATGGCGTCATGATGTTTCTTTCGATCATAAAAGCGATTGGGTTGAATGGTTAAATTCTCGCCAAGAAGATCAGATTTATTGGCAAATTCCCGGAATCCAAGAAGCTGTCTTCAACACCGGAGAAGCTAACTACGTTCGCCTTCTTGGTCTCAAAAAGACTTCCTTTTATGTTCCTGCCAGGATTCAGCGTCAGTATGGAAGGGAGCAATCCATTGTGCCTCCCCTTCATCATTTCTATCCGCCTGAGGATCTCAAGCCCAAGATTGTCAAAGCTGTTTCATCTGCTTGGGATGCAAGAATCATCAAACCTTTAAAGGAGTCAGTTGAGGAAGATTGTCGTCCGAAGAAGAAGTCTAAAAAGAATGCTTAGTTCCATGTTTATCTTTGAAAGATTGAACCATGTACTCAAATTTTAATGATTGATCAATAAAGTCCATCCTTCTCTTTCATTATCTTTGTCTATGTGTGCATCATCGTCTATTCTTCTCTCTGATTTTAAAATATGTCTTTCGGATATTACAGGGCAATAAACATCATAGCTAACCCTAATACTCCTTGGGTTCGGGTCTCTTCGCGGTTAGAGAGGAAATCTGTTTCTCCGCCACCTTCTCTAAGAACCCCAGCATCTCCTTCTTTCCCGTCCTCATCCTCACCAATGGCAGACAACCAAGATGGTCTTCCACCCGCTGCTATTACCGATACTCTTACCTTGATTCTCCAACAGCTTCAAGAACTCAAAGAAGAAAATCGAGTTATCAAGGCTCAGCTTTCTGAAAAGTTAGAACCGTCGTTGTCCAAGGATAAAGGGCCTATGCGCCAAGCAGCTACTCCAGTAGCACCTGCCCAAACAGTGTTCATCAATATCCCTGATAAAGTCGAAGAAGACTTAGAAAAAGAGCAGTACAGCGAGAATCACAGTAGGCCTTCTCAGTCCATGGTTGATAAGTCTGTTATGGAGAAATTAGAGACTCTTACCAGGAAAGTTCAAGGCATTCAGTTTCAAGACCAGGGTGGTTTCAATCCAAGTGATCTTACTTTATTTCCCGAAATTCGCCTTCCTGCCAATTTTCAAATGCCCGATTTCGACAAATATGATGGTGTGGGTTGTCCAATCACACATTTGCAAATGTTCACCATCATGTGTCAGCCTCAAGGCTTATCTTCTGAGCAAATGGCTCAATTGTTCCCAGTTTCCCTAACCAAGGTTGCGAGGAGATGGTTCATGGTCTTGGACAAGACTCGTTACAGGACATGGAAGGATATCGGCGAGCAGTTCATCAGGCAATTCAAATATGATGATGGGACAGAAATCACCAGAAAGGATTTAGAGAGAACAAAGCAAGACTTGAGGGAATCCTTTTTGATTTTTGTGAAAAGATGGAGGAGAATAGCAGCTCAGATGATGGAGCGCCCGTCTGAGGAAGAACAAGTCCAGATAATCATGAAAAATATTTCCCCCCAGCTCCAGTATCACATGTCTTTGCAATACTATCCAGACTTCAAACACTTCATCGTGGCTGGCACCCAGATAGAGGAGGCTATGGCTCAAGGTGTATTCAACCGTAGCAACCCAAACCCCAGAGATTTCAAAAAGTCCCCTCCAGCCCAAGTCAATAGTATTTCCCGTTCCAATGCTCAATCCTCTAGGTCCCAAGAACCTTTAGTAATGGACTATGCTCAAACCGCAACCGCACCTCGGCAACAAACTCGGGTAGAATTTACCCCTCTTCCCATTCCATCTTCAGAGGTGCTTAAGCAGTGTCTTGCTTCAGGTCGCATAACCTTACCTGCCATCCGGCCTCCCCCCAATCCTCTACCTGCAAGTTGGCGAGCTGACCTACACTGTGAGTACCACAGAGGTCCTGGTCATCTTACTGACAACTGCATTGCCTTGAAATTTAGAATCCAGAAACTCATTGATGAGAAAGTCATTGCATTCCAGCCAAGACCCAATGTCACCCAAAACCCATTACCTGGTCATGCAAATCCTCCTGCTGCCGTTAATGCCATAACCATAGGAGATCCTGAGTTTGACCCTCTTACCCTCATATGTGCCTTAGAACCCATCTCTGAACCCCAAATCATATTCTGTGATGAATCACACCTAAGAGAGTCTGTACCTCCCTTGGTAATCACCTATGAGCCACAAGTCCCTCAAATTATCACTTATGATGAGCCTGAATTGGATGAAGTCAGACATGTGACAAGGGGCGGAAGAATTTTCAAACCTGTTGAATTGAGAGTCGAAAATCCAGGGGCATTGGCTCGAGGAGAGGAGCCGCAATATGTGAAAGATCCAGATGATGAAGTTGTGCAGCAGTTAAAGAAAACTCAGGCTGTTATATCTGTATGGGGATTATTGATAGCATCAAAGAAACACAGAGAGGCTGTGTTAAAAGAATTGAATACAACACAGGTATCCTCAGAGATATCTCCGGAGCAACTGGCTGAAGTTGTTGCTCTAACCCAGGCCACCAGGGCCATTAGTTTCTCAGATCAAGAGCTGCCTCCTCAAGGTCGGAATCATGCTAGAGCTCTTCATGTCACTATTGTTTGTGGAGGCAAGAAAGTACCATCTGTGTTGGTAGATAACGGATCCGCGTTGAATGTGTGTCCATTAAGAACTGCCATTACCTTGGGTTTCGGTCCCACTGATTTTGCCGAATCAACCCTTGGTATCCTCGCATATGACAATACCCGAAGAAATGTGGTCGGAGTCCTCACCACCAAGATCGTTATGGGCGGTCAAGAATTTGAGGTTGAGTTTCAAGTTATTGATATCAAAGCCTCGTTCAATATGCTTCTAGGACGTCCCTGGTTACATAAGGAAGGTGCTGTCGCTTCAACCCTTCACCAAAAATTGAAGTTCATTAAAGATGGGAAGTTGTTCACTGTCAGAGGTGATGAAGAGCCAGAAATAGGGCAAATAACAGGAGAAACTTTAATCCTTCCAGTTGCAAAAGCAGATGACTACAACTTGAATGGTTTCGCATTCGAGGTTGCTGTTATCTCTTACAAGGATGCCTCTCGGGAGGAGTTGTGTTTGCCGTTCGCCATCAGTTCTGTGGTGGCCAAGATGATGAGAAAAATGAACTACTTTCCTGGTATGAATTTGGGCCGTGATCCAAGCAAGGCATCTCACTGGCGCCCAATCAAAGCAAACCATGGAATTTTCGGTCTTGGATATGTACCTACTGAAGAGGAGGAGGAAGCCATGGAAAAATTGTTGAAATTGAAGGAAGAAATCCGCCGCACCGGAAGGGTACTCCTAATGGCTCCATATCCCTTATCAATGAATGGTCATTTTATCAAAGAAGGTGAGACGTTTCCATACTATGGGTTTTCTGAACCATGGTATGACTCAGTGACAGGGATCATGATACCCGGTTTTGAAATATTCAGTGGCCTTGCTCTCCCAGAAACAGAACCGCCGATATATTATGTTGAGAAAACTGTTGAGGACTGGTTAGTCTACCTTGAGCCAGATGTGCTGGAATCTTTGTTTGAAGAAAATGTGCCTGATGTTGATTACTATTCTGAAGAACAAGAAGAGACAGATTGTGAAGATATGCTAGTGGCAGTTATTCAGAGTAATGATACCTTTACTGAACCTCAGAGTCAGATTGCACCTGCAACAGAAAATCTTTCAAACTGGAGTTCTGATGTTTTTCCATCTTATTTTATTGCTAAGTCAAGTCTAGTCAAGTCGAGTGAATCAGTGTCAGTGCCTAGTCCAGGCGAGTCATTTTCTGAGTTTATTTACTATGTGAATCCTGAACCTGTTCAGGATGAGTCCAATGATAATGATGTAACTTCTTTCAATTCAATGAAATCTGATTCTCAGTATGTCTCTGTGTTTGCTTCTGACTTTAATAATAATGATAACACTCCCTCCTCAGATGAGGAAGGGGGGATCGACGAAACTCCCCTTGAATTGCAGCATATGCTCAAACAAGAGGAGGAGCGCCGAGCCCAGCCTCTTAAAGATGAAATCGAAATTATAAACATCGGAACAGAAGATTTAATACAGGAAATACGAATTGGAAATACTCTATCCTCTGAAGAGCGCGATGAATTAATAAACCTACTTAAGGAATATAAAGAAGTTTTTGCCTGGTCCTACAAAGATATGCCCGGGTTGAGCGAAGACATTGTTCAGCACAAGCTACCTTTATTGCCTGGGATTAAACCTAAAAAGCAGAAGCTAAGGAGAATGAAGCCTGAGTGGGTCCTGAAAGTAGAAGAAGAGGTTACTAAGCAGTTGAATGCTGGATTTCTGCAAGTGGTGGAATATCCAGAATGGCTCGCAAATATAGTACCTGTACCGAAGAAAGATGGAAAGGTGAGAATGTGTGTAGATTTCAGGGATTTGAACAAGGCAAGTCCAAAAGATGATTTCCCTCTACCACATATCGATATCTTGGTGGACAATACGGCCGGGCATGAATTACTATCTTTTATGGATGGTTTCTCGGGCTACAATCAAATTAAGATGGCACCCGAGGACATGGCTAAGACCTCGTTCATTACACAATGGGGGACATATTGCTATCGGGTAATGCCATTTGGTCTTAAGAATGCCGGTGCGACATACCAAAGAGCAGCTACAGCCTTGCTCCATGACATGATACATAGAGAAGTCGAAGTTTATGTCGATGATATGATTGTAAAAGCCAAGGAAAGGAAAGATCATATCCCGAACCTTAAGAAGTTCTTTGAAAGAATTCTCAAATACCAGCTTCGCCTGAATCCTAGCAAGTGTGTGTTCGGGGTTACCTCCGGTAAGTTGCTTGGATTTATGGTGAGTCAAAGGGGTATAGAGGTAGATCCTCAGAAGATTAAGGCTATCCAGGAGATGCCACCGCCTAGAACCGAGAAGGAAATTCGGGGATTCCTAGGAAGGATACAGTTCCTAAGGCGATTCATCGCTCATCTGACATCAACTTGTGAACCTATCTTTAAGCTCTTAAAGAAGAACTCTTCCAAAGAATGGACAGAGGAATGTCAGCAGGCCTTTGAAAAGATAAAGCAAAGTTTGTCTGAGCCACCGATAGTAGCACCAGTGATACCGGGGCATCCATTGCTGCTTTACTTGTCAGTAACAGAAACCACAATGGGTTGTATGTTAGCACAACAAGATCCAGAAACCAAGCATGAAAAGGCTGTGTATTATCTTAGCAAGAAGATGTTGGAGTATGAACAAAAGTATACTGTCCTAGAAAAAACCTGCTTAGCCTTGGTTTGGGCCACTCAGCGACTCAGGCATTACCTTTTATCACATAAGGTCCTGCTTTTGTCGAGGATGGATCCTCTGAAGTATCTCTTTGAAAAACCAGCCCTGACAGGCAGGACTGCCAGATGGTTATTATTGTTGTCTGAATTTGACATCACTCATGTAACCCAAAAATCAGTAAAGGGCCGAGCCATTGCTGAACAATTGGCGGAAGCACCCCGAGAAGAAAGTCAGCATTTCAAGCCGATGTTCCCAGATGAAGAGATCATGATGGTTGAAGATGAGTATCCAGAAACTGGTTGGACCCTCTATTTTGATGGAGCAGCAAACCAAACAGGACAAGGAGTAGGGGCATTGCTTGTGTCGCCTCGAAATGAGCATGTCCCCGTTGCCGTTAAGTTACAATTCAATTGCACCAACAATATGGCAGAATATGAAGCATGCATTGTTGGGCTTGAGGCTGCATTGGCCTTAGGCATAGAGAATCTTGACGTATATGGAGATTCGAAGCTAATCATTTGCCAAACTCAAGGAGAGTGGAGAACCAAAGAAGAAAAGCTATTGCCATATCATGAATACTTGGATATTCTCGCTAAGCAATTTCAACGCGTCACTTTCAGTTATTTGCCAAGGTTGAAGAATAGATTCGCCGATGCCTTAGCAACGTTAGCTTCCATGATTGACATACCTCACAATATGAAGATGAGGCCCATCACGGTTCAAGAGCAATGGGCTCCTGCATATGTTGATGCTATAGAAATAGCTGCAAGATGTCCCGATGGAAAGCCATGGTATACAGACATAAAGAACTACATCTCAGGCCAGGGGCATCCCAATGAGGCGTCGAGTAAAGAAATAAGGACTTTGCAGAGATTGGCAGCTAATTTCGTCATTTGTGGAGGAGAGTTGTATCGACGGTCTTTCGATGGAATTCAACTCTTATGTGTCACTGAAGATCAGGCAGAAGAAATTCTCGCAGATATTCATGAAGGGGTGTGTGGGCCTCATATGAATGGGAAGATGTTGGCAAGGAAGATCCTACGTCTGGGGTATTATTGGCCGACATTAGAAGCAGATTGTCACACATTTGTGAAGAGATGCTATAAATGTCAGATACATGCGAATCTCATCCATGTACCACCCACCGAATTGCATTCTCTTACCTCTCCTTGGCCGTTTTCGGTATGGGGAATTGACATCATTGGCAAGATTTCTCCCAAGTCGTCTAATGGTCACGAGTACATACTCGTTGCTATTGATTACTTCACCAAGTGGGTTGAGGCCGCTTCTTATGCAAAGCTTACATCCTCATCAGTTGCTAAATTCATACGCACCAACATAATTTGTAGATATGGAATTCCCCATGAACTTATCTCAGATAATGGATCTCATTTCAAGAAGGAAGTAATCTCTCTTTGCGAAGAGTTCAAGATTAAGCATCATAAATCCTCGCCTTATCGTCCGCAGACAAATGGAGCGGTAGAAGCTGCAAACAAAAATGTCAAGATTATCATTAGCAAAATGTCAGAAACTTATAAAGATTGGTCGAATAAGTTACCATACGCCTTGTGGGCTTACAGAACATCAATTAGGGCTTCAACTGGGGCAACCCCTTACTCTCTTGTTTACGGGATGGAAGCAGTGCTACCTGTTGAGATCCGTGTACCTTCGCTCCGAGTATTGACTGAAGTCAAGTTGCCAGAAAATGAATGGGCAGATGCCAGATATAAAGAGCTGAACGTGCTAGATGAGAAGAGATTAAAAGCGCTTTACCATGTACAGGGCTACCAGCGCAGAATAGCCCGGGCTTTTAATAAAAAGGTTAAAATCAGAGATCTAGAAGAAGGCAATCTTGTTCTGAAAGAGAATCGAGCACCAATGTTTGACCCAAGGGGCAAGTTCAAACCAAATTGGTCAGGACCATACATTGTGGACCAAATCTTACCCGGAAAAGCCGTCAAGCTCCGTAATTTAAATGGAGAAATATTGCCAGAACCAACAAATCTTGATCAACTCAAGAGGTTCTATGCTTGAACATCAGAAGGCCGTCCTTTGGCCAAATAAATCCCAAATTCATAACCAAAAATCAAAAAATTTATAACCTTTTGCAAACCCTTTTGAGCCTAATAAAATTTTCCTTCAAATCCCAATATACTAGGGGCATTCGCCCTGAACTACGCATGATCTGATTCCTACACTGGGATACGTAGGCAACCTGTTCATAGGTTCGGTCGAGACCCTTGCAAAACCTTAAGCCATTCTTTGAAAAGCCCTACCTCACCCATAAAGTCCTTTTGGTGTTCAAGTAAAAAGAAAAGAAAAAAAATAATAAAAAAAAAAAAAAAAAAGAAAGAAATGGAACTTGAAGATCCGCTAGATTGAAAACCTGAAAAGGCAATCTAGGCAAAATTTAGGATCATTCCCCTGCTAAGTTGAAAACCTGAAAAGGCGGCTTAGGCAAAAGTTAAGGGGTGGCCTGCTGAGTCGAAAACCTGAAAAGGCGATTCAGGCAAAAGTTAAGGTTGAGCGGTCCGCCAAGTTGAAAATCTAAAAAGGAAGACTTGGTCGTGGTAAGATGGGGTTCACGCCAGAAGAATTACATCTACCTCTGAACTCTCAGTAGGTCAGGCAAAATTAACAATCATTCCCGAAACTAAGGGCATTAATTTCAAAGCAATCCAAAAGTTGATAGAAGGATATATGAAGTATTACTGTCTTAAAAAAATAAGTGAAGATGTTTATCAGTGGAGAAACATTCTTTAAAAGAGGCTAACCTAACCCAAAAGAAAATACTGATAAGTCAGAAGCATCACGAGATTACTTGAGTAATCTTTCTTATTTTGTCTTTTTTTTATTACAAATGTCTGTGGTTCCGTTTTTAGAAAAATTTACGAACTCTATTTTTAGAATTGTTGTAGGGTGCAATCACTCTGAAGGCAGGTTCATTAACAGGTTCCGAGAACCTGGGAAAAGGCGAGACTGCCACGAATGGCGAAAAAATCTCTGCAGAATGATCTCTGGTCAATGAATAGAAGAAGGTTGAATGCCTCAAATTGGGGCAGGTTGCTAATAAAGTGGCATCTCATATTCAAGCCTTGAAAGTCCTTTGCTGCATGGTGGTATTGAATCATTTGCTTCCAAAGTTGTTAATTGGAGATTTCAGTCCCCTTTCTCTGATAATCTCTGTTAAAACTCAAATTATCTCTGAATTCATTTGAAAGTGATCTTTTCTCTTTGAACATCATATAAATGTGATGTCTCATTCTTTGGCATTCGTATAAATACGATATTCCATTATCTCTGAGTTATCTTTGAGCATCATATGAATATGATGTCTCATTTTCTTGAAATCCATCATTTCATTCTCCCGGAGTCCATTTGAAAATGGTCTTTTCTCTTTTGAACATCATACAACTATGATGTCCCATTCCCTTGGAATCCGTACAAATACGGTATTTCATTCTCTCCGAGTTCATACAACTATGGTCTCTTATCCCCTTTGAACATCATACAACTATGATGTCTCATTTCCTTGGAATCCGTACAAATATGGTATTTCATTCTCTTCGAGTCCATACAACTATGGTCTCTTATCCCCTTTGAACATCATACAACTATGATGTTTCATTTCCCAAAAATAAAATATAAAAAAAAATATAAATTAAAAAAAATTCATCAAATCCAATCCCCGATTCAAAAAAATAATAATAAATCCAATCCTATGAAAAATCTCTAAATTCTTCGAGCCCGTTTGAGAACGGTGCCTCTTTTCTTCGAGACCATACAACTATGGTCTCTTATCCTCTTTGAACATCATACATCTATGATGTCTCATTTCCTTGGAATCCGTACAAATATGGTATTTCATTCTCTTCAAGTTCATACAACTATGGTCTCTTATCCCCTTTGAACATCATACAACTATGATGTCTCATTTCCTTGGAATCCGTACAAATACGGTATTTCATTCTCTTCGAGTCCATACAACTATAGTCTCTTATCCTCTTTGAACATCATACAACTATGATGTCTCATTTCCTTGGAATCCGTACAAATACGGTATTTCATTCTCTTCGAGTCCATACAATTATGATCTCTTATCCCCTTTGAACATCATACAACTATGATGTCTCATTTCCTTGGAATCCGTACAAATACGGTATTTCATTCTCTTCGAGTCCATACAACTATGGTCTCTTATACCCTTTGAACATCATACAACTATGATGTCTCATTTCCTTGGAATCCGTATAAATACGGTATTTCATCTTGCCCAAGCCCATTCAAAAATGATGCTGCATTTTCATTAAGAATCTTTCAAAAGTCATCCATTATTCTCTGAGACCATTTGAAAATGACGTCTCATTTCCTCTGAAGCTGTTCAAAAGCGATATTCCTTTCCCTCCGAAAATCCATTTGAAAATGGTATCCCATTTCTCTCGTTGCCAGCGGCACCGCAGCGGGTTTGTTTTATTGCATTCCAATTCTAGGATTTCATCTAAGGTCTTGCATTATATTAGGTTGCATTGTGTTTAGGGGGTCCTTTGTCGATTAAAGCTACGCAAAATGGTTCTGTCATTTTGACTTTGGTATTCGATGACTACGTCGTCTCTACCAAAGAGGGGCATCTGTAGACACCCACATTTTGCTTTACTTTAACCAACAATAACCTAATATATTGATCCATCCTCAAATTTTTTGAAAAAAACAAAATGATAAAGAGATGTACCTGGTGAGATGATTAGATCCGAAAAATTGAAAAATACCCTGATTAGTGAATTTAGTGTGTTAAATCCATGTGAGAACCCCCTCTATCATTGATTTATATGTTTTAGGTCATTAATATCTTGATCTGACTTTACGGATCATCAATCGGGACAAAATAAGCTAGGGTCACTTCATAGCCCGGACCCTGATTCCATTCCGAGACCCGATTTCCGTAAATCGTTAGATCAATGACAGATCTTGACCTGGGTCTCACCATCCAAAACCACCTAACCTCTCCTCTCATCCTAACCATCCAAACCTCACCTAACCTCACCTAACCTCTCCTCTCATCCTAACCACCCAAACCTCACCTAACCTCACCTAACCTCACCTAACCTTACCTAACCTCACCTAACCTTACCTAACCTCACCTAACCTCACCTAACCTCCTATCCCATTCTCCTATAAATACCCTCTCATCCCACCATCCAAGAGAGAAGAAGAAAAAGAATCCCTCTCTTAGAAAATTCATCCCTCTCCCTCATCTCTTCAAGGGTTCGGCCATCCTTGCCGGATCGGGTGATACGTTGGGTGATATATATCAAAAGCAGTCATTATCAAGCAAGGAATCATCTTCAAGGAATTAACATCAAAGAAAAATCAAACACAAAGTGGGTTTTCAAAGAGGTAGGCATTTATTTCAATTCTATGTAGGGTCTGTTTTCATGCATATCTTTTACTTTAAAAGAAAAACCATGTTAGGAAGCATCTAGGATCAATCTTTACTCATTCTTCTTGATGGTAGACTTTGAAGTTATACATGTTTCCCTCTTCTCTTAACCCATCTTATCTTCATTTTTATTTTTCCCTAATGGTTCACACCCTGGTTCCCCCTGGTTAGCCTCTGGTTAGACCCTGGTTGCACCCAGGTTCGTTGCTGGTTGCACCCAGGTTCGATACTGGTTCGCACCCTGGTTCCCTGCTGGTTCGCACTCTGGTTAGACCCTGGTTGCACCCAGGTTCGTTGCTGGTTGCACCCAGGTTCGATACTGGTTCACACCCTGGTTCCCTGCTGGTTCGCACTCTGGTTAGACCCTGGTTGCACCCAGGTTCGCTGCTGGTTGCACCCAGGTTCCCTGCTGGTTGCACCATGGTTCCCCTGCTGGTTCGCACCCTGGTTCCCTGCTGGTTCGCACTCTGGTTAGACCCTGGTTGCACCCAGGTTCGCTGCTGGTTGCACCCAGGTTCCCTGCTGGTTGCACCCTGGTTCCCCTGCTGGTTCGCACCCTGGTTCCCTGCTGGTTCGCACCCTGGTGCACCCTGGTCCGCACCCTGGTTTGTACCCTGCTTCCTCCTAGTTAGACCATGGCTAGTCTCGGGTTTGCTCCTAACTTAGACCCGACTCACTTGACCCTAACCATTAACCCAATCCAACCTAGCCATTAACCACACCTAAACCCATACCCATAAGCCTTAAACCCTATAACCATAGCCACACATCATACACCACATGCCTTTCATTCATCCACCCAACAGTACCCTCATACACCCCTACAATAGACCCGGCCAACCCAGTTAACCCGGCCATCGGGCCCATTCGGCCCAATTAATTCATTCCCCTTAAGAGCCACTTTGCCCTATTGGTTCCTAAGATACTCCAACCACCCAAACCTCAAGCCGCACCCCAATCCACGCTCAACCAGTTCCAATCCAGTCTAAGCCAAGTCAACCCGCACTTGACCTTGACCATTAACCCAATCCAATCCAACTCAACCATTAACCCCACCTAACCTGACCCTAGCACAACTCAACCGAGTCACATCAACCCAAGCCATACCTTTGTCCACTCACTGAGGCACACCATTTATCCATAAATCTGGTTACATTAAATCTAACCCAGCCAGGCCACCTGCAGCTTAAGTCAAATCGCCCCAATACAATCCATCCAAGTGGGATCCCAACCCAGCTCAACTGAGTCAACTCTAGCCAACCTCCCTAGTCGAGTTGACCCAACTCTCTAGTCGAGTATGCTCAACCTCTTTAACCGATTGGACTCTCCCCTTAGTTGACTCAATCCAATTCCTTAATCAACCCATCCCAATGCAACCGAGTCGCATTCGACCAAGTTGCGGCCTTCCATGTCACAACCGAGTCATTCCCCTATTCTACTAATGCCCTTTTACACCTAATAGAACTTCCTCCCTTTTGCCTAACCAAGTCATATCCCAACACAATCTGAGTCGTATGTCTGAATCCATTTGACCGAATCTCATAAGCCCGCCCATTTTGAATTCCCAAAATTCAAACCCTTGATGATTCCTATATGCTCAATTCTTTGATGCAAATTCCCAATTCCAAAATCCCATTGCTAAATCAATGTTTCTGAATCTCAAGTCCAATGCTCAAATACAAACCCGATTCCTGATCCAAATACCAATCCTGTTTTCCAAAATCCAAGCAACCTCCCCAGCGGAACTACGTGTGGCTTGATCCCCATCGCGGGGTACGTAGGCAATTTGGCACTCCCAAGTTCAGTCGCACCTTTCTCTATCTTTCTCATTCCCTCACACTATTTCATCATCTCTTCCATCCCTTTTTTCACTAACCTCAAGAACTGAAATCGATTCACCTCGTGTCTCTCGGAACCGTTGGATTACGGTTTCCGTCGTAAGGACCCTTAGAGCCCAATTTAGGAACACCGGTGTCGTGTCGTGTCCTAAGTTTTAGGGAGTCTTAGGTTTTAGGGAGTCCTAGAGTTAGGAGTCCAGCCTCATCACGGACGTTTGCTATGTATAGCAACCGTGCCATAGGTCTAGTTACACTAGTCACCCAATCTTTCCCTAGGACAAGCCTAGTAAACTAGGATGTAAGGCAAACCTGCATTAGTCTAAGGGACCATTTGCATTTAGATGAGAATCATATAGCATCTTAGATGAAATCCTAAGATAATAAAATCCTCAACTTGAATTAAATAACTTCTCCTAAAACTGTTGAAACAGTCAATCCCGTCTAGGTCGGTGTCTTAGTTGAGTTAGGCATATGTAACTTAGCTTAGGTGCACCGAACTACGTCGACTCTGATCCCAGTGAGGCTTGGGTACGTAGGCAGCTTGGATGTCTGACGGCATACCACCCGCGAGTCGGCACCACAACAAATTGTGGTGTTTTGGATATTAATTTTCTTGTAAATGCTTAATCAAATCATTTAGGGCTTTCCATGAAATTAGAATTCTAGGAGAACTTTCACTTAGAATGAATCCAGACAAATTAATAAATCAAGATACACATCTAGGATTCACATTGAAATTAGATCATAGGATGCATGTCACTTAGTTCGCACATTAACATAGAGTTGAATGAGCCATTTAAAATAAATTTAAAAGAGTTAGCTTTTGGAATCGAAGACCGATTATCGGGCAGGAATGGTGCATGTGGCGGATAACTCCCCATACCTTCCATTCTCGTAACCAGGTAGCGAGTCTAGATTTCTGGTTAATTTCGGGTCCTAGATCCCACATCTAGGTGGCGACTCTGTCAGTCTCTTTCGTGTGGAATTCGGATTGCCTTAGTGATCCCAAGTTCACATGAAAGACGAATTCAAATCAATAATTAAATGCACACGCCAATCGCGTGGATACTGGAGACCAAGAGAGAGAGCGCGGCGGCTCGCGCCCCACCCCTCTCGCGGGATTCGGGTACCACAGTACTGGAGTTTTGGAAGGGGGTTTTCAAGTCTCTAGGATTGGGGTTATCAAGTATCAAAATGGAGTTACCAATTTCCGAATGGGCTTATCAAGTCCCTGAAAATTGGCCGAGGGTACTAGAGTTTTGGAAGGGGGTTTTCAAGTATTTGGGATTGGGGTTATCTAGTATCAAAATGGGGTTACCAATTTACGAATGGGCTTATCAAGTCCCTTAAAATTGCCCAAGGGTACTGGAGTTTTGGAAGGGGGTTTTCAAGTCTCTGGGGTTGGGGTTATCCAGTATCAAAATGGGGTTACCAAATTCCGAATGGGCTTATCAAGTCCCTTATGAACACGTTTTTACTTCCTGTTTTTTTTCACTCGTTCATTTTTACGTTTTTTTCTTTCTACCGTACGATTCATCTTCCTCATCCTCCATTGAAAGGGAGAAGGAGAAATGCAAAACCCTAAAACAAATGAAAAACAAAACCTAGATATTGAAAGATAGATGGGAATGAACTCACGTTTCAAATTTTCGAGTTTTCCCACCTCCAATGGTGGCTAAATGATGAAGAAGATGACTGGTAAGGTAAAAAAAACAAAGTTGAAAATGAAAAAGTAAAAAAAAAAAAAAGAGGGAAAGAAGATAGAAGAGGAAAAAGTGGAAAAGCAAAACGTGTTGGTTAAGAAAAGGGCATTTTCGTCCAGCTTTTAATGACAAGACATCTTTTGTCCCTCATTGATAATTTCTGAAAAGCATGGGTCCTGTAGATAATTCCACCTAATTTTGTCCCCCATTGGTAATTGATCCTTTGATATAAACCAACCACATTGTCATGCCCCGAATTGAGAACCCAGACCAGGTCGGGGCACACAACAACACCGCACGTCTACAAACCTAAATCGAAAGACATGCAAGGCAATCCACATAATATGCAGTGCAATACTAAATGATCAAATCTCATAACCAGAATTAGATAAACTGTCAAATTTAGAGGTCTATTGTGAATGCTAAATCGATTGTCCAAACTAAACTACAATGAATGGTGAAATAAAAAAAACTAAATGAAAGTCTAATAGTGTCTCTAATAAATAACTCAAAACAAAGAGCCTAGTGTTCGATCTTCCCAATCCTCGTTCCCAAATGATAGGGGTCACCTATTGCTCGGCATTTGTAAACATGAGTTATAATAGAGTGAGCTAAAGCTCAGTAAAAAGACAAATTCTATAGCATGTAATTCAACATGTATAATCAACAATACAAACTTTTGAGAATTATCACATGCATCAAAGCAATTTAATCTCACTGGCATTCCATGTATTTACCGCATAAATAGAATAAAAAAACTGGCCCACTAATCTACATAGTCAAGGTCATATCCCCTGCTAAACTCGCGAAAAAGCCACATACCCACTAAACTTGTGGGGGACATCATCCCTCTAACCCGTGGGAGATCGCATCCTCACTAAACCTATGAGTGGCCACATCCTCACTAACTCGTGAAAGATCTCATCCATGTTGAACCTACGAAAGATAACATCCTCGCTAAACCTGAGAGAGATCTCGCCCCTGCTAAACCTGTGGAAGATCACATCATCGCTAAACCCGCGAGAGAAAAGGTAAATGCAGATCGTACCAAGACACCATGTAGATTGGGGCATATTTCATGCACACTGTGACGGTCCATTTGGATCCAATTATAATCCATAGGGCCATTAACTATCATCCAAGAAACCTGAACATATCCCATGTCCCTTTGTGTATTGCTACCTATCCCAATTCCACACTAGCATACCCATGCTTGTTTTGTAGTTTCATATTTTGGACATGCTAAAAAGTATTTGTTACTTGCCTAATTGGCCGTGACACAAATAAACATAAACAAAAGGGAGAAGACGAAGAAAGAGGTGGATTCGAGGCAATCAGACCTCTTAATGGCTCAATTCGAGAGGAGCCATGACTCACAAACAAAGTCACCTTTGCTGTAAATTTTCTCTTCTCCCTAGTTACATTTTAATACAAGTGCTTAAATACAAGTACAAAAGGTAGCACACAACATTAACCACTTCCCCATTAACAAGACACATCATCACTAACTAACATCAACTATCCTAAACACATAACCCACAATCACTTAATAACTACATTCTAGCTAACCCCATACATACCACTAATAAGCAGTTATCATTCCACCCCCTTAGAAACAACCTTGTCCTCAAGGTTGATTTGTTGGAGAAAAGATTGTATCCACCAGAGTCCCAAATTTTATTGGACACACTTTGGTTGACAAACGCAATCAACTTTGGACCTCCATATTCTTCAAAAAATAACGACTGTGATCTTTCGAACCCTGCCTTCTAAATTTGTTGCTATCAAAGTTGGAATGAAATACGACTTTTCATCTCCGTCGCCATCTATTTTTGCATTTTCTTCTACACGAACATCAGCTCTCTCAAGATTCAACTTTTCTTCATCATTGCGCATTTCTTTGACCGATTTACTGATTTTTTCCATGCCTTCTGCAAATCGCCGGTGTTCTTCCATTATTTTCAAAACAAGAGCTTTGATTTGCCATAAATCATCGTGGATGGATTCCAAAAACTCGAAAGACATAGCCATGGTGCATGATCGACGGCTCTGACACCACTTGTTACGTGCCTAATTGGTCGTAACACAAATAAACAAAAACAATAGAGAGAAGAGGAAGAAAGAGGTTGATTCGAGGCAACCAGACCTCCTAACGACTCAATTCGACAGGAGCCACGACTCTCCTAAACAATGTCACATTTTCTGTGAATTTTCTCTTCTCCCCATTTACATTTTAATACAAGTACTTAAATACAAGTACAAATGTAGCACACGACATTAACCACTTCCCCGTTAACATGACACATCATCACTAAGTAACATTCACTATCCTAAAACACATAAACCATAATCACTTAATAACTACATTCTAACAAACCCCATATACACCACTAAAAAGCACATATTAGTATTTCAAAGTAAAACTATGTGTAACGAATAATTGCCTAATTATATCGCAAGCCCACATGTAATACAACACATAGCTGTTTAATCAAAGTGTGATATTAAAACATGCATAACCTTGCACAAATCATCAACTAGGTGAAAATAACTGATATAGGGGACAAGTCTACTTACAGTGAAATTGACCGAGAGCCTCGTCATGTGCAAGACTTCTAACCACGGTTTCCGAACCTTCACCAAAGTCACTTGATAATATGATCATTCACATATTAGGATTTAGGTTTATGTTTCTCTGCAAAACCTAGCTAGGACCGTGCCCAAAAAACATCTCCGGAAGGTCAAGAACCGCAAGCTGGCAATTAGCCCGACTCGGTCGGTCGACCGAACTCGGGTGACCGAACACCACCTCGGGCGCCCGAGCAAACCGTACTAGAAATTTTTCCAGTCTCGCTTCACCGAGCTTAGTCGGCCGAACCATCCCTTCGGTTGACCGAATGGTGATTTTTGGGTTTTTCCAGATTGTGGGTTCCTTCCCCTTTTGGGTGATTTTTACCCAAAAATTCATTTTCTTTTCTTTATGAAAACTGGCCTAAACTCCTTGTTTTTAATTCTTTTCACACCCTTGCTCCGATCGGGTTTGCCGAAGCGAAGTTTGATTAAAATCTTAGAATAAAACAATTTTCACAATTTATTTTACACAAGATTTAGAAGATTCGATCTAGGCTTGTGATTTTCCACCATTAAACTCTCATCCACAAAACAAAATCAATCCAAGTGGTTCCCATCAAAGTCTTTATGGTGGATGGATCTCCACGAGTACCACAAAGACGATGAAAGCTCATCGAATGGAGATCGACGAATAAGGCAGCATCAACACCAGATAAATCTGTAGATGCCTTCATTACTTATGAAAAGGTGGAGATCCATGAAAGGATCAATGACCAAATAAGAGTCAAAACCAAAAACCCAATCACCTACCTTTGGAAAACGATTTCTCCAGGTGGAGATCCATGAAGGGATCAATGACCAAATAAGAGTCAAAACCAAAAACCCAATCACATACCTCTGGAAAACAATTTCTCCACTATGAGAATCCTACACAGCCTCCACATGATCCAAGTTTGGGTTTTCTTCTAGAAAGTTTGGCTCAACATTAGTATTTATATCCCCATATTGGAGAGCCCTAATTCAACTTAATTCTTGACAAAACGACCCCCACTTCTTAACGAAATTACCATTGGGATATTTTGGGATATTTCACACATGGTGGGCTTCACCTTGGATTGGCCAAGCACAAAAAACATCCGTTATAATTATGCACTTAATGTTTTTCCCTTTTTGGGCCTATGAATATAAATGGTTGTTTGTTTATATTTTGTAGGGATGCAACTCGGGTCGGTTTGGGTCAGGTTGAGGCCAACACGACCTGACACGAGGAACACTTTTTTCCATCCCGAACCCGACCCGACCCAATTTCCAACTTGACGAGGTTCAATCCGACCCGACCCAAGTTCAACCCTACCCAACCCGGGTTTTTAAGCTCACAAAAAAAAATAAAAAATGTCGGGTTTCACTCGAGTCGGGTTGACCAAACCCTCAACCTGAACGCAACCTGGGTCGGGAAAATTCAACCTGAACCCGACCCAAACTCAAATCGACCCCAACCGACTTTTTTTCGGGTTTAACCCGACCCAAATTGCAACCCTAATATTCTGTACAATTTTGATTGGATATTTAGCATCCTATGATCATAATAAATTTGAGGTGTGGACCTTTCAAGGTGAGATGTACCATGAGCGGTTTAGATCAATCATGATCACATTTGTACAATAGAAACTAGGAAACATAATTACATGCATCCATGGTATATTAGATAATTCCCATCTTTAGTCAGTCCCTCTCTTCTCTCTCCATCTCCCGCTCTCCCTCACTATTGCAGCTGAAATTTGGGTTGAAACCGTAGCGACTCCTGAGGCGAAGGAGTTCAACCTGCGACACAAACAAACCGTTAGAGAACCAGCTGAAGTCTGGACTCCAGGGAGGCTCTCCAATGCTTACGCCTGCCATGTGTTGGCCTCCGATTGTGCTATTTTTTCACCCCATCGCCCACCATTGGGTAAGCTAATATTCCATGGGAAAAAATTCATGGCAGCCAAGCATGGCTTCCATGTAACGATAGATACACCCATGCATTTGGATTGCCGTGCTGGAATTGGCATCTTATTCCAATTTCACCCTATTTTGTTTTCACAAAATGAACATAAGCAAGGAGAAGAAATGATAACGTGACAGAATTAAATACGAAAAAAATATATTCTAGAATCTGTTTCCTACCTCAAAGGTTGAATTCTGAATTCTTTCCGATTATATATATATATATATATATATATATATATATATATATATATATATGAGCATGCATTTGCTGCGCTCTCGAGCGCAGCTAAGCTTAGCTGCGCTAGAGCACAGAAACAGGGTGGGGCCACATTTTGGGTGGGATCCAAAGCATTCATTTGATGGGCCCTTTCATGGGTAGGGTGTCCACCAAAAATCAGCTCCATTGGATCACCTTAGAGTGTCCATTTGTGGGGCAAAAAATGGACAGATACAAATCTGTCCATTTTTGGCCTCACAAATGGACACCCATTGGTGATCCAATGGAGCTGATTTTTGGTAGGCCCCCCATCCATGATGGGGTCTTCAAAATGAATGCTTAGATCACCCCCCCAATGGCCTCACCCCCCTGTTTCTGTGCTCGAGCGCAGCTAAGCCTAGCTGCGCCCAAGCACAGCAACCCTTCTCTCTCTCTCTCTCTCTCTCTCTCTCTCTCTCTCTCTCTCTCTCTATATATATATATATATATATATATATATATATATATATGTGAAGAAAATGATTGTGAGCTTGAAGCTCATATAGCTTATATGAGCTTGAGGGCCAAAACACATGTGGGCCCACATTGTTAGGATGATCCAAAGCATTCATTTGAAATGCCCTTACATAGATAGGGTGTGTACAAAAAATCAGCTCCATAGGATCATCCTAACCCATCCAAAATTGGAGGGCAAAATGGACATACATTGTTTGCTACAAATATCCTCATTTTTGCCCTCCACTTTTGGAGGGGTTAGGATGATCCCATGTAGCTAATTTTTGGTACACACCCTATCTATGATGGGGCCTTGCAAATAAATGGTTTGGATCACCACAAAAAATGTGGGACCCATGTGTTTGGGCCCTCAAGCTCATATAAGCTATATGAGCTTCAAGCTCACAATCATTTTCCTCATGTGTGTGTGTGTGTGTATATATATATATATATGTATATATATATTGTTTCCCATTCCATTTCCAGGGCAATCAGAATAGGAAAAAGGTATCAGAATAGGATGACAATTCCGATTCCTGATTTCTGGCAATGGAAACGTAGCCTATAGCCCTATATAATATAGCTGCAACACTGGAGGGCTCATTGGAATATCCTGACACAATCCTCACTTTCTCTGCCTGTAAAAAGTGCAGCGGAATCTCTGTCCTTCCTTTTTAGTGCCACTTTCCTCCCCTTCAACCAGACCCAACAACTCTTACCCAAGCACAGAGAGAAGAGAGGGCTTACACCTAAATACCCATTTCCCAAAATGCCCATATCCAAAACTCCAATTTCCATCTACCTTCTCCACGCCCTCCTCCTTCCCTCTGGTAATGACTCTCTCTCTCTCTCTCTCTCTCTCTCTCTCTCTCTCTGTATATGTTTTTAGGCTATCTATAAGCACTAACAGACTTTGTAATCTTCCACATGATTTTTGGCAGTTTTGCTAAAATGCGCACTGGGTGAAGAAGGATTTTGTTCAGCACCTCTCCCCCAAAAGGACTCAAAACCACAACCTCTCTATTGGAAAGTCACAAATCCCACTCTCTCTCCCACCAACCTTCAAGGTCAGCTATCCATTCCATACATATTTTTTTTATTAAAATCTCAAGGTGAATTCCTTGTGGACTCCATTTTGGATCTTTATTTTAACTTTTGATCATGAAATTATACTAAATAAAACATTTTTTTATTGGTTGACAGATTTACCAGGTTTTACGCGTAGTGTGTATAGAAGAGATCATGCTTTAATTACCCCTGAAAGTCATGTATTCAGTCCCATACCTGATTGGTAATTTCCGATTAAGTACAGAATTTGTTTTTTACCTGATTATCAGAATTGCAATCTTTGTTTTGTGACCTGATTTTGCAGGATCAATACATTGGGCGCTTATTTAATCACTCCAGCTATGGGTTCACATTTTGTTATGTTCTTGGCAAAGATGCAAGGTCTGATATTATGCTATGCAATTATGCATAACTAAAGTACTTCAAAATTCTGTAGCAAGATGTCTATATCTAATTATTTGGGTTGGATGCTATGTATTACTGAAGTATTTCATAATTCTGTCTATATCCTATTATTTGGGTTGGATAGAACACATCAATTTCTAATATTCAGGGTTATTGTGTATTTACATCACTTGTCCAGCGCACATAACTGACGTGCAGTATGTTCATGCTGTCGAGTCTGGTCGCCAGAATTCGCAAGCAGAACTTTGTGATTAAAATCCATTAACTGTAGAATAACGACTGAATTTTAGCCTTTAGCATTGCCATGAAGTTGTAGTCGTGCAAAATACATTGTAGTTAGTCCTTATATTAAACTTGAAAATAGTGCTGCTGGCCTGCCGCAGAGTTTTGAAAGATTTTTAAACTTAATAGAAGCTTTTGGATAAGCTAATATTTCAAGTTCTGCATCCTTGGGGAAACATGTTACATGGATTCTTCTAAATGGGCGAAGAATCCGTACCGGACACGTCTTGGTTTCCAATACTTCAGGATTCTCTGAGACACTTCTAGATCTCTTTTATTTGTTTTTTTATGAATACTACTACCACAACTTTGCAACTACAGCTTTACAATTACCGCATATTTTAGGTGTTACCCATCCTAATAGAAAGTTTCTTATATGAAAATAAAATACTATATCTACTTAACCTATTAAAAGTTCCAATATTTTACTTGTTTTATAACCATATTATTATGTAGAAAAATAAAATGTGAAAATTGATTAAAATATTTTGGCGAATCCACGAATTGTTCTTTTTGAGGTTTTTTTAATCTGACACTCGATACTCGTGTCAGATTCCGACACTCATATCTTTAGTGATGCAACCTAGTTGGGGAACTAATATACTTTCTACTATTGCTTGTGTTTTAGCATACTACTGCAGAAGGTTTCCAATCTTTGTTAGTCACTTGTCAGCATCTTTGAGGAAATATGAATGGGTGTGCCCTTTATGGGTTTGTCCCATTTTGCTTTGTTGGTCTTTCCATTCTGTATTTCTCTTCCGTTTTCTATTTTTCTGGGGCCTGCTCATCTCCTCCATTGTTGTCTCTGCCTTCTTTTCAGTAATAACTTTTGCTACTTTCTAAAACAAAAACTACAAGAAAAATAAAACATGAGGGTGGGCATTTGGGTCCGAGATTGGATCAAAGAAGCACATTCCATTGTTTGCATTTCTTCTTTTACATTTACTGCGTTATCTGACTTGGATAATTTATGTTTGTATTTGTGTTAAAAAGTTTGCTGCTTGAAAATGGTTATGTCGCTCAATTTCTCAAAATATCAAGGGATGGATTTACGCACTGAAAGCTAATTTTGCAACTTTCATTGAAGGCTCTACTCAATTAAATAACTTAAATTAGATAAGCCAGGGCACAATGTATTTGCCCAATTTGACTGCACATTGAGTGGTCGCTGATATGTGGTGATTACCCTAAATGTATCTGTTGTACAAAGAATGGACATAAGCCCTATACCCCTAAGCATTTGAAATCTATCTAAGATACTCTAAATGTATCGGTTGTACAACATTCAGCCAATGACTTTAAGGAGATCGATGTTGTACTTCCTTTTTCAAATAGCAAAGTGCAAGCTTTCATTTTCAAGTTCTTGTTGACTCCACATTTAGTTTCATATTTTTTGTTGATCCAGAGTTGATTCAAGTAGCTGTATTTAATCTAGTTATGTTGATTGCTAGTTGTCCTTTATTTGCTTTTGTTTTTATGCAATCTTTTGTGTATGTATCTGATTTTCACTTTTACATTACGCAGAGAATTCAAAGTCAGCACTACCTCCACAAGATGTTGAAAGGTGCTTTGTTGTTATACAAAATGTTTCTTTATAATCCATTGTTGTATGATACAATCCCTTTCCATGATTATTTCAAGTTGTGGTGTGTGTTCTTTAAAACATCATATTGTTATTCACAGGCAATGAAGATCACTTTCGCATTTTTAACTAGTTATGTATGGATAGTAAGATTCTCAAGCTTTGGATGAAGTACCATCCCTTTTGAGGGTTTTATGTGAATCCAAACCTGGTTATTTGTTGTTTATTTTTTGTGTTTTTGCCTCTCTTTTTTCTTCTTCTTTCCGTCTGCTTGTTAGTTTTGATTTTTATTTGTTTTTTCTTTATGATCATTTACGAATTGTTTCTTAACTATTTTGTCCGTCTTATTCGGAATATTTTGATCAGCCTCGCTTGCATTCACTTTTAAATCTTTCAGCATGTGCTATTTTATCAACTTTTAACATATATCTCTGTTGTCTGTTATGGTCATCCTTTCAGGTTTTTGTTTGTAATTCAGGGTTCTGTGATACTATCAAATGGATCTGCTACCAGCCACAGACTGCTTGTAAGATATCTATACTATTAGTTTCTTGCAAGAATGTACTATTGGATTGGAATTGCCTCATTCATATTTGATACACAATACATGGTTGTGATTCTGTGTGATTAACATTATTGATACTTGTATCGATATTTCAAGATACTTGTGATTAGCATTTTGATGAAGTGGTTCACAATTATTTCATTATGTAATGATTTTTTATATTGGGTTCATACCCAATCTCTTTATTTCATTTTATTTTTTTATTACGATAGTATCTATGGACGGAGTGATCCCCTCATAATCAGGATTCTACATGATCAATTGACAACCTGCTGGGATCATCATCTGGATGCCTCAGGCTTCACGACAATGTCTATGCCTAACTATTTAAGGGATCTCCAACACTCAAATGTGATCTTATGGTTGAGTGATGCCACCGTTTGGTTTACTTTGATATCAGATTAGATTTCTATTTCATGCAACAGTTTCAGGTGACATCGATGCTCCTTGTCCACATAAATGCAAATTGCTGATTACTTCTTTGGTAAGGACGCGCTGTAGGAGTAACCCATTACCTTATGGGTGGAATATCCACAACATGGGCATTCTTCTTAGCAAGAATTATTGCAGATGACGATTCCAAGAAGCAACTTCCTATGGGAGGGTCCCCTATTGATGAATCACTCGAAAGGAATTTCACCGCTCTGTGGGGAATTCCCCTGTAACGAAAGGACTCGAAACTAAGAAAGACGTGATTGAAGAACTGTTTCACACATACTTGCCTAAGACTTAGGAAAAGGACAAAGGGGAACAGAACCCGGGTGACGAAGGGGAAGAAGCAGCGCTCGCTAGCCCCCGCATCGCTTCAAAGACTCAGTTTTATCTGCAAATTATTGCCGCTTTCCTTTTTGTACCAGATTGATCCCTCTTCTGACTCTGATTGCCAATAGGGAACCCCTTCTTTCCCACTTTGAATTATCTGAATGAAGCTCCATCCCAAAACCGCGTACCTCTGCTTCCTTTAACATGCTAATACCAAGAAGATCCTGGGCTCGATCCAGTTTAGTATCAAGGTGATTCTGTTTCCGTTCCTATATATGGGTAGTCAGGTTCGCTCGCTAGTTATATGCTTAACACATGCATCTGAGGTCAGAGGTGGCGCTAAGGTGAACGCTAAGCTTCAACTCTGACCTTATATTAGAAGTGCACTGAAGGTTGGGATACATTTTATTACTGAGGCGGCCTTGATTTGCTATTTTCTTGGCATATATTTCTATTTTAAGTCTAATGTTACTTGCCAGCAATAAAGGGACTTGTTATTGTTATCATTAAAAAAAGGGACTTATTATTGTTTGCCCAGGAATATCAAATTGAACATTTGGAAAGCCCACACATTTTTGCATGATAATTTTATTATTAAATTTACTCAAGATTATAATGATAAGGGCTCTGGATCTCACAAAACTGGTTATCCCTGCAGAGTAGTTCTCTAAACCATAGTTTTAAAACTCCCCCGCGTCATCATGGACTCCCCCTAGTCGACTCCCTTTTACCTTGGCTGCATTTTGCCTGACAGAATCAATAAAAAACTCCTTTGACTCTCTCAAATTATGACCGCACCAACTGAGTACTCGACCGCGCCATGTCGAGTCGACTATGATTTTCTTCGGCCGTGTTTTGACCCGCATCCGCATTTTGAAACACTGCTCTAAACCAAGGTTTAAAATGTCGGTTTTGGTCACCACAGAAACAGAAACATTTTGGTTTCAGCTGAAAATTTCAATGAAAAAACTGTAAAATCATAGAAACATATGTAAACATATGTAAATAATAAAAGTTTAAGGCAAAACTTCAGGAAATGCTAGAATAAGCACAAATACACACTTAGAAACCATCTCCTAAGCAGGACAATCATCCATAATGGTTTAACAATAACGATTACCTAGTGACATGCGCTGTCGGGCATGTTTGATAATTCAGTGCATGCTGCATTTCAATATGTTACATAATTATATTTGTATAAATTGCATGTGAAATATGGTGTATGCATTATGCATAAAGTATGCATTTTGGTTTTGATAATGTGATTCGGTGGGGATGGAAACTGAAACATTTCAGTCGTTTCATATCGGTCTTGGTGAAAATTTAAAACCATGCTCTAAACTATGATACATTGACTACCAAAACTGATGGTTTGGCCAGAAAAATTTCCCAACTGAAAATTGTACCGTTTGTGAAACTTGTTCTGAGACTTCTACTCTTGCCTGGAATCAACTCTATTGATAATGTGCTGATGCAGTTGTGCAATTGTCATTCTGTGTAGGGGATTGAGCATCTAAGATATCTTTTTTCACTTAGTTTGATTTTGAGTTCGATATTCCTGGAGGTGTACAATATACATATGCAAACCACACGCATTGAAACGTGCAGACATTATCAGTAGCAATTTTGACATTGTTTGCGACTGGAATGCAGGTGGACTCATACGCATATCTACCTGCTAATTTTGATCACTCAGTGGAGTGCCACAAGTCAGCTACTCTTGTCGTATTTGAGCGAAGGTTTATTTTCTCATATCCTGTCAAAATGAGTACATGGGCCATGGATTAATATGGTCTCCCACCTCCATTTGAATGTTGTCTTCTGTTTATATTTTACTAAGCATGGGAGTTCACTTGGAGCACCCTTGATTTTGCCTCATACATGTGTTTATGTTTAATTGCTCTTTATATGACTGAAATTGAGTTACATGCTTATTTATTTGTTACTTCTTTCACATCTACCACATAATTACAATCTGTCCACCTGTGATTTATGTGGAACATATTAATTATTGCATTGCTATTAGTTAGATGCATTAAATAGTCATTATTCATTTCACAGTTTTATGAGTGAAATTGAGTTACATGCTTAGTTATTTGTTACTGAACTCTAGTTACATGCTTCTTTATTTGTTACGTCTTTCACATCCACCACATAATTACAATCAGTCCATCTATGACTCATGCGGAGCATGGAACTTAATAATTATGGCATTGCTATTAGTTAGATCCATTAAATAGCCATTATCCATTTCATAGTTTTACCCTTCTCTGTTAAGATATAGTGCTAACTAAATTTATTTCAATACCCAGGTATTTCAATCTGGAAAATCAAGTCCCTGAACACATTGTTGGTTCAACAGACATGCAACCACTTCTCGAAACTCCTGGAGAGGTGCTTCTTTGAATTTTCATATATTTAAGCTTTGATCTCCACAAGCATAAGCACACACATATCAGATTCTTATTGATAATTTTGAAGCTCGTTATTTGTGTTATCAATTTCTTGAATTGTTTCTGCAACCTCAATTGTTCTTCCGTTTCCAGATTTTTGAACTCAGGAAATTGCTGCCTACTTCAGCTCCCTATGACTTCAATATCCATGTGAGCATTGTTATTTACTTTAGCATTTTTCTCTCTTACTTCTTGTAGCTTTCCTGTATCTGTCGGTGTTGAAACACTGACTCAGATGAGAGCTAGGCCATGTTAAGGCCTAGTCGACTCGACCAAGGCATGATTGACTGGCATTTTTAAACAGTGGTCTCAATTGTCATCCATGGTTAGCCTTTGCGAAAAGTTTTCTAATGTTGCACTTTAAGATAATTGATGCATGTGGATCTGTTGCAGATCATGGACTTCCAACCTGGAGAATATCTTAATGTGAAGGTCTGTTGAATGACATCTCTTTCTGTATATCAATTCTTTTTTTTTGAAATGAAATTTTTTTTTTTGAAATGTGTATATCAATTCTTTTTGTATATCAATTCTTCTAAGGAGCTATTGGAATCATTTGCGTAATTTTACAACTAAGTGTTTCTGAGTAATTCTTCAAAATCTCTTTCTTGAGTAGCATCAAATTCCTTCTCTTTGTACATTATTCTGCTTTACCCTATCTTGACGCCGTGATGAACATATACCAAGAGAGTTGAAAATAATATTGTGGCTGTGTGTTTAATTGTTTGATGGAGCAGGAGGTTCATTATAATCAGCATGGCTTGTTGCTTTTAGAGGGACAAGGCATATATCGATTGGGTGACAGTTGGTAAGGATATCATTCTAGACAGGGAAATGTTTACGTTGTCTTTTTCCATAGATAGTATTAATGAACTCATTAGCTTTTCCTTTGTTATCATTTCAAGTAATTTTTCGTCTTTTAGAAAATTACAGATAAATCAAGACATTTGTGTTCTTTTTGGAACTGTCTCACCTACTTTTCTATCATAAACAGCAGTCTCCCATGGCAGATGCTCATTCGGTTAATTTGTAAATATGTCTAGTTCGAAAAAGTGAAAACACTACCTCCTGCCTGGGTTAATTTTCGAATCATAGATTTCACTCATTAATAACCCACATGGTAGGTGCTCAACATGAATACCCTGTTGAATACTATAGGTAGTAGTTACAGTACAAGGGCGGGCGGCCCAGTGCACGAGGCTCCCGCCATTGCAGGGTCTGAGGAGGGCTAGATGTACGCAGCCTTACCCCTGCTTTGCAGAAAGGCTGTTTCCGTGACTTGAACCCGTGACCACCATGTCACAATGGAGCAACCTTACCATTGCTCCAAGGCTCGCCCTCTGGTTCAGAAAATGATACATGTCCCATCCCCAGGGCACTTTTTTGAGATTAACTTCTAAAGGGCGTTATAGTATGATTAGAAGTTGAATAACTAATATCATAGATTATAGTTATAACTGCCTCAGATGAGGCATATCCCGTCCTATGGAAGTCTGGAAATGACTTCGGAAGGGGGTTCTGAAATTGTGGAGGCCAGGGAAAGTTTAATTTCCTATACAAATTTCACGAATGAGACAATGACCTGAGAGATAGCTTCTCTTGCTAGGGCCTACAAATACTCACTTTCTGGATGTGGGATTTGACCCATGGGGGAAGGTTTTTGGACTGTATTATAATCTCCTTTTAAGTTTTAAAACAATAAATTTCATAAAATGAATTGCTAGTGACTAAGTTATGCGGGTTAAAGATGTAATGTAATGCAGGAAAACTCAAGAGAACACAGTACAGATTTGGTACTCAATGCTAAAATAAGATCAAAACAATAGAAGAAAAGAATTATCAACAAATAATGTTGTATCAAACAGCTAAGCCAATATTAAGATAATCATCCTTCAAAAAATAAGGTTTTATAGCTTTATATAAACACTGACATCCTCCACTTGTTTTCCAAGCAACCTAAACTTCTTATTCTAATCTATTACTCGCTCTAGAAGAACTCATAATTCACTTTCCTAAACCTATTGTGATTTTGAAATAAAAATAGAAAGTTACAACCTCAATTTTACTATTTGATGGGTGAGGAGAAGGCTTTCCCTTGGAAATTTGCTGATGCTTTGGAGTCCCGGATTCTCTAGCTCGCACCAGAGTGACTAGAGCATCCTTTGTTGTTTGAGACCATCTTCCTTTTAAGGATCATGGCTGATTTGCCTTTTCAGAAAATTTGTACTCTTTATGTACTTTTGCTTTGCCTTGACCAGACCCATCGTGTGTGTGTGTGTGTGTGTGTGTTTTCCTTGCTCTTTCTCAACAAAGCTTTGCTTCATCATTCAAAAAAAATATATATTCATGCCAACTTAAAGTCTCTCCTAATTTCAATTGATATTACCAAAATTCCCCTTGTAATAATAATCTTTTGCCAAGTTTCAGATTAAACAACTACACCCCCAAGCTTATTGATTTCAAGGACTGTCTGTGTTGGTGAATTGTTTCTGTAACTGTTCTTTGGTGAACTTACAGAGTCAGCTTTTATGTTCTTCACAAACACCGAACTAAAAGAATCTATTCTGAGCTAACCTCCTATATTATCTAAACTCCTATCCATCTGTTGTAACTTGCAAGTAGGAAATTCCGATTTCCTGCTCTTTTACGCTTTCTTTTGTTATTTCTTGTGTTCCTTCACTTACATTGAAGACCCACTTAAAATTCCTTATGGAGAAAATAAAAAATCATTGTAAGGTAACCAACTATATCAGATAAACTCTCATCCACCTGTTGGAATATCTGCCTTGGCCTTCCCTTAGTGTGAGTTCAGGTGTTAGTCACTCCATGCTAGGTATCCATTTCAAAATATGGATATCGAAGGCCGGTCTTTGTAAGCATGATTACTAGGCGCTCTTTTTTATAGCATTTCATTTTCGTTGTTCTGACATGAATGCTTCTTATTACTTGTCATATTCAGTGCTGTAAAAATTAGTGCTCACAAGCTTCATCACTTCCTTTTCAAATTAGGTATCCACTTCAAGCGGGTGATGCCATTTGGATGGCGCCATTTGTACCTCAATGGTAAGTGGAGTATCTTTGATCTAAATAAGCTCTTATTCCATCAAAAGGCTGGACCATGAATGGCCCCAACTAACTTAGTATACTGTATCTATAAACACTTTTTTCAGGTATGCAGCACTCGGGAAGACCCGGTCGCGGTATCTGCTATACAAGGATGTGAACCGAAATCCACTGTAACCTTAATACCACCAGGATATGTGTGGTACAAGATTCAAAAAACATGCTGATGAGGACAAGAGAATCATGTATATGTGAAACAAGGTCCTTGCTTCTAAGGGTAAGGGTAATTGAAGTTTTCTTTTATTTAAAATGGATTATGGTCTAAATTAGAAGGATTATGTAAAGGCTCAAGCTATTTCGTATGGATAGCTCCATATGGAAAGGCAAGAAAGAGTTTGTGTGATCCTTTTTTTTCATGTGCAAGTATCATCCCTTGGAATGGAACTTGAAACTTGTGTGGATATTCTAAATTTCTAGTTCCAATTTCCAAATATCAAAAAGTTATTAAGATTGATCAAACTCCATGTGTAGCCAATGACAAGATGAGATGCAAGAAATACAAACACACACCAAAAATGTGAGAGTTACATGGTTCGACAGTATGCCTATGTCCACAGTAGCTTATATTTAGAGATGCTAGTACCTCTAGAATCCCTAAAACCTAGCATGTTATTTCTACCTCATTTATAATGACAAACTATTATAATTCTCTTATGAGATTGCAAGTTGTTATACTAGATCTATATTGGAATTTGTAAGGATTAGCTGTGTAGATGTCAAAGTGGCCTCAAGAATGACTTGAGTTATCAAATGATTGAACAATTGAAATCAATTTAATTATGACACCTTAGATGACATTCATAAAAAGTATCTAATGAATTATGAGTTCAATGGATAGTTCATTAGAAATAGCAAAAATACCACTTTTTTGGTTCTGGATCTTCCAAATCTGGTGCGAGCTAGAGAATCCGGGACTCCAAAAATTCACTTGGCTCTGGTGCGAGTGAATTTTAATCACATTAAACCCTTTCAAGATTTAGAAAGAAGACCGGAATAGCTTTCTGATAAGAATCCATCTTATCAGATAAGGCCCTATTTGTTTTAAAATTATGACAACCGATTGTGAGTGCCAAACCGATTATTGGACTCAAAATTGCGTTTAAATTTGAGCAATAATAAGTTTGGCACTCACAATCGATTGTCATAATCTTAAGGTCATGTTGGTTTCAGATTGTGACAACCGATTGTGAGGGCCCCAACTGCTCATCTAATAAACGCACCTTCAAAAGACTGCCCTCCCAAACTACCAAATGCGGAATTAGATGAGCGGTTGCAAACCCATCATCAGACTATAGAGATTCTGTTAAAGATATTGCAGAATCATTCAAAAAAAAAAAAAAAACAGTAAGGATCTCATTAAAATTTCCAAGTTAATCGCATTAAAATTCACATTTTAATTATGGTTCAAGCCAACTCCCATTAAAATTCACATTTTCAATATGGTTTAGTAAAATTTTCCTTTCAAAAAATGAATTATGGTTTAGTAAAATTTTCATTTCCTCTCTCTCTAAAGAAAAAAAGAAGGTCCCAAGTCTTTACCACATCATATATACGATGTGTCATCTCATCAATTTGAGCAGAGATGCATGGCATTCTTATGGAGTTTTAGCTTGCATACTTTTCCCTTAGAATATCTGTTCTTGCCACCTGTTTATCACATATCCAAATCTGTAGGATGTTGCTTATTGTCTATTTTCCATCTGAATTGTAGCCGACTTATCTGTTGATAACTGAAACTGATATGGATCACCCTGACCACAGAGATTTCTATCTCAAAACTTGATGTGTTTTTTTTTTTTTTTTATAGGTACAGGGAACCAGGTTTATCATATCATGGATCTTCGTATTAGGGTGCCTGTCTTTTTATGATTAAATGCTAAGGAAATAGCACCTGTGGAACTGTTTTTTCATTATTCTCAGTATAGAACAGCTCTAACAGGTTTAAGTGCAAAGTCCAAAGGTGGATGCCTTTTGTTTATAGAATCTGTATTGAACAATAAAAGCACACTTGGGACACTGCATAAAACCATAGAAAGTAGGAGAATTGGATTAATATAGTTGTGACTGGGCCGAACTTATGACTGGTGAGAAAAAATGGCCAGTGTTCTAGTACTTCTTTATTTATGTTTCATTTGATTGAGAAGGCCAAGTCTGTGATGCAGTCTGCTTGAGAAGGTTTGAACCAAAGTTGTGCAAAGCCTGCCTAATGCTACTACCCACCTGCATGTTGGTAGTTATTTGACGTATTTCGTCATCACATATTTTGGGACTTCAATCTTTCTCCCTATGCTCAGAGGAGTCAGTGTTGTTACTATGACAAAAAGAAAAAGAAGAGAGAGAAATGAAGAATGCAAAAATCTCAGTGTTTTGTGATTAAAACAGCTATATTTCTATCTTAATTTGTTGGATGGATGAGGTTTGGTTCCTATCATCCACGTCCAATTCAATTTCTTCAGCCTGGTATGTTGAATGAACACCATACAAGACATAAAACAAGGTGACCACAAAACTCCATACACCAAATCTTATAAAAGACCTCTTCCCAAGTGTACTCATGAGAAAAACATTGAGGAGGATTGAGGCAGCAGAGGCCATGGCATCAATGGCACCTTCCATTCCGACGGATGAGGGTATAATTTGTGTGTAAACTAAAATCAGGGAATTATTTGATTTTTAAAAATAAGGGTGTGTTCCGTAAAGCTTCTCATTCCTGAGAAACTTGGCAGAGACAGCGGCTGCCAGTTGCTTTGGAAAATCTCATTTTTCACATATTTAGGCCTAGGGTGGAGCAGAAATGGAAGAATCGGGCCAGTCGAATTCAGTTCCTGAACTGCATTTTCAGGATTTTTTCATTCTCGCAGCGGAAAATCCACAGAAGCTCTTCTGTGAAGGGTTGCGGAACGCAGTCTAAACTTTGAAACACTAGGAAACTCATTTTCAAGTCAAGTTTACTCTAGATCCAAAAGATCCTCGACGTGTCAAAAAAAAGAGAGAAAAAGAGGTTCAATGTGGGTCTTTTCTGATCACAGTTTCTGTAAACAACAGTAGAACCAAATTGCACCGAGCGACTGAGTGCGGGAGAGAAGGAAAAAAAATGAAGGACGTTTTCTATAGGCTTATTTCTTCATCACAAATTATGGGACTTCAATCATCCTCCCTATACTCAAAGGAGTCACCGCTGAGACATGGTGATATCACCATGACAAAAAGCAAAATGAACTTGGAGAGAAATGAAGTGAGGCAAAAAATCACAAGTGTTTTGTGATTAAAACTACTCTATTTCGATCTTAATTTGTTGGATGGATGAGGTTTGGTTGCTATCCTCCATCTCCAATTCAATTTCTTCTGCCTGGTATGTTGAATGAACACCATACAACATATAAAACAAGGTTACCACAAAACTCCATACACCAAATCTTATAAAAGACCTCTTCCCAAGTGTACTCATGAGAAAAACATTGAGGAAGATTGAGGCGGCAGCAGGCCATGGCATCAATGTTACCGACCATTCTGACGGCCGGTGAAGGCAGGGGACCTTATAGTGAAATAAGGCGGTGATAGAGATCGAGGCACCTCCGAATAACGCTAAGCCCCACCACTCCTCATTGAGCTTCCATGATAGAGAAAAGGCAATTGAGGTTGATGAAAGGAGAAAGAGGAAGAGGAGAGTCGGGAGGGGATTGGTGGTTCCTTGCTTCACGTATCTTCGGTAGATGAGCGCATTGGCCACCATGTAGAACACAATGAGCGTGCCGATGGAGATCATCTCCATTACTATGTTGAGGTCGGTGAAGAGCGCGATTAATGCAGTGCAGATGCCTGCACCATGGATGAGGGAAGAATTATGACCTTTTTTTCATGCAGGGATGAGATTGTCGACCCCAACTAGTTTGGGACAAAGGCTTAGTTGAGTTGAGTTGGGGGATGAGATTGTTTTAGGTGGCCCTGACTTGGGACTTTTTTATTATCTTCCTCTTGATCTTGCTTTGTATTTTCTTCCTTTTTTCTTTTGACCATCTCGGTTGTGGGAGACCTCCCTCCATTTTAATATATTTCGCATCATTTCAAACACACACACACTGTGGGAGACCCCCCTCCATTACTATTTGAGAATAGTTCAGATTATTTTGAGAAGCTTGGTCTTAGAACTTTACATGATACGACTGATTTTGAGAAAATCACCAAAACTTCCTTGATATGATATTACAAAAGTACTAGCTAGGCAATTCCAAAATCTCTTTTGCGGCTCACTTTTTCAGGAGAGAACAGCCACCCCAGATGAATTAAATGATTAAGGCAAAATCTGCTACGAGGTGGCTGTTCTCTCCTGAAAAAGTGAGCCTCGAAATGGCTTTCTGAGAAAATGCCAAAATGCCCAGCAAGTCCCTAGTACAAAATATCCTTCTCCAATATAATCATCTATTTGAAAGTAATAAAGGTAAACTTTTTTGAGAAAATGAATAAATTCTATCCCTCTGAAAGGAAAATAGAATCCATCACCCTATTGCTTTACTTTCGAATGCATATTGGCGATGTTTATCATAGTTCTAATCTCCCCCCCCCCCCCCCCCGGTTAACTTTTATGAAGGGGTGGAGAAGCAACCGTTAACTCCGGAAGCATAAAAGCTAACGATTTCTGTTAGAGAGGGGGGGGGGGGGGGGGGAATATCACTCTCCTAGTTCTAAATGGCATAGTATTTTAAAAAGCAAAACCATTTTCCTTGCCCTTTCTTATGGGTACTGGTCTACTAATAGATTTGGGTTATTGAGGAATTCAACAGTGATAACTAGAAGGGAAATGCATAGGAGTTGCAGCAATCCTTACCCAAGAAGATCGTGGCATTCATAGGGGTTCCTGTAGTAGGGTCCACTCTTGCGAACCAATACGGCACAAGTCGACTCCTTCCCATGACACACAGGTACCGCGCTTGGCCTAACATGGCGACAAGAAGAGAAGCCACAATGCCCAAACTTGCGCCAGCCCCAATGACATTGCTTTCCCATCTTCCCCCTACAATCTTTCGAAAGGCCATGGCGTATGATGCTTTGTCTGATATCTACAAAGTCAAGGATAATTCTTTTTTCTAAGTTTTTTTTTACGAAAGATAACTATATTCATTGCAAAGAGATTACAGATTCACATCAGTGGGGAGAGAGGACCCAGAGTAAACTGAGTCTCTCAATGCCTTGGATTTAGCCAACCGATCCGCTAGATCATTGGCACTTCGAGGGACATGAACAAAAGAAAAAAAATCTACCATTAATCATACAAATAATCTCATCCAAAAACTTAGCTAATTTCCATGGTCCATTGTTTTTTTACTAAGTAACAACTTATCAGCAGGTAACCCATCGTAGTGCTACTCTTGCCTACGCAACTTGGTTGCGGAGTTTTGGCGGCATACTAGCAATGCTAGTGTATATATTTCAATTTAGGGGGGAGAAGTTCTTGTGGGCCTTCTATATTGTAATAACATTCTCTTAAACCTACAAATTGGAATATATACACTAGCAATGCTAGTGTATATATTTCAATTTAAAGCTTGATGGTTTTGAATCACTAACCTCATTATAAGGTGTCATCAGGCATAGAGCCAAGGCCATTAGGCAATAAAGTGCAGAAACAATGAGAACAGAGCCAGCAATGCCTATTGGAAGGCTCTTTGAAGGGTTCTTGATTTCTTCTGCCATGGTTGACACTGAATCATAGCCAATATAGCTGATATAAACCATAGCTGCACCATCAAGAACACCTTTTGCACCAAAAGGGGCAAACCCTCTTGGCTCTATCAAGTTCTTTGCACTTCCATTGCAGAAACCAGCAATAATAATAAACCCAAAGAAAATCACATGGAAGACTGTCATCACAAGGTTCAATGTAGAGCTCTCTTTTGTACTGCAATCCCAAAGCAAAATACCCATTACTCCAAAACTTATAATAAAACCCCGTCTACATATAATCCAATTAGGCTATCTGCTAACAATAATAATTCTAAAACAAATCAGTGCACAATCCAGATAATTATTATAATCTTAATGCAGAAGAGGGATATATAGATAGATAGATTGATAGAGAGATGAATAAACAACGCACTCACTTACCCTTTAACAAACAATATCTTTTCAAAATAAAGCCCATTATAAATAGAAGAGAAAACAAGATAGGTGGTAACGGATCAAACCTATAACACAGACAGAGAGTGAGAAGAACAACAAGTGCAACAGCTGGGAAATCCAATCTATTATACCCTTCTGCCAAGCCCACTTCAATTCTCCACGAATCGGCGCCTTTTTCAAATGCGCAGCATAAATACTCCGTAAAACTCCTTGCCACCGCCGCGTTTGATAACACATATTCCATCAATATATTAGCTCCACCAAAATAACCGACAAACTCTCCTACACCAATTCAAAAAAAAAAACTCAAAGACCCAAGAAAGGTATCCAATCTCAAAGGAACACTGAGAAGTTCAAATGTTACCAAAGTAACCCACAAACTCTCCCACACCAATTCAAAAAATTTCAAAGACCCAAGAAACGTATCCAATCCAAATTTTAAAAGAAAAATGAAAATAACAAAGAAACACTTAGAAGTTCTAGTTTGAATGTCAATACCAAATGTTTCCAAAGTAATCAACCCACAAACTCTCCTACACCAATTCAAAAACTTTCAAAGACCCAAGAAAGGTATCCACTCCAAACTTCAAAAGAAGATGGAAAATAACAAAGAAACACTGAGAAGTTCTAGTTTGAATGTCAATACCAAATGTTACCAAAGTTATTTACCCACAAACTTTCCTACACCAATTCAAAAAATTCCAAAGACCCAAGAAAGGTATCCAATCCAAACTTTAAAAGGAGTTGGAAAATAACAAATAAAAAAAAAACACTGAGAAGTTCTAGTTTGAATGTCAATACCAAATGTTACTCTTAGATAACTAAAGGCACCGCCGGCTACTGGAATCTCAACAGAGAATTCAGTATAACAGAAGGAAGAAAGGAGAGCTGATATCCCGGCAACTATATAGGAAACGAAGACGGCGGGGCCGGTTATCTTGAGAGCGACCGGACCCGTTGTGACGAAAACTCCAACACCTAGCATTCCTCCAACACCAAGGGCAACAAGATCATACCACTCAAGTTTTCTCTTCATATCTGCACCTGATCTCAGTCTTACATGATTTAGTTCTTGGTTTGGAGTCCATGTAGCTAGCATTCTCTTTCTAAGCTTGTGGGGTGTTTGAGATAGGGAGTGGAGATAGGTGGAGAGGGAATTCTCGTGGCGAGTGGCCATGTTTAGAATTGAATAGGTACTTGGTCTTCCATGCAAAGGCTTTATATATAGAGAAATTTTATCAGCTTTACAGGTTAATGGGTGGGAAGAAAGTCCTTTATTTGTCCTCTCTCTCGCTGTACTTTTTTATTATACTTATTAGCTCTTTCTGTACCACTAAAATCAATCCTTATTTGCAAATAAGGTAACTTTAAGTTAATCTCATTTTCAAATGAAATATTAAGGTATCTTTGAATGGTATTAACTATATAATTTGAAGATTAATATAAAACTAGTATAACCATTATTTGCATATAAGATTATATGCAAATAATTTTTACAGGTATCCAACAAGGTTCTTACTATTTAGAATTACATGGTCCAGCTTCATGCATTGTACTTACATTAGCAATTTTTTTATTTTTTTTTGAAAGAGTATGCTTTAAAATTCATAGCAAATGATTATTTTTCAATAAAACTTTAAAAGTTTGAAAATTAAAGAAATCTGTTCAATTGTTTTTTTACAAAATCAAAAGGAATTTATGAGTGAGAGGGAGAGAGGAGTATCTCTTCCCTTGAAGTTTTTTTTCTCCTTTTTTCTTTTGTCTTTCTCATTTCCCCATCTCGATCGGGCTCTTCACATTAGGCTCCATTTCTTTTGACATAAAATGGACGTAAAACAAAATTTACGCCCATCACTCCACTTAAAAATGGGTGTAAAATTTGTTTTATGCACATTTTGGTGTTGAAAGGAAGTTCATTAAGATCAAGGGAAATAAGTTTTTGCTAGGCTATTTGCTGTAAGCCCACATATGTTAAAGTGTCTTAGCTCTAGAGGTAGAATAGAAATATTGTTGGATCATGTGAATTAGTATCTACTTCAAAAAATCTACATCCTTTGTGCTGATAAAACCCAAGTGCATCATGAGAGCTACAAAAAAAAAAAAAAGTTATTTCTCAGTAGGAAACAAGTTATCATCAAGATGCCAACTCTCTATGGGACTTCTCTGCATCATGTAATATCAAATCAAGCTCATGTTATTATGACTTTAACTGTTCTTAGTAGGAAATGAGTCAATGTGGAAGTATTGGTGTTCTCATCTTTTACCAAGGGCTTATTTAGATACCTCGAAAAATTATTTGCATATAATCTCATATGCAAATGGTTTTGAAGTTAAATAGGATTATTTGCAAATGTTGAACATAAAATAAGAGACCATACTGCCCCATTTGCAAATAAAATAAAATTAAAATAGTCTTGTTTGCAAATAAGAACTAGCTAGCATCCAAAGAATAGGTCAAATCGAAAATTCTTAATGCAAAAGCATGGTCGTAGGATCATGCATTCAATCTCGGTCCTCTACACAAGTAAGCGGTCCTAGAGCCCTATAAGATGCTACTAAACTTTTTAAATAACTACGAGGATGATCTAATTATTTCAATTAATTACCAAATAGTATTTATTTAAATACATTATTTTGGAAGGATTAGGGTTGACACATAGAAGAACAAAATCTACGTATCTAATCTATTGGGTATTATATAAGAGACAAGTGGGTTGTGGTGGTGGTGCACGGGCTTATCTTGTGCCTCTTTCTTTTCTTTTCTTTTCTTCTCTTTTCTTTTCTTCTCCTCTTTTTCTCCTTAGTATCATCACGTCAAATGACCCAACCCAAAGAGAGAATCCAATCCATGGTATACTTTAGAAGGAGAACAAAGTAAAAGGAGAGGGGTCTTTGATTATGTAATCCTCTCACAAATCCTAGCACTATCATTGTCTTCATCCATCCCTAAATCACACTAATCAGCATTCTCCCCACTTTTTGTTTGTGGAATATAAGGGTGAGCTGGAGTGGTCCATATTCTCCCACGTGCCATGCTATGATTTTGCCATGTGTCACTCTTCGATAACCCAACCGTGCCACGCGGCTTTGTGGGGGGTGTTCGAGTTCACCACATGGAAGGGCCGGGGGGGCGAACCGTGATCATGCGTGAATTAACAGGTAATCAAATGATAATCATTCTTTTGAAATTGAAATCATGAGCATTGAATACCTCTTTTGAATTTGAATTTTGAAAAAAAAAAAAAAAAAAAAAAACTATTCAAACCCTATAAAAAAAATGCAAAATGCAAACCCTGAAGCCATGTTTGGAAACAATGAAAAATAATTCCATGGAATAATCGTGGGTCCAGCTGTGTGAGAGGAGCCTGAGAAAGAGAGGGAGATAATTAAGTGGGCAAGTGTTGAGATGACATAAAAAATTCCTAAAACCTATTGAAAAGAAAATACCTATTTATAATTAGTTTTTTGTTTTCCTGCTTTTTACTTTTTTAGTACTTTCATGCAGCCCTCACTACCACCCTCTCTAGTCTCCTTGAGTGACCTATCTTTCTCAACTGACCTCACAAATATTTCATAGAATATTTTTTCATGGTGGCCAAACATCGGCTCAACAGTTCAACCTAAACATAAAAAGAAACTAGGGCTTAGTCAAGTAAACCACTCTGGCCAATACTCGCTTATGATGACATGGAAAAAATATTCACCACTACCACAAGGCAACAATTTGTACAACGTGGTTGCAACTTCCACAATAGGCAACAAAAGTCGGTCACTTAGCCGGCCGGACCCTCAGACCCACCATCGATTTCATTACTAAAATCTATATTAGAGAATATACATAGACCATGTAAATTTTAGAAAAGGGCAATGATATATTTGCCACCTTTTCTTCCCCAGGCGGTTCCATGGAAATAAACTAGAGGGAGGTGGTCGGCCGCGGGAGGAAAAGGGAGCGAATTTATCACTTCACTTTAGAAAATTCTCAAATTTCTTAGGAAAAAAAAGTAGATCATTAGCTTCAAAGTAAAGCGTAGAGTCGGCGGCATTGGATACGGTACAGATCTAAATGATTAGTTAGAAAATGATACTTACCATTAAGATAAAATTATAGTGTTAGATGATAGTATTAATGAGCATATTCATCTTAATTTTAAATGGGAAAAGCTTAGGAGAGTGGAAGTTGGATGCTTTTAGATATGTTTGGTAGTTATGTGGACCCAAGAGGTAATAGAAAGAATTAAAATCTTTTGTTTTCTCATTATCATAAGTGGGCTCCTTCATTGACCATATTCTTCTTTTTCTTCAACCTCGAGGCTTGCTTGGATGCCTCTAAGGCCATGTTTGGATTGGAAACCATGAAAAGTTATTCCATGGAATATTTGTGGGCCCAACTGTGAGAAAGAGTTTGAGGAGGAGGGAGAGAATTGAGTGGGAGGGATGAGAGATAGCATAAAAAAAATCCCTAAACCTGGTGAAAAGAAAATGCTTAATTGGTTTTTTGTTTTCCTGGTTTTTAGGAGTTTTTCATGCTCCCCTCACTCCCACCTTCTCAAGTCTCTCCATATCTCTCACAACTAGCCCCACAAATGTTCCATGGAATATTTTTTCATGGTGGCCAAACATGGCCCAATTTAGAAATATTAGCACCATAGACATTAGTAAGAGTGGGGGATAAAAAATGATAGGGAAAGGGGTCCACTTAAGTTGAAAAGTCTTCTTTTTCTTTTTGAAAAGAAAGGCAAATAGGAAGTCATCTAGGAAAAGGAGAAAAGCCTCTTTCTTTGGGGAGGAATGAATGAGGGACATTCCTCATTACATTTTTAATTATACCTAACTTGAAATCAAACCATGTCTAAAGTTTTATATGAGAAACCTAATATGTGCAAATTCACATGACATTAGCATGATCTGGGATTCCAAACCTTCATAGGGCCTATTGTGGAAATTATATGACTAGAAAATTGCAGCTATCTGAACCATCTGATCAATGACAAAAGAAAAGTGCTCCACATCCAAGTTCTACGATCAATGGATAGATATGTTTGAAACAAAGTGATTTTCATGTTATTTCTTTTATTAAGTCTGAGATGGTGTAAATATCTAAACTTAATTATTTTATCTATAGTAATAAAGCCGATATTTAAATACATATATACTTAACCCATCTAAATAAAAAATCATTTTTCTTTATTTTACTAGCAATCCTCCTGACTTTATGAGATTTGACCATAGGGCGTCCTCTAACATCCTTCTCTTCCGCTTATACCCCACCGGCCCACACCCACACCCACACCCACACCCACACACAAAAAAAAAAAGAAAAAAAAAAAAAGAAAGAAAAAGAAAAAGAAAACTCTTTCTCGTGCATTCCTATTATTCTCTATTCTCTTTTGTCACCAAGGGATATAAGAACAACTTTCCCTCCCTTCTATCTTGCTACAAAGCAAATAAGGGCGCGCGCGCGAGAGAGAGAGAGAGAGAGAGAGAGAGAGAGAGAGAGAGCACTACAAAACCATCATTGTTTATAAAATTTTCTTTTCTTTTCTCAATCCATTACACCGAGACACCATGCTAATTATGGGCATCCACCTCAATCTTCACACAGGGCCTACCACAATCCTCCTTAATCATCTACATCGAATCTACCATCAAGGATCAGAATGACAAATCACAAGAAACAAAGTATTAAACTCTTTTTAACTTATTAATCTATTGATATCATTATATATTCTTTATTTGCTTATGGTTTTTATATTATCACGGGTTCAAGCCCAGCTGGGACCATTATGTAGCTCATTTATCCAATCAGTTTTGCCACTAAAAAAAAAAGGTTTTTATCTTATTGAATTGATTTAGGTCACCATTTGCTTCACATGTTATATAATTTTATTATTTATGCTCAAATCTTAAGAAAATATCATATCTAGTATTTATGATAAAACACATTCATTTAATTATCTTATATTTTTCTTTTACTCAATGATTTATATTTCATTTATCAATTATACCCATGCTTGATTGCTTTTAAGTCTCTAACTTACGTTTGATTGACTTATATCTTTATTAAAAATGTTCACTTGATGACTCGATCGCAGTTGGTTCATAGAATATTTTATGTTATTTTTACATCATCTATCGACGAACTCATACAACATATTTAAGTCTCTACACTTCATTTCATTTTAGTTAAATGAATAATATATATATATATATATATATATATATATATATATATATAATTTTCAATTGATTCGATTACGGACGTGGCATAAAATATTATATTACTATCACATTCATATTCATACACTAAAAGCATTATATTATAATATGATCGTTGTTTTCGATCGGCATTCATGATCTCACTTTAATAAATTTGGATACTCCTTATTGTTTACACTCATTAATGCTCTTTTTTACATTCAAATTCATTATTTTCACTAGATTAGTATAAATTTCTCTTACCAATTTAATATAACTAAATTAAGAGCAATGATAGATACAGGGGAGCCCTTGCATAAAGAGCTCCAAAAGGGCTCTTCATTGGATCCACATCATTTTCACTTATATTTTTAAATCGGTTGAAAAAGTAAAATCAGTTATATTTGATGACGTGGATGTAATTAAGACCCTTTCTATCTATCATTCCTCCTAAACGAATCATAATACTAGTAACCATCTTCATAAACACAAATTAGTAAAAAAACACTGATCTAAACCAGAACATTGATAACACTACCATTGTTGAATAATTCATCGATCTGATATACACCATATAGACCCGACCTTAAATGCCTACTACATCTACAAAAAATATGGCCAATGAAGAGGAAGAAAATTAAAAGTAACAATAATGTAATTCAATTTACATCAATTCCTGGTCTTAGCTCCTTTCTGTATCCTCAATCTATAACATTACATTTTCACCTAGTGTTAGAATTCCTCAATTCACTTTATACTGTAGATAAGAGTGTTTTATCTATTGACATTGAGCCTATATTTCTCTTCAATGAATAGAAATAGAAAACTGAGATTTGATGTTGGAGACTCTGATTCTTTAACCAAAATGATTGTGTTATCCATACATTGAAGATGGGCCACTGAGATTTTCCCGGGGTGAGGAGGCTGAGAAGACCACTATCAAAGACCTTGGAAAGGATATATCCTATATTTTTGAATGAGAGTAGAAAAAAAAAACCGGATAAGTGGGCACCTTGCCCGAGGCCTATGGAGGGAGAGAATTGACCAAACCGATTTCCATGGGAGAATGGAGAAATGGATAGTAGAAATGCATCATGCCATCTATTTTCTCCATTTGACACCAAAACCCATGATCTTTAGGCTCCATTATATGAGAGACCACTCAATCTCGTCTTTGGCCTTTTATGATGTAACTTTAAGATTATCCATATTTTACCATTTATTTTGGTAGAGTCAATTAGGGCGCGCCGATAAATTGGCCCCCTCAAAGGATGAATTCACCCCCTTTACCGGTACTAGCTGTGAAAAGGATGAATTCACCCCCTTTACCGGTACTAGCTTCACAGCCCGTACAACACTTGTACTCTCTCTCTCTCTCTCTCTCTCTCTCTCTCTCTCTCTCTCTCTCTCTCTCTCTGTGTGCAAGAACTTTTTGTTTGGTGGGGCCTAGCCCCACTTGTACAACAACCACTACTCTCTCCTCTCTTTGAGCACAAACCCTTGGACAGCCCAATGGTCTAGTTCATTAAAGATGGGCCCCATAAAAAGTGTATTTTAAAAAAAATATATCACTTGGGCTTACTTGGTTCAAAGATCCAAACTGTTCATTTGTTGGGCCCAAATGTAAAGAGGCCTTGCCCATAAAATCATCCCCATTACATGAGTCAAACCCTTTGACCAGCCTCTACAGATCAGAGAGTTAGGATCACCATATGAATATGAGTTTTGGGGAAAGGCCTATTTACATTAGGGCCCATCAAATGAACGGTCTGGATATTGGAATAATGTGGGCTGTAATGAATTTTTAATAAATATGCAAGTTTGTACGTATTTTTCTTTTTTAAAATAGTGTGGCCCACCCTGTTCAAAGATATAAACCATTCAGTTGTGAGGCTCCAATGTAAATACGCCGTACCACGATAATCATCTCCATTGGATGACTCTAACTCTACCTAAGGTTTGTACTCAAAGAGAGGAGAGAGTACTGGTTGTGTGTAAAAATCACCCTGACCAAACATTCCTAGCTATCTTATTAGAGATCTTGGATGTGGTTAGATGCAGATTTTTTTTTTCTTAAGGCTCCGTTTCTTTCGACATAATGGGCGTAAACAAATTTTAACCCAGTTTTCCACTTTAAAATGGGCATAAAATTTGGGGAGATGATATTTTTCACCCCCTCTGCTGTGCGCATACGCCCCGTCATGACGTGAACAGTGGGAAACTTTAACGCTTTTTAACATCAAATCACGTTAAAAGTGAGGCGAATGAGAGTACTGCAGGGGGGTTGGTGAAAATATCATCGACCAAAATTTGTTGTACATCCATTTTTCTTTGAAAGAAACATAGCCTAAGTGTAGATTTTCTACCCAGTGGTTTGATAGTTGAGACTTGAGACCATTAGATCTGTCATCTCTATGATGATGCCCACAAAATGAAGGGTCTAATCTTGCTAATATCATGTGGGTAGCCCTACACTATACTTCTTTATGTTTGAGAGAGAGAGAGAGAGAGAGAGAGAGAGAGAGAGAACATATATGCTAGAGGTGGCTGTACAAAGACTAGCAAATCATTTTGGCCAGATTGAGTTACGACTATACGTTTGTGATACCTTCTACCAAATGAAGCATAAAAAGTAGCACCCATATACTCCTTTATTTTAAAATGCTGATTCTGCAGACAATCTATACTAAAACCCCACTTGCTAAGTGATTGACATGGATGCATTATAGCCATCACCAGCCATTCCCTTCATTCCCTAAACCCTATTAAAAACATTCCATAACATTTATAAAAAGTATAGCTTTTCCTTAGAACAGGTGGAAAAAGTTCCCTTTTCCAACATATGAATTTCAAGCTAGGATCCATATGCATTTCAAACCAAATCCATCATAACTGCCAATTCCCAGGTATGAGTGGGATAATAAGACACCCCTCACAAGACACCTCATAATATAAAAAGCATGAAGGGCTTTCATTCAAAGGAAATGGTTATATAACCTCAAGAAAGTCACTTTTTTTGAGGAAAAGCCATGATGGGTGGGAGACAATGGATGAAAGTCGAAACCCACCAAAGAATACTAACAAAAATTCACCTTTCGTTAAGTTGAATGAATGATTCATGTGATGAAGAAAGTCATGGGCTTGGCTGCTAGAAAGTGCTAAAAGCCATTTTTAGCCTAGTAAGAAAGTAGATATGTTACATAGTAGGCCAATTAAAGTGCATAAACCAAAAACAAAAAACCACCAAATGGGGTAATAGTAGTTATGGCACAGCCATTAACATATGAAATCCAAGAAAAAGTGACATCTGAAACAGTTCCATTCCAATTTCAAGGCCCAATTCTCACACAAGACAAAAAGTACACTTCCAATTTGATTAGACTTTAAAACATCTTCATGAAATGCTTATTGATTCATCAAAAGGTACAAATATTGAAATGTTATAATCACTCTAAAGGTGGTCCGCCATCATAGATAGAAATCTATTATTACTGGTAACAACCAAAGCACACTGATAAAGTGGTGAGGCCATGAGGCAACACTACTAAAGCTTAGAATCTCTTCTTCACGTGCGTATCTTCAACAAATGAAAACCATTGATGTATTTTGCACAAAGGATTGTCGTTTAACATAAAGTAAAGGATGATAATTAACCCACAAATCAAATTAACTAACCACCACTCATTTGACTCAATGAAGTTTTGATGTAGGACACTAGTTGTGGGTTTCCAATCACTCATTTACCTTGAAAAACCTAGCATCCTAGATTAAGTTTCCGGTATGCAGAGAGGCATAGAATGCCTTCAAATTCTCTTGCTTGGATTCTGAACTTGATGCCTTGTAAGGTCAAGTTCTATAGAAACCTAACAATGGAAACATGTAAATTTCCTTGTTAAGGTCTCCACAGAGTAGGGTGTCCTTGACATCAATATGTAACTCCTCTCATACGATATCAAAGAGAAAAAGCCTGTTCCTTAATTCTCAGAACAAATTGTTGACTACAAAATCAAGTTTTCCAATGATCCTCTATTGTTCCATCATAATTGAGCTGTGTTCTATAAACCCATAATCAAAAGATTATGGACTCCAAATCATGTCATAACGAATTATATTTTTCGACGTAATTTTAATTTGATGAAAATGCATCTAGATCATATTTTTTCGTCGTTTCCCAAGTTTAGTTTCATGCAAGGTGTGGAGTTTAACACGATAGCAAAATGTTATGTTGGGTCGGTGTGGCAATGAGGAAAGCATAGTCATTTCATTTCCTTCTGTTCCAGTCAGAGTATTTAAATAGGAGAGGATTAACCCATTTCGGAAGAATCTACTTTCCCTGTATTGGTTTATTCTTGAAGTAATTTTTATTGTTCTAATGTGCAGGGTAAACTAAAAGGGGGATTTGATTTCCAATGTTTCAATGACTACCTGATTTTAGAGCCATCCATTTTACACCAAGCAAACCAGAGGGGTAGGATCATTTTCGAGAGAAGATTTTTGGGCCACGATATATCTACGACGAAGACTCGTAAATAATGGTTTAATCATAAAAAAACAAGTCCCACTCATGATCCATTCCTAAGCACAGGACTGGCTGTAAACAGAAAGAGGATGCGAAAATAGAGAGAATATGTGATTTCCACCACTTCCAATTACTATCTCTAAGGGGGTATGCGACTTACCCCCATCTTGTAGTAAATGACGGGCGAGGGGGTAAGTCACATATCCCCTCATGAGGAGTAACTCGAATGATTATGGCCAATGAAGCAATTGCTATTTTTTTTTGGAGATGATATTTTCACCCTCTCTGCAGTACGCATTCGCCCCCTTATGGAGTGAACAGTGGGCAACTTAAACGCTTTTTGACATCAAATCACTTTAAAAAGGGGGCGAATGCGTACTGCAGGGGGGGGAGGTGGGTCGCCCTTTTTTTTGTTGGGGTTAAAATGATGTTTTACCCCCTATTGAACCTGGCCCACTGGAACAGACCCTCCTGGAAACAGTTTACATAAATTATATTTAGGCCTGCATATTTACATGTTGGATGATGAACTGATCAGTTTATGAGACAATGACTTGATCTAATATAATTTATATGTACTGCACAATCATGTAATTACCATTTGAATCAGGTTTCCTTGTGATTCTTGCAAGCAGATTTCTGTACTGGCACCTGATTTAGAAATTATAAACAAGGAAATAACAAGTATGGATGTCCCACATTTTAGCTACCTAGATTCTTGAAGCATTTCCCATATATTTTCCACACTTTGGAGCTTTATTAACAAAAGAAAGCTTCTGCAGCTAGCCAGGAAGCTTCTTGAACTATTTTGGGGCAAGTAACCACTTGGGTCACAAGCTCCCCCACAAAACATTGATTTTCTTTCCACTGTGTGGAAAGGTGTAATTCTCTTTTCAAACTTAGAACTGCTTTGGGTTCTGTTAACCATAGATAGGGAGGAATGCTATGAACTTATTTAAATAGATCAGAAGGAATAAAAAGAATATTACAAAGTAAATTCTTCAAGTGATACTAGGATGATTTCTTGGAAGCAAGAAATATAGTTTGAAAAGGATAGTTGAGGACTTCTTAGAAAGCAATTTATTATAAATAAAATCGTATGGTTGGAATCTACTAAAAGATAAGAGAAAAGAAGATATGGTTGGAGATGTGAAGAAAGATCTCACATCTTTTTTACTGTTTTCTGATGTAAAGCCATGAAAAATTGTGAGAATATTTCCTTTGAAAGTGGTAAGATCCTTCCTAGGGAGGTGGTTAAAGGAGGTCTTTCGAGGGAATTTCCTCATCAGCTTAATGCCACTAATGATGTCTTTGTAGAAAGTGGATGATGCTTATCTTAATATTCCCATTTTGGATAGGTAAGATTCAATGGAGGACAACATAAATCATTTCCATGAGGCATCCAAACACAGAATGGGAATTGAGAGGGGTGTGGTAAAAACAAAGTGGGGGTCGGTGGTGCTCTTTCCACTTGGTCTTTTGCACTATGTGGACCAACCAAACGTTGACAAGTGGGAATCTCAAAACCATATCATATACTCTTCAGCTGGTCGTGGTACATCCTTACATGATAGACGTGATGACAACCATGGTCACAAATAAATTGTCTCGAAAATTAATGGGAAAGGGTGCATGTTGGGATTTTATTTTATTTTTTTCTTCTTCATTTCAAATTTACATCAGGAACAATTGAAAAATATTTAAAGGGCAATGATATTGTCACCCCCCCTGCGTACGCATTCGCCCCCCTTATTAAAGCTTTTTGACGTCAAATCAAGCCAAAAGGGGAGCGAATGCGTAATTTAGGGGGGGTGACAATATCATCGCCCTATTTAAAATACGAACTTCAAGAACAAAATATAAAGATATTTTAATAATTTTTTAGAACCTCGAGAAAATTTCATGATTTTATCATTTTATCAAAAAAATGCAAACAGAGTAATATTTTTTGAAAATATTGGAAAAATTTGTAAGTGATGAAAACATTGAGTGAAAAAACTTGGAAAAGAGAAGGCAATGGATACACTAATCTTAAGTAGCCTGTGGAGATCATCTCCACTGTACATTGGGCTTGTATATTTTGATCGAAACCTGTTGATCAGCCATGGCCCAAGAGAAGAATAATTGTGAGTTTCTGCTTGGTGAAACTATCTATCCGATCGAAAAGTTTTCCACTTTGAAATCCATCGCGGGTTCTTTTTGTTTTAACCTATGATCACATAAGTAATCTAATTTGCTTGATCTCAACAATTTATGGGTGGTGGGCCATCCATTAATAAGGCCCATCAAATGCATAATGTAGACAGGATAGAGGTGGTGGATATTGCAAGTGGAGGTGAGGTGGGGCTTGTGTTCATAGCACTATATAACATTAAATGTTTTTATATTGTTGGATTGGTTAGTATGAGCTTTGAAAAGAATGCCTAGTAGTTGTGTGTGTGTGTGTGTGAGAGAGAGAGAGAGAGAGAGAGAGAGAGAGAGGTGCAAGCCGGGTCCATTTGGATGCACACTTGTGTTCAGCAGTGGGTAAGCAGTCAACTGGAAGAATAGTGGGGTAGTAGTCTCTTCTTGGTGGAGTAACGGTGAGCCTCATGGTGTGTTTAGTAGTTAAGGATGGGTTAGTAATAGAGAGAGAGAGAGAGAGAGAGAGATCCCACAACTCTACTGCCAGTTTTAAAAGTTTTTTAGTAGTATAATTAATTAATGTCACCTCAGCTAACAAGTAAGTGACAAGTAAAATAGTGGGCAAGTAGTCTTGCGGACTTTTGGCTCGATTTTACAGCCAACCATGACATGACACCACACCTAGGTCGTAAAATCCTCCAAAATTTATAACTAAATTGCCCCATGAGAAAACGACCATGCCTGAAATCACTTTTTACCATCAATTTTTGGGTGCTAAAAAGGGCCCCACTGCCACGTGCACAGATGTGAGATGTAATCTCGTTCCCTTGATCTGGTTGGGTAACATCGTAGCCTCTCCCACCATGATCAGATGATCTCAGCCCTTCGACCCAAGGCATCCTTCAGGTTTTTCTAAGATGAGTTTAGCCATCCAGCTATCTAAATAGACAGGATCTCAGTTCAGGAAGTAATTTCGAAAAAAAATGTCTGGTGGAGACCTATTAGATCAGAGGTTCGGATCCATTCTTCAATTATTGATACAAGAATGGATAGCATGTTATCTTAGCCGTCAGATCAACCATCTTAAAATGGGAGCAACAATGATCCAACGGTTTTCTGTAGCTCACATAAGGTGCAAACTAGAACCTGCCTTTCAAAGCCAATTTAGACTGAAGAATCTTCACAGGAAAATTTCTTAGAAGAAGTACAACATGAAAGCTCTGCATTATATCAAGCTGAGCAACAGAGATCCTATGTATTTCCACAACATTAGAACATTCCCATCCTTGCTTAAATTACCCATATTTCAAAGGGCAGGGTATTGGACACTCCTAGAAGAGGATTGAAAATTTGGGCAATCAAGTTAGCCTTGAATTCAAAGAAAATACAAACTTCAAGAAAAAAAGGATTCCTTACCCCCATAATGCACAGACAAGGATATAATTTCAAGGCATACTATGAATATAGCCCCCAAGCAAAATGTCCTGGAGAAGTTTAAAGCTTGGGGCAAACGTGAGCTTGGAAAAATCCCATCAGTAGTATGGCCTGTAGCGCATGGGCCGCCTGAACCTTGGAGCCTTTCTGCAGTGTAAAGATACAAAATAGAACCATGGCTCAAAGAGGTAGTTCCAACAATTCGCTAATAATAATGAATAGCAAGAACAATAGTAATAAATGCCTAATCAAGGAGAAAGTACAGAGAAATAAAACTAAGAACCAAGGGAAAATTTCCTTCGTGATGCTGTTAAAATAATATGAAAGCCAGTAAAAGTCAGCTGCCACCAATACGGAATCTAGAACTTACCCATATCCTAGAGGAGGATAGAAGGGGACCGCCATGTATGGTCTTCGTGACCGAAAGCCAAGATTAGGGCGCCTTCCTCGGTACTGCTTCATTCCTGGAACGTTTGTTCGTTTAGCTGACACCTGCAAAAAATAGAAACACCTTCATATGTAAGTTAAAGCACAGGTTATTTACCTTATCAAGGGAGAAAATCCTAAAGGTTAATGGTTATCCTAATTAATATTTAATGATCCTTTCGATTATAAGTGTTACATCTCATTCTATTAAACAAGGCACTCTACAAATGGTTACATCTCATCCTATATGTTTGAAGTATATTTTCTTTTATTTATATATAAAAACATTTGGGCAAACCAAATATTTGGAAAATACTATAAAATAATAACTTGAGGAGGTTATTTAACTAAGGATTGTCCGAAGTCCAGACCAGTGATTTTTTTTTTGTTAAGATAGAGGCTATTATGTTATCCAGTATCAACTTAGACAGGGTCTACTGTAGATTAATCGAAAACATGAAAACCTTCAACTGGCGACCATGCAACTCAGATTCATTTAGAATGACGGCATTCTGAACAGCATCGATTTCAACAAACTCCACGTAGGCAAATCCCTTAGGTTGACCAAACTTGTCGGTCAAAATAGTCACTCTGTTCACTGTTCCACAAGATTGGAAATGCTGCTGGACTTCCTCTGGAGTGCATGCATAGTCTACCTGAGGTTTCGAAACAAGAAAAAATAAGAGAAAGATAATGTTTTTTGTAAAGAACATAATCACTGGTTTGAAATATACTTATTAGAAGAATGGAATAATTCAGAATAATACATTTTTAGTTGGGTCATCAAAATGGGACATGCTTGACTAAAGTCAAAATGGTGATCACTTTATTTCAGGCATATAAGCAACGGTTAGATGTTCAAACAGGCAGGGTAACTATAGCATTTTTTCTCAGCAAAAGAATTGAGCTTTTAAAGAAATAGTTGAATGTCAGAGGTGGATTACATTTAGGTTGCTTGGGAATAAGTAAATGAAGTGCCATTAAGTTATAAAGGATATTATGACAACCCATAAGGCAATTTACAAAATTAGAAATTTAACAGTGCCACGAGGTAAAGGGGAAGGGTGAATACTGAATAAACTACTCAGAAGAAGGGGGTGAATACTGAATACATGTATGGAAAGCTTGTCTGCAATTTGATCTCCAGTGAGAAAGGCCTGGGAATGATGTCCCAGTTACGTTTACATATATTAGATAATAAAAAGATCACAATAATATGACTAGCTTGATTTTATCTCATGGGGTTAGCTCTAAAGAGAAAAAAAAGGACTAGAGAAGTATGCTGTACTAACAATTTAATTCATACATGAAACATTAGGTAGACAAATCTCCAAATCAATTAAGAACAAATTCTCACCATATCAACCTCCGTGAAATTGGTTTTTTGACCAGGGAGATGATAACCAGGTTCATGGAGTCTATGATGAATTGGACAAGTTAGCATGAGAATAAGTTGACTAATTAGAGCCACACATTAGGCAGGCACTTTTTTTTTAATTTTTGGCCTCTTTTTTTCTGTGGACCATATTGTCACCTTCATTTTAGCTCTTTCTTCAAGACCTATTGCTTTTTCTCTTGAATCATCTTCAGGAGGTCGATAAGAATTCAATCCAAAGCTGCACCACTGCAGCGGGCGGAAGAGGTGGCTCCAAGCAATGTTTTAAATTCAGTTTCAGTTTCAGTTTCAGTCGGCACGGAAACATAAACATTTCGCTTTTGGTGGAAATCTTGTAAAATCATGTTAATGTATGGAAACATATGCAAATGATGAAATTTTCTAATTCTTTTTATAAAAAAAACACACGCAAATGATGAAAGTTTTAGATGAAACTTCGGGAAATGCTAGAATAAGCACAAATACATACTTAGAAACCATCCATAATGGATTAATCACATCAAACACCTAGTGACAAGAATGGTCGGGCATGTCTAGAATAGTAAATTCAATAAAGAAGTAAAATATAATGAAGGATAAGAAAGTACAATGACTAGTCTCCCCTCTAGGGACCCCAACTCTATGTCAATACCACATAGAGTTACGAGGTATTATTGGTCCCATGCCAACTGGCATCCCATGCATAAGATACGGTTACTTCCTATGCAATTCATTGATGTTGCCTACCAAATATCATTATCTATATTAATGAAATGAAATGTAAGTTCAATGATGTTGCCAACCAAATATCATTCTCTATATTAATGAAATGCAAATAATATCATTTCTTTTCTTTTTTTATGTCGTTTCGACTATTTCGGTCGAATTTTGTGAATTTCAGTCAAATTGCAGGAATTTTGGTCGAGTTTCAGGAATTTCGGTCAAAATTTCGGGAAAATAATGATACGAAAGGAAATCACGTAGGTTTTGTTCGGTGAGGATGGAAATGGAAATATTCCAGGAAAATTTTGGGGAAATTTAAAAATGGCTACGAGGCATAACAAATGAGATGCTGTCCGAATTGGCTCCAACATAATGATTGAGGCTCCTTTAGGTAATTTAATATTTCCAAAATATTTGTGCATTTACCATTATTGCCTCTGTGAACATAGCAACTAAATAATTCCAACATGTTACACAAGGCATTGCATACTTGTTCAATTTTCCACTACTTTGTGCACATTCTGTTAAGCATTGAAGGATGGCAATCCCTATAAGGTTTTTTTTTTTTTTGATTGGCGGCAATCCCTATAAGTCTAAGACCTCTATTTAAATATGCCCCCAAACAAGAGTTAGTTTCCCCCACAATTAATAATCCCGTGCTTGGGATTTTCTGGGAGATGGAAACCCAAGGAACTTTCAGTTTTAGTTTTTCTCAGGTTTCTGTAGTGAAAATATCATGGGAAAATAAGGATAATCTAGAAGATTGATCGGGCAAGAATATTGTATTAGTATTGCAATGTTTTTCAAAAAAAAAAAAAACAGAAATATTTGTTTGCAAGATTCCAAAAATCTTGTGACAACTTTTTGGAAAATATCATGAGATTTTCAGAATCTCGACGATATTTGTTACTATGATTATCCTAATAATTCCAAAATTTAACTTAAAAAAATGGTCAATGTTCAATAGTGGGCTTATATTGAAATCACTGTGTCATTCAATTATAGTAAACAATTAGATATTGCATACTCAATAGGCCTTGTCAAATGAATAGTATAGCAAACAAGGAGCACAATATAGTCAATTTCAATTGCTTATTAATAATTGGACACGACTTTCTAAGCATCTTCGGCGCTTGAGTCCTATCAAGATTCAAAGCCCTAGGCCAAATGAATCCTGAAAAGCATCATTGTTATTATTATGCACCCTTGGAAGACATTTTATAGATGAAAAGGATAGGCTGAGAACAGAAAAATCAAGTAAAGAAAACAGGTTAAAGTTGGGCAAGTCACATGTTAAAATTTCATGACTTGGCCTAACCTCTAGTTTGTTTAGTATAGATAGGACAAGTATAAAATCTAGTTTTAGGTAGGGGGAAATCCACATGATCTGGCCTAACATCCCTTTTGCCTAGAATGCCTGGTTTCAAGTGATGTTCACCACTTTCCTATTTTAGGTCTAATTTCCTGAGTAAGAAAATCATTTTTTACTTTAAATGAAACAAGTTACTTTGGCATTTCTAGGATGTTTCTTACCAAAACTGAATGCATTATTTTCATTGGATACACAAACTCACACATACTAAGGTCGATCTAATAAAGCCAAATTTCAACCGATAAAACATACAAATATATTCAATTGAAAATTCAAATCATATTTCTAACCCATTAACTCATTCAATCAATCCTTTCAAAAACTACAGGAAAATTACTTCCCAAACAATCCTGAAACATAAAGGGTGGCCACAAGCCTACAACTAGGCAATCATGTGACTTGACTATCATAATGACAAACATAAAAAGTAAAATATCCATTGAATGGGAATAGTAGCTAGAAACCTGAATTGTAGAAAATATAGTATAGATGCATATAATTAAACCATAATCAAGAAGGGCCAACAAAGAAGAAAGGGTTGCAAAACCTCACATTACCAACATAGATTGAACGGGAATCAACTTCCTCTTTCTCAGCTTGTGTTGCAGCAGCACTAGAGGGATCTTTATACATGATTCAAGAATAATTAAGAAAAATATTAGAACATACAGCAAAGACAAATATCCCAAAATAACAAAAAAATTACAAGCAATGTGCACTTTAGCATCTGAATTTGATGCCTTGAGGAACTCAACCCGCTCCTTTAGAGGCTTGACTATCTCCCTAGCCTAACCTTTAAAAAAAAACTATCACACTAGCCTAGTGCAATATGGAGGAGACATCAAAGCTCGGGATAAGACATCAAGAGCTTGTTTGGTTGTACAATATGGAGGACCATACTAGTAAAGTCAGGTGTCATGTGGCGTTTGGTTGCAAAAATGAATAAAAAAAATACCCAAATACTCACCTACTATTCTACATGTTGTCCCATGTCTCAAAAGGTGTCACTCTTTAACTCTACTATTAAAAATCTTCTTAAAAAAGTAGTGTTTTTGTGTCTCTAAAGGCAGACTACTAGGGGACTCCTAAGTCCTAACCCACCCTTGACAATCAAACACACCGCGGAGTTCACCACTATACCAGGAGACTGTCGTGGTTTTAAATTTCCACCAAAACCGACACAAAACAACCGAAATATACATATTTATATGTATTACATGAAAAATGTGGTATGTACTGAATTATCAAACAAGTGTGACAGTGCATGTCACTAGGTGTTCGAAGTTGCTAAACCATTATGGATGGAACCATTATGGATAGTTGTCTTTCTTGTATGATGGTTTCTAGGTGGGTATTTGTGCTCATGGTCGCATTTTCTGAAGTTTCATCTTAAAATTCTATCATTTTTTAATGTTTCCATATGTTTATGTAATTTTACATGATTTCCACCGAAATTTCCAACCGAAATCAGAATGTTCCCGTTTCCATGACAACCGAAATCGAAACTGAAAACAAAATTTAAAACCTTGGAGACTACTACCCCATTACTCTACTATGATATTTCCTTTGCTAAGAACTTTCTCCTCTGTAAGCTCCCTAACTTCACTAGTGCCCTCGAACTCGACAGCTTTTCACCCACAACCTCTCTAAACCACCTTTGCAAAATTTCCTTCACTTTCCTAAGCTTCTGACACAGTCTATTTTCAGCCGACCCAAAAACTATGGCCTCTGCCCTGTTGCCACCATATTTTAACAAATCCTTCAAAGGCCGATGTTCCAACCAAGCTAGCTAAAATCTAAAGGGGAGGCACCCTAGCTCCCCTCCATAGAGTCGAGAACAATCGAATTATAATTAGAAATGGCCTTGGGCAAAGCCAGTTATTTAGCACAAGGAAATGCCACACTCCAAGAGTTACTTAAGAGAAATCAACCCAAACAAGTCTTGCTTAAGCCCCTCTCTTTACTAATGATGTAAGCACCTAATAGCATCTCTTTATTAATGATGTTGGCACCCGGAACCTCACTGACCCACTTTTGCAAAATTTCCCTCACTTTCCTAAGCTTCTGACACGGTCTATTTTCAGCCGACCCAAAAACCATGGCAAAGCCAGTTATTTAGCATAAGGAAATGCCTCAATCCAAGAGTTACTTGAGAGAAATCAATCCAAACAACTCTTGCTTAAACCCCTCTCACATGTGAACTGAGCTCCCCACAGCAGACAATCTAAAGAGCAATCCTTCTCATAAACTCAGTGACGGACAACATACGGGAGGTGATTCTAGTAGTCCAGCTTTTCTCTCCTACAAACCTGATCTCATTAAAATCACCTTCGACACACAAGGGGGTAGGGCATCTGCCACAGACCTCACAAACTTCAGCCACATTTCAGCCATTCTCTCTCTCGTAGACGACTCATATACAGTTGAGAAAGTCCATAAGCTATTATCTTCCAGCCTCCTAAGGCTGACTGACATAAAAAAAACTCCAATCACTTCTCCCAACCTGAATTTTGACCCATCACATGCCACACCAACCCCACAATAAGCACCAAGTAAGATCTCACTAGTTAACACTTTCTCTTTACCATTAAAAAAAACACTTTCTCTTTAGAGGATGAGAATCGGAAATTTCCACTTCCTTTCTAATTGGAAGTTGCTAAAGGAAACTTGACACCACTCTTTCTTTCTTGAACGGCAGAAAGATTCATTAAAACGAAGGAAAGAAAGACAGAGAGGTTGATACAAAAGAAGGGGAGAAAGCACAGGGAAACAAATGATGCACCACCCCCAACACCCCCAAGGCATATAATATGAAATCGATGGCAAATTTAGAAGTAGAATCCCAAATAATTTTCTTCAGTGATCGCCTGCAAGATCGAGATTTAAAGTTGCTAAAGGAAACCTGACACCACACTTTCTTTCTTGAGCGGCAGAAAGATCCATTAAAAAGAAGGAAAGAAAGACCGAGATGGTTGATAAAAAGGAAGGGGAGAAAGCACAGGGAAACAAATGATGCACCACTCCCAACACCCCCAAGGCATATAATATGAAATCGATGGCAAATTTAGAAGTAGAATCCCAAATAATTTTCTTCAGTGATCGCTTGCAAGATCGAGATTTAAAGTTGCTAAAGAAAACCTGACACCACTCTTTCTTTCTTGAGCGGCGGAAAGATCCATTAAAACGAAGGAAAGAAAGACCGAGATGGTTGATAAAAAAGAAGGGGAGAAAGCACAGGGAAACCAATGATACACCACTCTCAAGTCTCAACACCCCAGGCATAGAATACAAACTTGTTGGCAAGTTTAGAAGTAGAATCCCAAATATCACCCTGCCACTTCAAGAAAAAAAAAAGAATCCCAAATAATTTTCTTCAGTGGTTGCCTGCGAGATTGAGATTTAAAAATAAACACACTGTTGAAGAAGTTATTTCAGCAACCAAAGGCACATTATCAAAAGAGGGTTGCTAGCAAAACTTGAATCCCGTTTGGAAAAAAGACGAGAGCCTCTCTCATGACACGTGTGCAATAAGACATAGAAGGGGGCACAAATCCCCTCAAAAGCCAAAATTTCGAAATTTGAATTGAAATTGACCAAATCATTGGTCAATTTCACCATCTTCTTTATTTTCTAAACGGGGTCCTGTTTTAGAAGTGTTTCCCTTATCAAAAAGATAGAGATCATGAATAGAGCTATTCTAGCAAATGGCTCATCCCCTGTTGAAGAGAAGGGGAAGATGGTCTCGCAGTTCTCTCTTGACACCAAACAAGAGCAGGACATGTAACACCTTTGAAGTTTGAAGGGGAAAATACGATATATTTAAATAGGGAAATGATGAAGTGGGCACTCACGAAAGCTTTGATACAACTGATCGAGGGGGACAAAGAGTTCGCTAGTAGTGTTGATCTTGCATGGAACAAGACAAAGCGGGGTAGGGAAGAAAATTGTAAGACCGAGAACACCGTTCGGTTTGAAAGAAAACAAATGAGCACAACTCAATCTTCAAGAGATTAACACAAACATCTTTTCTTATTCCATGAGCAGCCAAAAATTCTTCTTCATTCAAAACCGTCCAAGATTTATATAGGAGAGTTCTCCTTTAACAACTCAAAAGAAAGAAAAAAATCAACTTCCTGAACAGCCAACACATGTCCAAAGGCAAGTAGTTGTTTTTACAAATATAACATAGAAATCAGTAACTAATTCAAGCAATAAATATCATAAAGAGGCATCATTCCATCATGGTATTCATTTTAAAAAGAAACCTTTGTATTTCTTTTGATTTTCCCAGGCCTTGGAAAGGTATGTTCTGCTCCTATTTTCACATGGATGGTAATTGCCATTTTAGCAACCACAATTTCCACATTTGAACTTTACTCCAATAGTTTGCTGCCACGTTTGCCTTTGAGGCAGCAAGTGTCCAAAAAGGGAAGCTTTTTAACTCCAATACAAGCCTTGGATGGGATGAGTAACAGAAAGTGCCACTTCTTCCACTAATAATAGCAAGTGTCCCACCATTCTGGAAAAAGAGAGAAAGTGTCCCCTTTAACTTAATGAATAGGCAATGCATAAAGGAATGGTCAAACATTGGGCTTTCTATTTTAATCGAAATTACCAATGAGACTTTGGAAATTTCTAATAGTAAAAGGATACCCGTGGATGTATAGCTCACAAATTGGGGTTAAAGTTGGAAGATTCTTATTTTAGAAATCAGCTAATGTAAAATTCTTAAACTCAACTGTAGGGAATTTAACCGGGTAGAACTCACCCCTAAAAGCTAGCCGTTAGAGAGAAGGTGCCCATTCCCCTATAACCCCATCCACATCCTTTTACCTTTCCGATGTGGGATCTTTTGCTTTTGCGTGGAACCCCAACAATCTCCCCCTCCACGCTGAAGTAACATGGGGAATCTCACTCCTCCAGGCAGCGGCAACATGGGAACCACGAGATACTACACTGGGGTTTCCGAGATCTTCCCCGAGGGACATTTCCGCCCTCGGAGCCAAACCCGGGTTACCACGCCCTGAGCTCTGATAGCATTTGTAGGGACCCGGGTAGAACTCACCCTCAAAAGCTAGCCTTTAAGGAATGGTGACCATTCCCTTCTAATCCCATCCACAACCCTTTACATTTCTGATGTGAGATCTTTTGCTTTTGAGTGGAACCCCAACATCAACTAAGGAAGGGGAATTACTAACTTAGGCATAGCAAGAATAGAAAGCTGCTAAAAACAAATTAGATTTAGAAATACTCTCTAAACCTAAAGATACCCAAAAATGGAAACCGGGAAAATTAGAAGTTACTCAAAATAGAAATGGCTGAAATTAGAAATGGAAAAATTGGAAACTTCACAAAACGGCGAATGTTTTGATGATATCATTTCAACAGTCCGATCATCAACTAGGGGGCGGATCCTTAGAAGCAGGAATCTTTCCTCATGGGTGCCGCTCCCACCTCGGGACTGCGATTCAGCACACGCTCCTTAGGAAAAAGCTTCCAGAGAGTGTGACCCTGAAAATAGATAAATCGCTCCCATAGCGCTCCCAACCTGCTCCTATTACTCCATCATTCCCACCATCACCAACTTCTTGCATCAAACTCCTCCAACTCTTCAATGTACTTCATTGGCGCAAGCACAAAGGCATCTTCAGCAGGCACGAGGAAAGAGGGAACGGAAATGAAGATGGTTATAAATTACTACTTTTCAAGGTACTTAAAATGTGGAAGATATATATGAAGATAATTAGAAATTACTATTTTTTGATGTACTTGAATTTTAAGACATAAAGAAAATATTAAATAAATGCTCCCATGACGCTCCTGACCTTGGACTCTTCTAGACCCCCATTCTCCCCTGCCCCCCCCCCCACACCCACTTTGTGCTTCTATGGGCGGATCATCGATCTGAGAAATTTTAATGGCCCGATTTTTTATTGAAATTTTTTACCGTTAATCGGAAGGACCCGACAAGATGCACCTGCATTATGAAATACCTGGAGGACCTACTTCCCCTTAATTGCGGGGTGTAAACAAGCAACATCCATAAAACTAAAAACCAGCTTCCCAGCATATATTCTATGGATATTGAAATTTCATCAGATCATGCAATAAATCAATAAAAAAACATAAGAGATTTCCTCTACAGAGCGGTGAAAGAGTGGTTTTCATTCCATGTTTCAAATTTGCCATACAATTTTACCAACTAATGCTATTTTCTTTCGGTCTGAAGAATCAACCATATCTGTATATAGCGGCGTTGCTATTTTCTTTCAGTAAGAGACCATTATCACTCAAAATATTTACCAAGTAATGCTTCACCTGGCATCAAATTTCAGCACAAAACCATAAATGTACACAATTTCAAAGCAACGAGGAGAAAAACGAACATCCAATGCAGACCGAAAATAGAACACCACTCATCATTCCCTATCGGCAACAAAGAAGGAAAGAAACGACCAAATCCAAAACGGAAACAAAAATTGAAAACTGTTAAGATCCCCAATTGAATAAGACAAGGAAGATGATGTATTCTATAAATATAGCTAAAAATCACATAACATGTTCTCTTCGAGGGCAACATTACTCCAATTCACCTTTCAGTTATACAAGACTTCTCATGATAGCTCATAATTTTAAAACTTCCCCACGTCATCATGGACTCCCCCAAGGTGACTCCCTTTTACCTTGCCGTGTTTCACATTTTGCCATCACATTCCATGTTTTGCCCTATAGAATCAATAAAAAATCCTTCAACTCTCCCAAATTATGACTGTGTCAACCGAGTACTCGACCACGTCGTGCCGAGTTAACTAGCATTTTCTTCGGCCACATTCCGCATTTTTTAACATTGATAGCTCTTTTCTCTCTTAGCTTCCTATTTATTCTCTCCTTATTCAAATTCAAACTAACTACTAAAGAGATTCTCTCCTAAGTACAATCACTTTACTACCCTACCATTCTTAGCAATTATTCAAATTCAACTTAACTCACAAGCCATTATAAATATTCAAATTAACTAGAAGAGAGATTTTCTCTCAATCTCCCTCCTAATCTTATAAACCTACCATTCTTAGCTAATAATCAAATTCAAAAGATGTAAAGTTGGATTGTAGCAATATGAACCGCTAGGATTAATCATGCAAGAGATTTATATCAAAAACCTAAACGCGAGTATACCTTGAACGGCGCCCATCTCTTTCTCAACTTTGGCCTGCATCTCACGAAGTGCACCTGCTTCCTCTTCGATCTCTTTCAGCCTCTTCTTCATTTCCTCAAGGTTCTGCACAAAGTAACAAATCAGAAAAAGAAGAAAAATTACAGCAGAAAAGATCCTCAGATTATATATATATATATATATAGAGAGAGAGAGAGAGAGAGAGAGAGAGAGATGGAAATTAGGGTTAGGTAAGAGACCTCTTTGGAACTGGGATCCTCATCAGTGGAAGCCATTTCGATATCGGCATCCATCTCTCCTTCATCTGGAATGTCTCCTCCGTATGTCTCGTGTTCTTGTTCGTTCTGATCGCCTTCCATCTCTTCTCTTTCTTCCCTTTTTTCACTCTGCTTGTTTGGGAGTTCTGATTAATTAACCTAGGAGGGAGAGACATGGAGAGAAGAAAGGTTAATTTTGTCATTTTACAAAGTTAATCGTACTTCCAAAAAAGGATTGAATTTCTAGGGCCATCCTACCGTCTGATCTTGTGGGCCACCACTAGCCTATAACATTGATTGCACACGTGAGAGAAATAAAGTATAAGTTTGGGAATCATGAAAAGATCAGGTGTGTTTCTGAAAGCGTGTTGGGGTGACAGTTAGAATGACCAAAACACCCTCCACCTATTCCGGTTATTTTCTTTACTGGGTGGGTGGCTTTTCTGTCGATTTACAAAAAATTGAGGGTAGTATTGTAAGTTTCATAGTGGAATTGAAAAAAATGAACCCGACGTGAATCGAACACGCAACCTTCTGATCTGGAGTCAGACGCGCTACCATTGCGCCACGGATCCTTCTAGTTATTATTTCAACAATTTTATATATAAAATCCGTATTTTTGATTTTTTGATCCTTTTTCCTCGGTCAGATTACTAGTATAACATCGAGGCTCTAAATAAGGGCCACTGCTTTCAAAACTTTGTATGCTTATTTATGTTTTTGAAGGCATTTTGGTCTTATTCCCATGCATCTACTTGAGCTAATTTCATTGCTATATTCATTTTAATTCATTTATATCCTATGAAATACATATTAGTAGTATACCTTCCATTAGATAGTATCTTTGTCTAAGGCAAGCCTTGGCATAACCACAAGTTTGCTCCATTGTGACCTGGCGGTCACAGGTTCAAGTCACGGAAATAGCCTCTCTGCAAAGCAGGGGTAACGCTACGTACATCTAGCCCTCCCCAGACCCTGCAATGGTGGGAGCCTCGTGCACTGGGCTGCCCTTTAGTATCTTTGTTTAATTTGTTTGACAGATGACAGTTGGATGACAGTTGATTTGCTTAAAAACTCGATGCTCTTACTCTTCAACTTGATTCATTTTTTGGCTTTATATTTCAATGTCATTGAAATACTATCATTACGAAAATGCATGAAGAAACCAAAACCAATGTCTTACAGAATCATATCTAAATAATGGCTTGCAGAATCATATCTAATACAAAATGACTACTCTCCTTAAACCCATCTTGGTTGGCAAAAGGAAAGAACAATTCTAGAGTACAACACCTTGTTGTCCTCAGACAAAACCATTACTAGACCTGATCCTTCTCTTCCTCAGCCTCTCTGCAATAGCGAAAGCCAGCTCAAGGGATTGGGAAGCATTGAGTCTGGGGTCACAATGGGTATAGTACCTCAAGCTCAAGTCATTGAAAGTCACTGTCCTTGATCCGCCAATACATTCAGTAACATTCTGCCCTGTCATCTCCAAGTGAATCCCTCCTGGGTGACTCCCCTCTTGTTCATGAACATCAAAGAAAGCCTGCAACTCGGACTGGACGATGGAGACATAGGTTTAGTCCAATGAAAAGAAATAAAAGACGACAAAAACTAACAGATTTAAAGTTGGTGATAATCATGAAGCTTACTATGATTGCATCAAATGGGCGTGTCTTCAAGCCACACGGAGCCTTGATGGTGTTTCCGTGCATCGGGTCGCTTATCCAAGTGACAATGAGCCCAGCTTGGCGTACCGCTCTTATCAGATGAGGAAGCTTCAAACGCAAGTTCTCAGCTCCCATTCGCGTGATTATGGTCAGCCTTCCTGGTTTGTTGTGAGGGTTTAGAATCTCACACAGTTTAACAAGATCTATTGGATCCATTTTGTCACTCACCTGGATGAAGCACACATTCAGGTCAGAAAGCAATAAATTCTTCAAGAAAATAATTGAAAAGAATCAACAGAACCATATATGTTCAGTATGCCTTTTCAATACTGGAAATAAAACCAGGCATTGGTGATAGCGTCATTTGTAAGCACTACAATTACTTCATGTCCTTGTATAAGATACCCGTGTCTATATCAAAGAAGATGGAAAGGTTGCAAAGGCACTTTCTCTGGGAGGGGAAGGAAGGAAAAAGGAAGCTTAAGTATTTGATGAAATAGCAAAAGGTCATGAGGTTAAAGAAACAAGGCGGATTAAAATAAGGCTCTTCTAGGGAAATGGTTGTGGCGCTTTGAAGAGGAACAAAACACCTTCTGGAATGAAATAATTGGTGACAAGTATGCGTGGGGTTGGGAGATGGGAGAGTAAGAACCCTCATTCAGGCAAAGGCTCGGGTACAAGGAAGATGGTGACACTTTGAAGAGGAACAAAACACTTTCTGGAATGAAATAATTGGTGACAGGTGTGGGCCGGATTGGGGGATGGGAGAGTAAGAAGGCAAAGGCTTGGGTGCATGGAAGTCCATTCTGTGAGTCTAGGTCAGCTTACAAATCCTTAGATAGGTTTAACATGGAGAGAGGGGATGGTGCAAGGTTCTGGGTAGATCTTTGGCTAGGTGAGTCTCAACACTGCCATGCATTCCTGAACTAATATCTTAGCAACTGAGAGGGAGGCTAAAGTGAGTGACTACCTGGATGAGGGTGGGGGTAATGGGAATGTAATTTGGTCACTTAGGCTTAGGCGTAATCTTAAAGACGATAAAAATCAGACTTTCACATAATATGCCAACTATTCACCATAATATTCTCATCTTTGGCACTACTACAACTACTACCATAGTCACAACCACTATTTCGTTGTTCTTACTATTACTGCCACTACTACTATTATTAGCTATTAAATGGGATTGAACCCATGAAACAAATGCATCACTCAGTTCATATACCACTACGGCAAGGAGCTATACCCCATAATTTTTCTAATTAGATAAAAGGAACAATACAAAAAATAAATTTAAAGTCCAATCTATAGATTAGCGTTCAATTGCTATAAGTATCACCTTTATGCCTATAGTATTCGCCACGCCACGAAGGAATTCAACATGGGCACCGTCCAGCTGTCGAGTCCTCTCACCCACCCAAAGCATGTGAGCAGAACAATCATAATAAAGCCCTGATGTCGAATCCTCCCTCAGTCCCTTGTCAGAGCCTGTTCGTACAGCAGGTGAAGGCATTCGTGAGATGTCCAGAATTCCATGGTCGTCATCATCAGATGTTCACTTGTCAATCCAGCGGCCACCATGAATCCAAGAGCTTCATCTACTCTTTGTGCAACTTCCATGTATCTGTCACCAAACAGTCAAATTCAGAGTTTAAATCAGCACCATAATCAGACATCCCAAACTGGAATTCCTAGATAGTATTCACTGGACTCTAATACCATAGTAGCAAGATGCCAATACCACTGCATATGGGCAATAATCTAAGGAGCCCATAATGCCCCTATTCAACAACAAGGTAGTTTTTGGAAGGAAAAAAGGATCATTAAGTAGTGTCAACTGTAGGACTGAAAACAACAAATTACTGCAAAAGCTTAAGCTGTTGGAGAAGGCGATATTTAGTCTTTTATACTTTAACACTCCTCCTCACATGTGGCCACTCTTTTGGGTTGGCCATTACATGTGGATTTTTAATATCAAGGAAGTTTGAACTTAGGACCTTTGCTCTGATACCATGTGATAACAACCAATTACTCCAAAAGCTTAAGCTGTTGGAGAAGGTGATGTTTAATCTTTTATGCTTTAACAAGGACTGCTCAGAATTGCATAACATTACATCAGAACCAAAGCAAAAAAAAATCCAAAAGAAAAAAGAAAAATTAGATAGAAAACCAATACTGAGCCAAAAAGGAGTGGAAAGATATAAAGTTCTAAGATGCATTGGACACCTGTCTCCCTGTTCACTGAGCTCAGTGAAACCAAGGTTCCACTGTGAGACTCTCTGCATTGCCGCATACGCACCAGTAGCAAATGCTCAGAGTAGATTCAAAGTAGCTGTAGACTGGGAATAAGCTCTGATCAGCCTTTGGGGATCGGGCGTTCTAGACTTCTCATCAAATTCATGACTGTTAATACTGTCTCCCTGATAAATAGGAGCGTCACCCCATCCTTGGTCTCGAACGGATTAGATCTGGGCTTTGAGAACTGACCAGCCATCATTCCCACCTGTGGCATGATGAAAACATAGGAAGGGTCCAAGTCAGATAGCTAATTTAGATATCAAAGAAAATTTTGTGACTTTGTTAGAAATGATCACAGTGGAAGATCAAATATCTGGTGCAATGAATATAATGAAATCCTAATATTTTCCATTTTACGTAATTTTTTCACCTTTATCAGTAAGAAATGCGAGAAATCTACTTGCATTGGACCTAACCGGAACAAGCACTTGGGGGTTTGATAAATTATAAGATTACAAATGCTTAGAACTCTGATCATCCATATCTAGAGATGGATCTTAACTTCCTACAAGAAGGTCTATAAAAACATAGAGCTGAGGATAAAAGGTAAAGAAGATATTCGTTAGTGTATTATTGGATAAAAAGGTCAGTAAACCAGCTGATTAGAATTTCGTAAATCAAATCAACAGATGAATGCAATGGCAATGTATGGAGAGATAGTGTAAAACCCCTCAAAAGTAAAGAAGAAATGCAAAAAGAAATAGAAAGTTTGCATTCTGCAAAACTGTTAACAAATCAAAAAAAATCAAGCAGTAGATTTTTGAATGATTGCACAAAATGCTTTCTGCAACACGTAGTAAAGTCCCATAAAATCAGAAAAGAAGGAAAATATTAGTCATTTCATAAATAGCATTAAATCCCACAAAAGATATTGTCACCAAGTACTATACAGGCCACACCGTAGAATGATCCAAATCGTCCATCCAAAGTCATTTCCATAGGATGATCCCAACCCTTTGATCTATAAAGGTTTTCATAGGTTGATGTTCCTCTATAGATCGGAGGGCTAGGATCATCCTAGTCACAACCTATTTACGTAATGCCCATCAAATGGATGGTTTGGATCATCCTATGGTGTAGCCCGTAGAATACTTTTTGATAAATACTGGACTAAAGGGGCTTAATTAAATCATATAAAAATTCATTTCTATAGGATGAACCTAGCCCTACAATCTATAGATGTACTGCATATTATGGAAACCTCTATAGATCGGAGGGACGTTGTGGTCCATCAAATGGACGGTTTGGATCATCCTAAGTTGTAAGTTTTAAAGTATAAAAGATTTAACAACACCTTCTCTAACAGCTTAAGCTTTTAGAGTAACTGGTTGTTTCACATGGTATAGAGTAACTCTTGATAGCAAAATTCACATGCAATGGCCAAAGTCCAAACCCAAAAGTGGGGCCACATGCATGTGCCACGTGTAGGCCAACCCAAAGAGAGAGGGGCCACACGTGGGGGTGTGTTAAAGTATAAAAGATTTAATAACACCTTCTCCGACAGCTTAAGCTTTTGGACCTTCTCCAACAGCTTTTGGAGTAACTGGTTGTTTCAGAGTAAGCCATACAGTACTTGCTGAAAAAAAAAACTGGACTACACGGGCTTACATTATATGAAAGCTCCTGAAAGCAGATAAAATCTCACCTTGATTATAGGCATCTGCCCTCCAAACATCAAGACCACCCTCATCTGCAACAAAACCTTAAACGTATCCCTAATCTTATTAGCATTGAATTCCTTGAAACTCTCTGCACAGTCCCCACCCTGTAGCAAAAATGCCTTTCCAGCAGCCACATTGGCCAGTCTCTGTTCCAATATCCTCGCCTCATCCGCGAAAACAATGGGTGGAAAGCTGTCGAGCATTTTTAGAACAGAATCGAGCTCTTCCTTGTTGGGATACTCGGGAATTTGAACCACTTTCTTTGCTCTCCAGCTATCAATACTCCAATTTGACGAACTGTTTTTTACTACGGAGAGGGCCATTGAGAACTTGGTTTCAGCAGTTTAGTGTCCCTATCTTTCTTATATATAGGGCACACACACCGACACTCACCACCTTATCGCTTTATCTTCCAACTTTTTCATGTCTAATGAGAAAACCATATGAAAATGACCGGGATTTGGTGTCATTTTCACCAGATTTTATATGGTATAAGCCTTTATAGTCCCGTACTTTTCAAAAAGTACTGTACCACCCACATCATAGAATGATGATCCAAACCGTCCATGTCATGGCCACAACGTAAATAGGTTGTGCCCAAAAATCATTTCTCTATGGATCAGAGGGCTAGAGAAACCTCTGTAGGTCGGAGGGTTGGGATCATCCTGTGGAAATGGTATTTTGGGCACAACCTATTTACATTGTGGTATATCACATGGATGGTTTGGATCATCCTATAGTGTGGTCCGTACAGTCTTTCTAAAAAATACGGGACTCTACGGGCTTACACAGTTGCACCATATAAAAACTCAAGAAAGAGAACCCAGGTACTTAGGCTGTGAATATTTGAATCGGACGAACCGCCCTGAGGATACCTTTGGACTCGCTCAACTAGAATGTGCGTTCTCCATATAAGAGATCTTCCTATTGGAGACTAAGAGAAAAGTCAAACAAAGAAAATGAGTGAATATATCATTTCCTCTTTTTTTTTCTTGGTTTTCTTTTTTTCCAGATTACTCTTGTGTACGGTCTTAGTTGAGAGGACAAGAGAAGAGCTGTGGTTGGCGGGTTTGTAAGTTGGTGGTTTACAGTAGGGGTGTTTATTCAGTTTTAACCGAACCGAATAACCCCAAAATTAATAACCGAAATAAATTCGGTTAGCTTAATTCGTTAACCAAAACCATAACCGAAATTTTATTTAACCGAACCTAAGCGAAACCGAATTTGTAATTCGGTTAATTGGTTGGTTCGGTTAAAACTGAATTTGTTTCTGTAGACTGTTGAGAATGAGAAAACAAGTTGAAATGTTATTATAAAGGGCAGTGATAAATCGACTCCCCTAATGGATAAATCGACTCCCCATGTGTCTATCTCTCTCCTCTTTCTCTCTCTAACCTAGAGGAGAGAGAAAGACACATGGGGAGTCGATTCATCAATTTGGGGAGTCGATTTATCACTCCCCATTATAAATTGAATTTCAAATTCTCTTGTCTCTATCCTCTCTTTGTCAGGTGTCAGGTCTTAGTTGACAAAGAAGACACAAAGAATATATATAAAATAGTATGCAAGATTAAAAAATAGGGTGTTATAATATACAGAAGGTGTACTCTTGTCAGATGTTAGGTCTATAGTAGACAGAGAAGACAGAAAAAAAAGGATCAATTACTATTGCATGCTGGAGAGTTGAAAAAATGACGAGAAAATGTTGAGTTTTGAAAAAACACTAACAAATGCTATTTTATTAAAAGAAATGTTGCTAGGGACGAAAATACCCCTCAACTTACTTTAATCTTTCTCTTCTCTTCTTGGTTTTACCATTTTACTCTTTTACTTGCAGGTTTTACACTCTTTCATTTCTAGGTTTTACTCCGACGCATTTTGTGTGAAACGACGAGATTTTCCGGCGATAGAAGCCTTCTTCTCTGGCGAAACATCTCATTTCTCTGGCAGCAGATGCTCCTTTGTCCTGAGGGATTCTGAAGATCAACAACTATGCCTTTCTTGAAAGCCAAGAGCACCGATCTATCAGTGTTTATATCGTCATGTGAGCCGAGGAATAAAATAGAATGGGAAGATGAGAAGGAGAAATTGGATTATAGACATGTTGAGAAACCCCATTTGATAATTTTTTGTTATGTTACTCTGGCTAATGGAAAACTCCACTACCTCTCTTAACTTCTAAACTTGTAAAAGAGATGCTATGGCAAAGTCATATGTTCATCATTCTCGTGCTATCCAATGGTCATCAAATGATTAGTTATTTTCAAAGATCTCCCCTTCTTTTTCTCAACGCAAAAACAGGTACTCGAAGCCAAAACAGGATATTCGAAGCCAAAATTTACTTTGTTGAAGCCAAAAATTACTTGGTCGAAGTGAAAAATGTGTTTCCTGTAACATTCGCCGTTGTGTTTTTCGCTTCGACTAAAGTCTTTTAGGCTTCGAATAACTGGTTTTTTTTGTTCGACTAACATGTTTTTGGCTGCGACTAAAACTTTTAAATTCCAGTACCATTTGGAACTTTTTTCATCTTTAACTAATATATTTTAGCTTCGAGAAATATTTGTTGGCTTTGACTATCATTTTTTTTTTGCTTCGACTATCATTTTTTGGATTCGACTATCATTTTTTGCTTTGAGTAACTTTTTTTGGCTTCAACTAGCATTTTTTGGGCTTCGACTATCATTTTTGCCAAACTTACATTTTGCTTCGAGTACCATTTTGGCTTCCACTACCCTTTTGCCTAGTGAAAGCTCTTTGGGCAACTGATTTTGGCTACAGCCACTAGAAAAGGGAAAATACTGACAAAGATAATGAGATTTTGGATATTTGGAGGAAGAAAAAGAAAATGAGAAAGGGACGTCTCTAGAGAACTCCTTCTAACCTCTCGAGACAAATGAGCATATGCCGGAAAAATGAAGATGTTTCGCCGGAGAAGAAGGCTTCTATCGCCGGAAAGATAAAGTGTAAAAACAAAGAAGAAAAAGATAAAGTAAGGTTAGGGGTATTTTCGTCCTAAAAAATTCTTTTTTAATAAAGTAGCATTTGTTAGTGTTTTTTCAAAACTCAACATTTTCTCGTCATTTTTTCAACTCTCCAGCATGCAACAGTAATTGATCAAAAAAAATAATATAATAGTATGTAAGATTAAAAAATGGGGTGTTAGGTGTAACATGTAAGAGCATTATTAAATGCAAGAGAATTATTGGACTGCAGAACCGAAACTATTTTTGTACAACTGAACTGATACAATTCGGTTTTTCGGTCTAACTGAATAATTTGTTGTTTAAACTGAAACCGATAACCGAAAGAAACAAGATTTATTAACCGAAACTAAAACCAAAATAAAAACAACCGAAACCGAAATATAATTCGGTTCGGTCGGTTAAAACCGAGTAGTGCACACCCCTAGTTTACAGGTTTGCGGATCAATCCTGTTATAAACCTTGTAAGTTTATTTTCTCATGCTGTTCTCGCCCGTGGATGTAAGCATATTTGCCAAATCACGTAAAATCTTGGTGATCATCTTGTAGTTTGCTTTTATTTTTACTTTTCTGTTTGTTTGTGCACGATCATATCAGATTTTGCCATGCAGATTTCTCAACAAATACAATAAAGATAATCATCAGCATTGTGTATGTTCATCTGCCGCCATGCCCCCAAATCTCCACCTATTGAAAATTCCCTTGTAATCAGATAGTTAGGCTCTTCTCCAATGTAATATGGACCGTTGGCTATATCATTAGTAGTAATATGGACCGTTGGCTATATCATTAGTAGAAAATAAAAGGTTGGAACAGCCAAAAGAGGGCGGCAATATCAAATCCCTTAATTAGTATAAAAATGAGAATATTTACATCAGGGGCAAAGATTCCCTAACATATAATTCATGCCTAACTATAACCCTAAAACTATATAAAGATCAGCCCTAAATGGGGCCCAATTCAGATACCAAATAAACCCATATAAAGATCAGCCCTAAATGGGGCTCAGACGCTCAGTTCAGATACCAAATAAAACAGATTGGAATAATTGAAAAGGGGGTCTCAATATCAAACCCCTTTAATAATACAAAAACATACAAGTCATGCAACACCTCTAGCCAGCCTCATTGGCATCATTTAAAATGTGGCTGGAAGAAACATCAATTTTCCTCAATAGTTCTCTAATCTTATCAATGAAGACTACTCTTTTGAGGTTATAGTCAGCAACACCAGAGCACCAATCAGTAAGTACTGCAAAAAGGGGAAAAAAGAGAGCAACCATTATAATTTAGATTATACAAGCTTCCAGTACAGACTCCTATAATTGTTCATCAACAAAGTGATTTTGAAAGAATTTTCTGGCAGACCCATTTTTGAAAAATAAAAAACAACCATTATAATTTAGATCATAAAAGCTTCCTATGCAGACTCCTATAAGATTTTGAAGGAATATTCTGGCAGACCCATTTTGAAAAAAAATAAAAAATTCTCAATCTGTACAAGACATAATGGAAATTCAGTTTGCTTAGTATTAACCATTCTCAATAAAGCAAACCTTGACAATAGGCATTTCTGTCATGACAATGGTCATCCAGCCAACGTACGGTACAAGCCTGTAAGGAATTACCAAAATTTTATTCTCATAAAGAATTGAGAATAGGAGAAACTGATTAGGTAAATGCCATGATTTACACTTTTACAGCCTTTACATAGTGACTTACTAAATCACTTATGAACAGAAACTACATGCTCAAGTTTCTTACCCTACAGCCTTCCCAATAATATGATGCTGATGCAACCAAAGCTGATCATGGGCATACAAAGCTCTGTCATCCACATCATTTCTATCGCCTGAAATAGAAAGACGAACAAAAGATTAGTAAATGACGGAATCTTAGAGACTCTTGATTTTCCTAAGTTTGGGACTTTTATGTAAATACAAAATGAAAAGTTGAATTCAAGCCATGCAACTTTGATCATCACTTAATATAGACCAAGATAGGGAAAAGCTGGCTAAAATGGATAAGGTGAAGAAACCTGAATCTTAACCATAAAAAACATAGTATCAGGTCATGTCATTGTCTTTGTAAATTATACCTACTCACAGTACAGAAGGTGAATAATATCTCTTGTTTATAATCTTCAGGGGTAATATAATGCACCATGTGATATCAGTATAAGATATTAATTTCATAACTTTCTGATAACTAAAAAAAATTGATTCTGAATATTTAGTACCTTTTGTTAGGATATCAACCTCATCGTTATCTTGCGGTCCATGAACCTGCCAACAAAATATGGTACAATTTAAACTAATAACAAACAGTATTGATTCATTATTAACACCAAAACATGATAATAAGTAGAAAGTTTCTTTAGGAGAAATACAAGATGAAGAGAGTGTGACTCCCAACTCTCAAGGGACGGAGACTTATGACCTGGGATAATAGTCATATTTGGTTCACAAGACAAGATTGGAAGAAAATATCAAAAGTAGAAAAGATGCATGCCCTATGTGAACGTTTGGTACAAGTGACACAATGATGTTGATGGAGGCAAAAAGGAGTGAAAAATAACAAATACTACTAACTCTTGCGATGAGGACCATTCAATCGGGAGAGAAGAGGAGGAGAGGGGTATTATTAGAGAATAAAATCCAACCCAATCAATCTAAAATCCACGCCAATCAATCTACGATTTGATTTTATTCTCTAATATGCCCCCCTCAAACGTATATGGATTGGAAATCGATATACGTTGGATTACAATAGATATCCCAAAAAAGAAATGTAAAATTTTTTGATGCACACTGTTACGATTGATGTCCGCCTGTTGTTGATATTGCTGAAGATGAATTGCCGCCTGTTGTTGAAGAATGTGTCGCATGAAAGATGAGGCGCACAGAGCCTCAAAGAACTGAATTGGACTCAAGCCGGAATGGGCGAGTCTTTAGGCCGGTTTTGAATTCCGAACCTTCTGGAAATGGGTCACAATGGACCAATGCCTCGATAGGCAAAATGATGCCTCGATGGGCAAGACATCATAGGTCGGCAAGTACCAATACTCATGGAAATTGACTCTCTCAGACACGACCCTCAAGGAATTGAGGCCCCTCAACTGAGTAGAGTGACTATTTCAGGCACGCACCTCGAAGAAAGGCACCTCAACTGAAATAGAAAATCAAAGATTGAAATAGAAGTTGAAAGATAAAGAGAATGAAAATGAAGAGAAGATAAAGAGAAGCGACAACTAGCGGCTTTTGATTGCGAATAGCAATTGTAGAACAAAAATGACATTAACAATTGTTCCGATGGAAGGAAAATGATGAGGTGGATATCAAATATTGAGGGTGATTTCACTTTGAACAAGAGGAAAGGGTGTGCAAATATCACATTGGAGATACACCCTTTTTTTTTGCATAAGATGAGTTGGGCAGCATCAAAAGATAAACCTTCTTCAACTTTTAATCTTCTTGTTGTTTTAGCGTGAGTGGAGGAAGCAAAAATATAATGGCAGAGAATAGGGAAAGAGGGATACGTTGGATGAAGGCAAGACGAGGAAAAAAAAGGAGAGAGGAGCAAGATCTAGGCTAAGGGGATCAATGTTGGTCCGGACGGACGGCCGATCGGCCGTCCGCCTGAGAACGGAAGCACTTGTGGAGAGGTCAAGCCAAGGTCGTTGGCTCTGATACTATGTTAAATTTTGAAGAGAAGATTTTCTATTATTCTTGGATGCATTACAATCAAGCCCAATGAGTGTTTATATAGAGAACACTCAAGAAGATAAACATAGAAAGAGATATGACATGATTTGGGGAGATAATCCTAATCTAATCTTGTTACTTAATCTAGCCTTCTTCCTTAATCTACCACCTAATCAAATCAATCTAAAATCAAATCCAATCAATCTACGATTTGATTTTATTCTCTAATAGGTATGAGAATTGTTTCCATTAATTATAGTAGTAGAAGCATAAGTGTCAATTTGGGCTTTTCATCTTTAATGTCAATAAGGGGTTTTATTTGGAAAGAGATATATGTATTAGTTGTTAGCTTCAACAAAGAGATCAGTTAGTTTATATAAAGGAGTTCCTTGGTTTGTAAAACATATATATGATTGAAGGAAAAAACATTCAAGAGCTTTGCATCCCCTTCCATTTTCTGTGTGGATTTATGTTCCGTATCTTTTAGGTGGATTCCTAGAGATTAGAGGTGGATTCCTTTGATTCAGGGTGTTATCTCTTTTAGATGGACTCTTAGATACAATTGGTGGGTTCCTTTGGTAACCCTTATTCTCTATTTTCCATATTCATCTTTATATCATTGTGTGTTCCCTACACCCTCAATTGTTTTAGACTTTTTCATTTTCCAATTTAGTTTCTCAATTCTATTTTCTTTATTCCCTTTAACCTTATCCCCTTTCCCTTATGTTTTTCAATTCTTCCCTTCCATTTCATTATACCTTATCTCGATTTCTTTATTTTAATATCTTCATTTCTTGATTCTTTATTTACTTTCACCCAATCCCAACTCATTATTTTTTCTCAATTGACTCATCTTGCCATTCAAATTCAGCCTTTGTTTGTCTTCCATTATTGTTTTTTGTTCTTGTTTCTCGTTTCTTGATTTCTTGAGTTTTAAATTTGTCATATACTTCAGCTTCTTTAATCTATAACTTTTTCTTGTGCACCTTCTTTAATCTAAAACCTTTTTCTTGTGATTCCAACCCAATTTCCCTTCTTCCGTATTCTTTGTTTTCTATTCACACAATATCTATTCTTTGATTTGAGATTTACGCCTAATCCGCTAAGGTTCTTTGATTTACCTCTTTTGAGTTTCCCTGCATCATTATGGTTAGAGAAATAGTATAGCGTGTAAAGTCAATGATAAAATAAAAACGAATAATATTAAGAACTGAGAATATGAAATTGTATTTATTGGTTTAAAAGGTAATTGTTTATGTTTTGGCAGCTGACTTCATTCGCATCTGCGAGGTGATGACCTACTGTCAATGTAGAGGACTTCAAACTGATATATATGAGAAAACGGTTCCTACACATATGTGTAGAGAGTTCTCTACACACTAGCTTAAAATACAGAGGGGGCCCACATTGTTTGGGTGATCCAAGCCATCCATTTTCAAGGCCCTCACATAGATAGGGTGTCTACAAAAAATCAGATCCATAGGATCATCCCAACCCTACGATTTGTGGAGGTAAAATGGATGTCTTTAAACCTTCACAAATTAGTTCATTTTTTGCCTCCAAAGTTCGAATGGTTAGGATGATCCTATGGATCTGATTTTTTGTGGACACCCTATCTATGAGAGGGCCTTAAAAATGAATAGTTTGGATCACCCAAATAATGTGGCCCCCACTGTATTTTAAGCTAGTGTGTAGATAACTTATCTACACGTGTGTAGGAACCGTTTTCTCTCTCTCTCTCTCTCTCTCTCTCTCTCTATATATATATATATATATATATATATATATATATATATATATATATATATATATATATATATGGCTGTTTTGATTAAAGGGCAATGAAAAAGGGGCAAAGAAAAACATTCACTCATGATATAGGAAAAGCAGCCGCAGCCCAGATTCAACTAAGAACATATCTTCCTTTGTCTTTGTCGTCAATGAACTGCTGAATTGCAGCAAACTGATCAAAGATGGCTTTGAGATGATTAAGATACTACTGAGCCAATGTATTTTCATTCTTGCAATTTCGAAACTCAATTCTAAGGTGAAATTTATGAGCCTCTAGTTATTGTGCAAATAACTCCGCCTGTGTTTTTCACAGCCTGTCCCAAGCCAGGATAAAGGGGGAGGGTTGGTGTCAGGTTGGCAGCCGACCGTAAACTTTGCCACTTTTCTATGAAATGAATCCTATAGTAGTTATTGTGCAAATGTTTCATTAGAAAATTTTCCAGCGGTAGGCATATAAAAAACGTGTGCTAGAATATTGGGAAAGTGGAACTGAGCTAGCAAGTGATGTTTAGTCCTTGCATGTCCATGCTTCAAAGCGAACAATATCGACCAATAATAATTTTGTATTAGTTTCATCTTTTGGTAGAGCACTACACTAGAGGAAAAAAGGATAGGAAGAAATGTGAATTGAGGATAATATCCAATCCCTATCATCTCAAACCAAGCACCATGTAAAGATGGTGTTAAGAGATATATGTCAAAGATGAAGAGAGCCATATTCAAGAGGAAGAGGAAGAAACTTATTCCAATGATTCTTCTTGAATATTGAAACCTTACATATGGCACGTAGATGTGTAAAATCAATAACAACCCTAAAAACACACATGGCATTTTAATAGTTTGATCAGTGCCCATCATAATAATAGTGGAAATTCATGAAACGAACAAATTTCCCAACTCCCATTAGAAACCTTCCCACTTATAAGTTAAAACTACCATTTCAAGCCCTCAATAGATATGGGCACAAATAAGCATAAAAAATATTGAGAAAAATCTACATGCCAAACCAGTAACTGGATAATAGACAAGTGAAGTGATGTCCACCATAAAACCTCATACACGCTGCAAACAACTAATATTCAATGCTTAGAAACATTTTCTTAGGAAGAAGCTAATAATAAAGAAGCTCTATGTTGTAGTTGTGCACAAAACTGAATTTATGTAAAAGGTAGGGACAAAACAGCTACCTCAATTACACGATGGACAATTGAAATAGGACGTTCCTGAAACCATCATAAAATTTACAGGAATATTAGAAAAAAATTGAATTGGCAAGATTTATGTAGGTATTTTCAAGAAAGTAACAAATATGAAGAGAACAAACAAAAAACAAAGTGAAACACCAAACATAGATCCACTAAGTGAAACAAAAAAGAGAGAACATCACATGTCATTTAAAATTCAGGGCACATGCTTCAAGAACGAAGATGAATAGCAACATTTGGAAAAGAATAGAACAACTGACGGGCTTTATTCTATTAGAGTATAAAGAATAAGAGAACAGGCTCAATTGGTCGAGGCTTCGTATCTCAACCTTGACGTCATAGGTTTAATCGCAGATTACCTACCCAAAAAAGAATAAGAGAATAGATAATAGAGGTTGAGAAAAGTAGATATAAACCGAAGGCAAAAAATGGAAAAGGTAACAAGGTTGGTAATGTGAAGAGAAGAAATTTACTAACCTTGAATGATTTACAAAGAGCCCTAATGAGTGTTTATATAGAACACTCAAGGGATAAACATAAAGAGATATCGCTTAATTTAGAATGAGATAAATATAGAAACATCCTAATCTAACCTAATTACTGCATCTAGCTTAGTTGAATTAGGCAACTAAGATAAGGATAAATATAGGTAATGCTATTACATAATGAAGCTAACTTCATTGCATAACAAAAAAGAATACATACATTGACTTGAAACACGACAATTTCGCCAGCACGAATAGGATCCTTATTCATGTGAACAAATAATATATCACCCTGCAACAGCACTAAATGGTTATGGTGTATAAACTATGTAATAGCACTACCACAGATACAAAAAAATGATGTACTAAAACAAAAATGGCACACATGGTTAGATGTATGAAAATTTAATTACATTTTGTAAAAAAAAAATAGTTTTTGATAAGAAGGTTTGGAGTTGACAACTGAGTTTTTAAATATGAAATGAGATATCTTCATTATTTTCTTCTTTGTCATGCTTTATATCAATTCTTCCTGCTTTTCATGCTCCAAAACTCAGGCTAATCGTGTCATGATCCTTTTTTATTTTTCTTCTTGTAAGATTTAGAGACTTCTAGAAGACAGCTAAAACAATTAAATAAATTTCTAGCAACAATTACCAATTGGAAATATGAATAGCAGTTAAATACACTTGAGATCACAAAATAGACCAGTGATGAGCAGTTAAAGTGAGAAGCAAAGTGCAACCAAACTGTTTAATACGAAACCATCAGCATGAACAAATCATTAAATGTACTTACCCTCTTAAAGCCAGGTTCCATGCTTCCAGAAAGAACAACTACAACAGGTGATTCACTACCAGTAATACACACTAGACCCTTCCAAATTATCAGTGCCAATGAAACAACCACACCTGAAAAATATCATACAGAACAGGCAGCATTTGCCTGTTATCTACCAGTACAAAAAAGAAATACATGCATTTGAAAACAGTGTTGAATAGTGAAGAATCCATCCAAGAGACTGAAACAAACATCTATAATAAGGATGCCCAAAATGTAAAAGATCAAAAGTAAAGAAAGAAAATTTACTAGCAAATTCTTGCAAAAGAAAACATGCTAGAACACAAACAGAGATACAAATCTGAAATGAAAGTACAGTTGGGGCTCTAATACCTTTATAATCTCTTATATCTTATTGCTCGGACCAGGAACCAGCATTGTTCCTATGCTGATAACTTATACTCCCTTATTTCTAATACTCAAAACAAAAATCTAGTGATATAAGATAAGAGAGAGTACTTTCTTAGGAAATCAATGTTCTTCAAAGTACAAACATGTGAACGTTAATGTTGTTATAACTTCAAAGTACATATTGTATCATTTGTATGTAAGCACATAGGAAACATTCTTCAGTGGAATCCATTGTGATGGTCGCAACAGCCATGGCCTCTAGCACAACAGTGGCAATGACAATAGTTGAATAGTAGTAGCAGTAGGCCATCAGGTTTTCTCCTTACCATAGTATATAACCTGTTGCGCCAAAAAAATGGGGGAGGGCAAAGACAAAGAGTTGAACAAAGTAAGTGTCTTGTGCCTACCTGTAATTTTTTGTGTGTGTGTGTGTGTGGGGAGAGAGGGGGGGGGGGGGGGGGGGGGGGATGGACAATACCTATCAAACAATTAATACTCTCTAATACATTATATAAAATGTGGACACCAGCAATATTAATTATTAAAGCCCCAACTTTATGTGTGAACTGAAAATGGGTAGCTGTCCTTTACACACGCAAAGTTCTAACATGAAATTGCTACAAATAACCCATAGAAATGCATATCCAACTAATGAAAATTGTTCTAGCATAACAGACAGTCAAAAAGTGATGAGAAATTGATCTGGCATGAGTATGAAAGGATAACCCTAATTAAACAACCGCATCAACTATACTGATTTATAAACTATATACTGGCATGAGCAGGTTGGTTCAAGTGGAAGCATGTTTCATGAGTTCTGTGCGATAGTAAAATACCTACCAAGTTGAAGGGAAAGTTTTATAAGACAGCTGTGAGGCCAGCGATGCTATACGGCTCAGAATGTTGGGCCACCAAGAAGCAACATGTGCATAAAATGCGTGTAGCGGAGATGCGAATGCTTAGATGGATGTGCGGCCACACAAGATTAGATCGAATTAAAAATAAAGATATCCGTAAAAAGGTGGGGGTGGCACCAATTGAGGACAAGATGAGAGAGCACCGCTTAAGATGGTTTGGGCATATCCAACGTAGGCCTTTGGATTCTCCGGTGAGAAGAAGTGACTCGTACCAAGTTGATGGAGTAAAAAGAGGTAGGGGCCAAAAACAACTTGGGTAGAAATAATGAGGAAAGACTTGAGGGCTAGGAACATAACAAAGAACATGACCTTGGATAGGATAGAATGGAAGAAAATAATCCACGTAGATGAACCCAACTAGTGTCAGGATTAGACTTAGTCATTGTCGGCATTTCTCGGTTAAATCTTTCTATAAAAGTATTATGCCCATTTCTAACCCTTCATGTTCGGCAAAGGTATGGAAATTTCATTGCCCACCTAGAGTTTGTATCTTTGGTTGGGCGGTTTGTCGTGATAGAATACAAACTATTAACTTTCTGAGAAACCGTGGTATGTGGCTTATTGATCATTGCCCACTATGTCTGCATAATGGGGAATCTGTGGATCATTTGTTTATGCATTGTTCGTTCACTAGGATCATATGGCAATTCATCTTCATGAGATTTGGGATTTGTTGGGTTTTTCCAAAATCTATTCCGTCGCTATTGCACCAATGGAGAGGGGTTCCTTGGAAGGAAAAAGGAAAAACCTTGTGGAATTTTTGTTTACTAGCTACGTGGTGGTCTATATGGAAGGAGAGGAACTCTAGAGTCTTTGAGGGGAAAGCCACGAATCCTCATTGGATTTACTTGAAGATCATCACCTTGGTTATATCTTGGGTGAGATGCCTCCCATTATTCCGGTTTGTATCGGCTTTTGATCTTTGGGAAGGATGGCGGGAGGTATGCTTTAGTGTTGAGCACAGAGATATTATTTTGCAAAGGTGGAAGCCCCCTGCTCAAAACATGTATAAGGTTAATTTCGATGGTGCGAGTTCCGGCAATCCGGGTCAGGCAGGAGTAGGAGGAGTTTGTCACAATGATAAGGGGGATGTTGTGTGGGCATACTACGGCTCTATTGGTGTGTCTGATTCCTCAGATGCAGAAGTGAGAGCGGCACATTTTGGCATTTTGAATATTGATAGAAGGTTGATGGATCAGACAATTGTTGAGGGAGATTCGTTAAATGTTATTCGTTGGCTGAAAGGTGGGGTGGCTCCTCCGTGGAGATTTCTTTCCATTTTTGATGAGATTGAGGACTTAACTGCGGGGTCTGCTATAGGCTTTCAGCATGTTAGAAGATCGGCAAATGATAAGGCGGATGCGCTAGCTAAGCGCGGTGTTTCCGGTGGTTCTATTATGTGGTTCGACCACCTTCCTCCTTGAGAAGGGGTTTTCTCTGTATTTTGTTTTTTCTTCTTTCATGTTTCTTTCTTGCTTCGTTTTGTAGATATGGGTGGTCCATCTCGGCCTCCTTATTTTGCTTTGATATATAATTATTGCCATTTCAAAAAATAAAGTACATCTTTCTTTCCACCCCATTATCATGATCATAGTTTCAAAACTCCTCCGCATCTTCATGGACTCCCCCAAGTCACCTTTTACCTTGGCCATGTTCTTGTCCAGTTCCGCACTTTGCCCTAAAAAGTCAATCAAAACTCCTTTGACTTTCCCGAGTTATGACCAAGTCAACCGAGTATTCGGCACCCAAGATGCATTTTGAAACACTGATCATGATTATTACTAGGCAGACAATTGGAGGTTCTCTCTCCACCCTCACATTTCAGTGCCGTGTTGGATTGAAAGGTGTTTATGGAAATTTTTATGCTTCTCATCGTTGTGTGATCTTTCATGGCATTAAAGCTATACAAGTATCATTCCAAAATAAATAAATAAAACTGTACAAGCAAAAAACATGAAACAAGACCAAAATAGAGCAGTTTCTGGTAAAATCCCAAAAACCCATCAAAAATTTCCCTAGAAAGAGGTCTTCGAGAAGAGCATATGAGTTCTCTATTGAAAAACAACACATTTTCCGTTCTAAACAAAACGAAAATAGATTTCTAGACTTCAAACAAAAAAAATGAGAAGGGGAGGAGGAGAAGGCTTTAGATACCGAGACTAATGGCCTGCTTGAGTATGCTTTTTATCTCAATAGAACGGATTGACTCCATGCTCTTACCCATCCACCCTTTTCTTCTTCTTCCTCGTTTACGCGGGTTTTCTCTTTCTCTATGTTAATGGCAAAATAGCAGTTGAAGAAGAAAAGTCATAGTCAAACCTTATCGTACAAGAAATATGAGATTTTATATGGTGGCCACCCAGATAGTCACTAGTTACACTGATCTGGATCGTTCATATGTGGGCCTCCATCAAGGATGGGCCTGCAATAAAAGAAAAACCCAGAGTACAAAACTATCTTCACTAAACATTGATGTTTCTTCCTTCCTTTTTTTTCTTCTTCTTCTTCTTCTTCTATATATATTTATATATAATTTATAATATATAACAAGTTCTTGGGCTACATGTGAACTCTCCCTCTTTCTATGTAATGTGTTTTTAGCAACTCCAACGGGCGAAGTAGGCCAGGCAAGGTTAATGCCGCTAGAAAACAAAACGAGGGAGATGGGTAAACCTATTACCGGACAATATTAGCAGGGGCAAGAGTGACAAAATGGTATGTGAACTCTCATTCTCCCTCTCCCTCTGTAGACGCATTTTCAGCATCTTCAAAGGGCGGGCCGTGTGGAGTGAGTCGGGCACGACTGTGCATAAGCACCCGGAACCGAACAACATTTACACAGCAGCGGCGGGCACTACAGTATAGATACAAGCACAACTAACCCCTTCACTCTCCCATTACACAAATGCAATTCAACTAACAAGATGGACTTTCTATTTGATTAGGAAACTCAAAGAAGTCCCTAAACCCTACATATTTAGTTTACTGAATACAAAGTTGAATACAAAGTTGGTTATAATAGAGTTTACTGAATACAAAGTTGGTTAGAATAGATGCTACGCCCTAGATAGATACTATGCCCAAAAATCTTACTCATTGAGAAGGTTTCAGTTTTGCTTGTGAGGCTGCTTGCCGGGTTGGGTGCGCCTAGAGTTTCAAGAAGAAATGGGTAAAGCAGAATTCACTCCATCTAATATCGAATACATGGATCAAATTGATTTTCTTCTATTTCTGCTTGCCTTTTATTTCTCTCCGTCTTGTTCAAAATTGGTCTTTCTTTTTTTTTCATTTTTTCGACATTATTTTAGATTCAAAGTTCTAATGCCTGTGCTATAGCCTTATATTACTGGATCAATGTTTTATATTTTGATCAATGCTCTGGGTCTAGGGTTTTGGTCTGATTTTGTGTACATTTCAGTTTCGACTTCGTTTTATTTTCTGAAAGATAAGATATTTCCATTTTAGGGTTTAACGTCTCAGTATTAGGGTTTTGGACTTGAAAAAAAAAATGTATGAATCTTGAGAGATATGGGTTTTAGGTTCTGGCTTTGAGAAGTTTATGCATTTTTCAGATGGGGTTTTATTTATTTTGGGTTCTGGTTTTGGAAAATGTATTTCCATGTTAGGGACTAACATCTCAGTATTAGGGTTTTGGATTTGAAGAAAAAAAAAAATTGCATACATATTGTAATATGCATCTTGAGAGAGATGAGTTTGGCTTTCTGGGTTTGAGAAGTGTATACATTATTCAGATGGGTTTTTATTTATTTTGGGTCTTGGTTTTGGAAAATGTATGTCTCTTTTCCTATGGGTTTTGCAATGAGGTTTTGATGTTGGCTCTTGGGGAATTCAGGGGCTTATAAGTACGTGTCGGAGCTATGGAGGAAAAAGCAGTCCGATGTGATGAGGTTCTTGCAGAGGGTGAGGTGCTGGGAGTACCGACAACATCCATCAATTGTGCGTGTCACTCGACCTACACGTCCTGATAAGGCTCGTCGGTTGGGATACAAGGCTAAGCAGGTATATTGTTCTGCTTTTTCAAGTATAAATGATTAAATGACACTAACTCTTAACAGCTTAAGCTTTTGGAGCAATTGGTTGTTTCACATGGTATCGGAGCGATTGCCTCACGGCAGGTCTTGTGTTCAAAACCCAATAGCTCCTTGATATTAAAAATCCACATGTAGGGACAACCCAAAAGTGGGGCAACATGTGAGGGAGAGTGTCGAAATATAAATGATTAAATAACACCTACTCTTAACAGCTTAAGCTTTTGGAGAAATTGGTTGTTTCACACTGCTTGATGAATCCCATCGCTTTCCTGATTAAAGCATGTGCAAATAGTATACTATTACTAAACATGATGTTAATGATACTGGTGTAGCTATTGGCAAAACAAAGTAGAGTATCATTCTAATCGCATGAGACCGCTATTTTATTCTCTTCTCACATCTAAGTGGGTTGTTTTCTCATCTAAGAAACATTCTAGCATTCTTTAGTGACCATTCGGCTGGAATGCAAATCTTTGCATCCCTAGAGAAATGTCAAACAACACCATCTACATTCGGTAAGAAACCAAATAAATCATTTTATCTGTTGGGTACAATCAATATTTGTTAAATATTTTGTGAATGACACTGAATAATGCTGTCAAGAAAAATCCATTTGAAATAAGTTCACTTGAAAAAAATAATCTTATTTATTAAAATAATTATTTCACGGGAAAATGCAGATGCTGTGCCTTGTAGCCTCTTATAGAAAACATGGCGTATATTTTAGTTTGGATGGTTCATGTATTATGGTCTACCATTAAAAAAATTATGTTGTATTGTTATTTGGCATTAGTGAGTTTTTCAATCAACTGCTGTCTATGCCAATCTTTGGGCCTCACAGACACTTTCATGCCCCACCCGCATGGTAAAGATACAGGGACTCGGGGAGAGGCAAGAGGAAGAAAGAGAGCACATCACCTACTCGATGAGGAGAGGAGATTCTTTTATTTTCTTTCTTTTTTTGTTGACAAATATTCAAGTATCTGAACATAGATAGGCTACTGTAACTCTTGTCCAACCAAAATTCTAGAAGCAATAGGCTCCATACTCCACATGACCATCATTTACACCCTTCCTGATTGTATTTGATTTCATCTAAACTATACTATACAATACCACGTGACTTTCCTACCATGTAGCCATACTAAAAGAATATCCACAATTGAAGCTGATATTTGCAATGTTGGAACGTGAAGCAACAGAGATGAGGGGGATGTTTCTCTTGTTGCAGGAGAGAAGCCACTATGATCACGTGAATGATTGGAGCAGAACTTGAACCCCTGAAAGAACCCAGAAGTGGCGACATTGCGGGTACAGCCATGATATCTACATCGGTCTTCTCCTGCCTCTTGGGGATGATGTTGAAGGATATAGCGATCATTTTTTTCCAATTGAAAGAAGGCAGAGGTGGGAGGTGTGTCAGTGGTTTCAACATTAGGTGTTCGGTCTTATTAGGAATTGTTGGTGTTGGTTTAGTAATTAATGGCCTGGAAGAAACCAACGTCATAGAGGGAAAAACCAAGGTCTTTTTACCAGAACCACATTTGGGATTGGAATAGAAATTGATGACCATCATGAATCCGGCATCGTGAAGGGGTAAACCAAGATCTTTCTACCGGGGCAGCAGATGGCTAGCTGTAATCCCTGTTTCTTATTACCTCAATAAGGTCATGGTTTGAGAACCGGACCACTTATGTGCAGCCACAGTCAAGCCGTAGCTCAGCCAGACTGGTGGCTGGGTCACATCCCTTTTCCAATTTCTTGATCTCCTCTGCCATTGATCTCGCCCTATGTCGCTCTCTCTATTATCCCACTCTCTCATTGTGAAGATCAAGTCCCAGAAGGGGAAGAAATGAGAGAGGAGCTTGCTTGCTGAAGTAGGTGTTGTATTGTCTGTTTTTTCCTCCTTAAATTTAAATTGAACTTTGAAAGTCAAAAGTGCCCAAACAAGAGTCTACAATCTCCAGTTTCTCTTATACATACTGGAATTTTGAGAAAGGGTAGTAGGATTCTGTTACGTTGGTTGTGACATACAGAGTAGAAGGTCTAGAGTTGATTGAATCAGTTTAAGGGTGATAAGTCCATTGATCTTTGAGAAAGATTGGTAGGATGTGTTTTTCTTGTTTGTTGTGTTTAAAAATATATATTCGCCTGCACACTTGTGAAAAAAAAAAATAGAAGGAGATGCCTGCACTAATCTTTGGTTCCTGGATTGGTAGTTGTTTGGGAATGCTCTGTTGTCTGCATAACCTTGAGAAAAAGTTATAGAGATATTTCTGTTCTGCTTTGCCATTTCATGGTGCTGCTTTCAAACTTGTACCGACAACCCCTTAGACCAATATTTGAATATTTCTATTATGTGTTGTCATTTGATGGTGGGGCTCTCAAATCTGCATGACCTCTTTGGCAACGTTTTAAATTTCTGTTTCAGTTTCAGTCACCATGGAGACAGAAAGGTTTTAGTTTCAATTGGAAATTTTGGTGAAAATCCTATAACATTACGGAAACGTATGGAAACATATGCAAATGATAGAATTTTAAGATGAAACTTCATGAAATGCTAGAATAAGCATAATTACACACTTAGAAACCATCACATAACCAAGACAACTATCCATAATGGCTTAGCAAGAACACCTAGTGACATGTGCTGTCATGCATGTTTGATAATTCAGTACATGCCACATTTTACATGTAATTCAAATAAATATTTATGCATAATACATGCGTCACAGTTGTTCACCTACAACTTATCTTTGTTTACAAAACTTATGCAACATTTCATTCCTCGAGTGCCTGATCCCTTAAATTTTGAAAATGTTATTGTACTTTGTGATATCTGTAGATTATGATTAAGATGTAGATTGGTTTTCATGCACACAACATTCTTCGTAGGTAACTTATGTTGATTCACACATCTTCCTTCCCATCTCTCTTGAACTGGTGCTGCAATTGCATTTTTGGCTCTTGCCCAGGGTTATGTGATCTATCGTGTCCGTGTTCGACGTGGTGGCAGAAAGAGGCCTGTCCCCAAGGGCATAGTCTATGGTAAGCCCAAGAACCAAGCTATCACCCAGTTGAAGTTCCAAAGGAACAAGCGATCAGTGGCTGAGGAACGAGCTGGTCGAAAATTGGGAGGTCTAAAGGTTCTCAACTCCTACTGGATTAATGAGGTGACAACAAACTATGCCACCCTACAAAACACTTTTTTAAACACAATATCATCACAAATAATTATACTAACTTGTGTCATAATGTACTTCCTCCAGGATTCAACCTACAAGTACTTTGAGATAATCCTGGTTGACGCTGCTCATAATGCTATTAGGAATGATCCCAGGATAAACTGGATCTGCAAACCAGTCCACAAGCACAGGGAGCTCCGTGGGCTTACCTCTGCGGGGAAGAAATATAGGGGTCTCCGCGGAAAAGGCCACTTGCATAACAAGGCACGCCCATCCCGGAGAGCAACCTGGAAGAGAAACAATACCCTCTCCCTTCGCCGATATCGTTAAAATACTGGTTATGCTGCTTTTCTTCTATTATTAGTATCGGATTTTTGGTCAAACTAAGAGATAATTTTGTTGAAGAGATTTGTTAGTTGGATTGGTTTAGAGTACTGAAATCTGTTAGGGCCGTTTGGATACTTCATGCATTTGTATTTTGATTTGGATTTGAGTTTTGGATGCAAACTACATCAATCATCTTCATGATCATGTTTTAAGAGAGAGAGAGAGAGAGAGAGAGAGAGAGAGAGGGAGGGGGGGGGGGGGATGTCTCGCTGCTGCCGGAGCAACGTCGAGGAGCAGCGACGGTGATGGAAGTTGCCACAAATATTGATTTCCAAATAATGTGATTTCAAAATCGGAATTTTTTGCACTGTTGTAGCTGATTTGGAAATCAAAAGGATCTGATCCAGTTCAAAATACGAACTAAATGCAAATCTTAATCTTGTGGGTATCCAAACGTGGCCTTACTGTTTTTTATCCAGATATAAGACATTTCATGACACTTTGCATTAGTTGATGTTACTATCCTTTATTGGTTTTATTCTTGAGCCAAAGGAAATCCAAACCAAGTAGCCTTAGATGAACAGTTTGGATCAATCAAAGATGTGACTTACTATGCTGTTGTGGATGTGCCACATTGTATTACAATGAGGGCGTGCCCTTCTGTAGGGGCCGTTTGGATACGCAGATTTTAGAATCCTAGATTTACTCAGAATTGTAGATGGGAGACGAGAGTAGAAAGACACCAGCCATCATTTTCTGATTTCTCGTCCTTCTTCCGGACAGCAAGTGATCGTCTCATGTTTCCAGGTTTTAGAAATCTCAGGATGTGGGAGAGATTTCTAAAACTTGGTTTTCTTACTTAAAATCCAAGAAACGCTGTCAGCAGCATGCAGCAGCTTGATCATGGACTCTCTTTTACACTGTTGTCAAACTAAAACCTGAATTCTAAAATCCGCGCATCCAAACGGCCCTGTAGTTTTTCCCAGAGAGCTATCATAGTCATTGATAGAAGTTTAAAAAGGGGGAAAGTATATAAAACCAGAGAAATTATATGGTGCCCGAACGGCCACGAACACTTGTTTTTATCACTTCAGCTCATTAAAGAATTTAAAGTTTTTAGAAAATTGAAAAAAAAAAATGATTATGAAATAAGGGATTTGCTAAGGTCCATCGCAAAAGGCATTTCGCTTGTCTCCATTCACGAGGTGGCTGGTATGACATGCGACAGACCAGCCGCAAAATGCCTTTTGCGATGGACGCTAGCAATTCCCATGAAATAAAATAGGTGGAAGTGACTAAATTTACTCGGGGTGCAATTTACTTTTTTTCTTATGGAAGTGATAAAAAATGTTGCTGGTGGATGGAAATGGGCTGTTCTTCTTTGTTTTCTACATAATTGATTATCTGCCATTGTATAATTGATAATCAGCCACTGTACCATTTTAATCTTGTAAAATGTGGCTATGGTGATATTGTTTTGGAAAAGTCTCTCTTAAGTTTTTCCATGGAATATTGGTTTATCAAGTGGTGGGGAAGGAGCAACGATGCAGGGAAACTGAGAAATGAGAGGTCATGAGCTAGGGGAGGGTGAGAAGTGGCTGAAAATAGGGAAAAATATAGTTTATATTTCCTTGTTTTTCTGCTACTTCTCGTGATCTCCTCGTGCCATCTCGATTCTCTCCCTCCCTACTCTCCCCATGCCTCTCTCTACACTTTGTAAGCTAATATTCCATGAAAAGAAAATTCATGATTGCCCAACACATAGGCATGTTTGGCCTCATGAAATAGTTGTTTATCCAAGGTAAAAGAGGGGCAGATACGGCAGGTGAAAGAGATTCGAGGGGATGTTAAGAAAAGAGAAGGTGTGATGGGATTGGGAAAAAACATGTTTTTTCATGGTTTTCTTAATGAACAAAAACTCACACCTAAAAGCCAGTTCCAAACTCGACTGTAGCATAATGGACTACCCCAAAAATCAGTCTCTAGATCCAATTATAGCATGTAATGAAATGACTACTTGCTAATCAATCTACAGAGTATAATTTACTACTCAACTGCACCCTGCAAAATTAGAATTTAAATTACACCCAACAACTCCAGCAACAACTACTCTGAAGATCAATCTACAACTTTAACCCAGTTCCTGAAATTTAGCATGAAATCCACAAACACATTGAATATAGGCTGAACAAGACCAGATTATCTTTGCAAGTAACTATCCACTATGTCCACCCTAGCCATGAAAATCGTATAATTCTCAACTTTAGACTTCTCTGCTTATCTGCACATTTGATAAAAGCTATACATTTGACGAAATCATTACAAATAATCCGTCTTCTTGTACTTCAAACACATTACAGACAAACAGTATTCTCATCCCTCTATTTTCTGCATGCTTTGATGCCTGTCGATTAGAAAATTCCCCTCAACTCTGTTCCTATGATTTCTCAAGCTATACCATAAATCAAGTCCAGGTGCACCTTCAAACATTAAATCTAAGCTACCCTGGTGATTTGATTCAAATCTGTTAGGGTTCTTCAGCTCTGTATATTAGGGTTGCCGCCGCACTTTCCCTGCATTGAACCGGTGATTGTTATAGTTGTTTCTGCGACCTCTGGCGAAAGGGATCCTCCCACCATCTTCTTTGCCCATGGAGGCCTTTTTGGAATCTGACCCATATAAATCTTCAGATCCACTGCCCCATTGATTCCCATTATTTCTTGAACTCCCATAAGAAAATCCCTTCTTGTCTCTCCCTCTATACAGACCCCCATGACCATCTATCTCCAAATCATTCTCCCTCTCTAAATTACTTCTAGCAAAACCCCTCCCATCATGATCATTGTACCTTCTGCCCTTCCCTCTAGTTTTTCTTCTGTCTTTGATATCATCCTCTACCTTCATCTGTCTTCCTCCACGGCTCAAAGCCATTGAATTCCTTGAATAAGGAGGCGCTTCATTAACCCGATTCGTCTCCCTCGAAACCAAATCTCCAATATTGTCATCCCCATTGACATCAAACCCACCTCTAACTCTGCCATTAGAATCTCTTCTCAACCTCCTGAACCCATTTCTTCCTCTCCCAATTGAACGACTTAATCCACCTCGCCCCACAGAATCCAATCCCAATTCTGAATCATCTTCTAAAACATCTGAATCATCCTCTACCTTCACATGTCTTCCTTCTTCGCGACTCAAATCCATTGAGTTCCTTGAATAAGAACGAACTTCAATAACCCGATTCGTCTCCCTCGAAACCAAACCTCCCATCTTGGCATCCCCATTTACATCAAAGCCACCTCTAACTCTGCCATTAGAATTCCTTCTCAACCTCCTAAACCCATTTCTTCCTCTCCCAACTGAATTGCTCAATCCACCTCCACCCACAGACTCCAATCCCAACTCCTCTTCAACATCTTCCGTAACATCCGAATCCTCCTTCAAACCTGCGATCTTCCCGTACGGTTTAATACTATGAACAACCCCTTTTGGGAAGAACCTCGCCGAGGGGAGACCATCAGCTGTATGGAAGATTTGTGGCCCGTCCCTCTCTGACCAAAGATCATACCCGCCGGGCCTCTGGAATCGGTCGGCCAGTACCTGTTGAAGTATAAATGATTAAATAACACCAACTCTAACAGCCTAAGATTTTGGAATAATTGGTTTTTTCACATGGTATCAGACCTATTACCTTACGGCAGGTCCCTGGTTCAAAACCTGACCACTCCTTGATATTAAAAATCCATGTGTACAGCAAACCCAAAAAAAGAAGGGCCACACGTGAGGAGTGTTGAAGTATAATTGATTAAATAACACCAACCCTACGGGTCCGTTTGGATACATGGATTGTATAATCCATGATTGAAACTCCCACAAATTTTCTGTTAACAGCTTTGTAACTATCCTCCTGTCATGGATTGGATTTGTTGCTCACTTGCTCTTACCAGGATTGGCATAGAAAGTTTGTGACACCCATTGCTTAGTAGATTCCTTTCTATTCTCAGAGACTGGTCTCCACTGCATCTTTTTCTTCTTCCATGGGGATGTTTTCAGATATTGAAAGTGAGAAGCAGAGGCGGAGTTAGAGAGATAGTTGCTGTGGCTTCAACAGTGCTAGTATCTCTTGAGGGTAAGATTCATCAGCTGATACCAGTCGGAATCCACTGATTCCACTTGGTTTAGCAGGTGTTAATATGTTCGGTTTATAAGAAACTTCCTTGGTTAAAATGTCTGGGTTTAAAGAGTACGAACGGAGAACGGAGGATCAGGCGGGGGGCCAAAACGAGAACAGATTGCCCCACCCTGTTCTTCCGGGTGATTGGATATGTAACGGATGTGCGTATCACAACTTCCGAAAACGTAATGAATGTAGACGGTGTGCCGGAGGGAAGACTTATTCGTCGAAGCACACGAATATTACGGCAAAAAAAGGGGCTAACGAGCGTCGCAGTAGGCACCTCAAAGAGTCTCTCCGGGAAGAAATCATTCCGGATGATGTCGTTGTGGTGGAGGAGAACGAGAAATCTTCTGTCACGGTAGATGTATCCGGAGATCGGGTTGAAGCACGAATCAATTTGCTTAGACTCTGTCTTATCGGCAAAGTTAAGAAAACGGAGTGGGAGATTGGGGAAATTTGGAAATGGGCAATGTGGTTCTGGGACCTGCCTGGCCTTGCAGAACCTTTTATCCTTAGCAAAAATGAAGTTATGTTTGCTTTCGACTCGGTAGAGCAAGCGGAGCGCATCTTTCAAAGGGGTGCAAATGGCCATGGGGAATATCTTCTTCCTTGAGCCCTTGGCATCCGGGGTTCAGGATGGGTGCTAAATCAATATGGATTCGCTTCTTTGGCATCCCGTTGCATGCCTGGAGTGTGTCCACAGTAGAAGCCCTTGGAAGCATTTTCGGCACGGTAATACCACGGTGGAAGCCCTTGGAAGCATTTTCGGCACGGTAATACAGGTTGACTTGGAAGGAGATTGCCCCCAAAGCTTGGAGTATGCGAAGGCTATAGTCTTCACGTCGGAATGGGGCTTTTTACGCTCTGTGGTCAGGTTGAAGGTGAACGATCGTTTTTATTCAATCGGCGTTGCCGGGGAGTATGGAGAGGAGACTAAACTAACCACATGTCCAGCTAATCCAAATCGGTGTTCCTATCCTTTTGAGGTCCCACGGGAAGATGGGCCGACGGTTGGTAGGAAATCCAGCACCGGAAGGTTTTCGGAAGTGCCCAGGAAGAAGACAATGGAGTCTGAGAACTTTCATTTCCTAAGATCGAACGGTCAAAATTCTTTGGATTGTAATCGGACGATGGACAAATCAACACTAAATGAAAAAGGAAAAGGTCCCATGGGGCTGGCTGAGATGAAACAATCTGGATCGTCATTTTCAAAATTAACGATTCCGCGGGAATCGATGGGCACTGTCACACGAAAACACGTGTCCTTTTCCAATTCAACCTCTAAAAGCGTGGCCCTGCAGAATAATAAAGAGACTGACGATCCGCCGTTTGATATTTGCCCTGGGGTGAACTTTCAAAGTAAGGTGTACGTGCCAGCTTTAAAATCGACGGACCTTTGCATGAAACAGATGGAGGCCACTTCAAAGTTCATATCATCTCATGAGACTGACCGAGATATTGGGGGAAGAAACTATAAAAAAGGCAAAAGGGTATGGAAGATTGGAAATTCATCCAAATCACACGATATCCACGGGAACCATTTATCAATTATCGCTGTTGATAAGCCATCAGGCGCCACGTCAGCACATGGGATGCCAGATGGTTCATCAACCAATGCAGGTGTGGGCTACGTGGGCTCTTTACATACGGCCTCACAGACGGCCAATGGGAATATGACTTGTGGACATGATGAGCCTTATCATTGACGGAATGGTTTTCCTCTCAACAGAAAAAATAAAATTCGAAGAATATTCCTCTCTAAGAACAGACCTCGTCATTCGCCTGCTGAAAAATCGATACGATCTGGTGTCTCCAATGGTGATCTCAACCCTAAGATCCTTGCGGCTTATGAAGGAATGTTGAAATTGCTTTGGTCCAAAGCTGTGGACTTGACGTGCTCTATAAGGAATGAACATCTGGGTCCGATTGACAACTCTCTGAAGGTGATGGAGAGTTTCACGAACAATCATCCGAATAGGGATAATTTTGTTGTGGATTCTAGGAATCCAAATTTGGGGTTGATCAACATGAATGGCGATCTCACGCTCGGATTGACGAAACAGAACGATGTGGGGGTGGATCCAACTGATTTCTCCATACCCAATGAAGATGACTCGACTTCCTTTAATGGGGAGTGTGTTAAGGTGCCTGGTGTGACAATTGGAGATGAGGAGCAAATGGGACCGGAGGTTGGGATACAGGCCGGAGCTTCGGAGGCGGGCAAAGATCTACTCTTACCAAATGAATCCGAAGACATTCTGGAAATGGAATTGAACTGCAAATTAGAGTCCTGTTTAAATCGCAGCCAAAATGAAGTTGATTCACTGGAGACAAATGAAAGCAAGGAAGAGTTTGCCGCAATGACTTCAATGGGTGATGATATGGGCATTTTGTATAAGGAGGATGTGGAAGGCATAAAGAGAATGTTTATGGAGATGGAAGGTAGGGATCGTAAGGGGCGAAAAAATCCGATGAAATCTGGCAAAGGTGAAAAGGAAATCAGGGCTCTGCAACAGGTTAGAGCGAAAGGATTCTTTGGGCGTAATTATCGTTCTTCCAAATGAAGATTCTATTCTGGAATATCAGGGGGTTGGGGTCGGATAAAAAGAAGCTGGCTGCGAAGGAGATTTGTAGAAGACGACAACCAGACATCTTTGTAATTATAGAATCAAAATTAAGTGGGGTGCGGGAGAACATAATAAATGGGATTTGGGGAAATGTCAACCGTCAGTGGTGTGTAAAAGATGCAACTGGATCGGCAGGGGAGATTATTGTCATATGGAAAGAATCTCAATTCAGAATGGTGCAGCAATCAATCGGGGAGTTTTCAATATCCCTGATTTTTTCCTCCCTTTCTAATGATAATGAATGGATGTTCACGGCGGTGTATGGACCTGTAAGGGCTAGGAATCGGCATGCTTTCTGGCCAGAATTAAGGTCCATCCGGGACGAATGGCCAGGGGCCTGGATTTTGGGAGGGGATTTTAACATGGTTAGGTACACACACGAAAAGGACAGAATGAGGCGTATTACTCAAAGTATGCGGTGTTTTTCAGATTTGATCAATTATTGTGAGCTGATTGATCTACCCATGGAGGGAGCCAAATTCACGTGGACGAATAATCAAGACAGATTAGTCAAATCTCGGATTGATCGAATCCTCATATCCAAGGAATGGGACGAATCCCATCGGAACATTTATCAACGAGCATTACCACGGCCGATATCCGATCATAACCCCTTAATGCTGGAGCTCGGTGAAATTGCGGGTGGTCCCTACCCGTTCAGGATGGATATGTCTCTCTGTGAAAATCCAGAGTTTGACGGATAGGTGAATGATTGGTGGTTATCGGCTCAGATTGAAGGCTGGGCGGGTTTTGTTCTCTGTCAAAAACTAAAGGAAGTCAAAGGCAAGATCAAAGCTTGGGCAACTGCGGAACACCGATTGAAGCATTCTCGCCAGGAAGAAGTGTTATCTGGTCTGGAGAATCTAGAAAGAAAAGAAGAATCGAATCCACTGGGGGAGGCCGATTGTCAGTTGAGGGTCAACTTAATGCTGGAATACGAAGAATTGATTCGTAGGGAGGAAATTAAATGGCGGCTGAAATCCCGCGCCTTATGGCTTGATGCAGGGGACAAGAATACAAAAATTTTTCATAAATTGGCAAATTCAAGGAGGCGGACTAATACGATCAATTGTTTACTGATAAATGGTGGGCTAGTGGAAGACAATGATTGTATAAAAATCCATATCCTTGATTACTATAAGAGATTATATACCTCGGCATATGTGTGGAGGCCTCGTTTGGGGGGTCTATCTTTCAACAGAATCGATGAAGGAAGGCAGTGCTGGCTGGAAAGGATATTTTCGGTGGAAGAAATTGAGGCTGCATTGCACGCTCTAAAAAAGGATAAGGCACCTGGACCAGATGGCTTTCCAATGGCGTTTTATATTCGCTACTGGGATTTGATAAAAGAGGAGGTATGTCGCTTCTTCAATGAATTTCACGAAAATGGAATCCTTAACAAAGGAATAAATACCACTTTCATTACGCTTATTCCTAAGCGGGAGGGTGCAATTGAACTTAAAGACTTTCGGCCGATTAGTTTAGTCCACAGTCTCTATAAACTCTTGGCGAAGACTTTGGCTATGAGATTTTGCAAGGTTATGGATATAGTGATATCCAAGTTTCAGGGGGCTTTTGTGAACAAAAGGCAAATACTTGATGGGGTGCTTATTGCTAATGAAGTTCTTGACTCTATGAAGAGGAATGGGGAGAGTGGTATCATTGCAAGGGTGGATATTGAGAAAGCTTATGATCATGTTGACTGGGGAATGTTGGATTTCATGTTGGAGAAGATGGGTTTTGGGGAGAAATGGAGAAAATGGATGCGGTCTTGTGTTTCTACTGCCTCTTTTTCAATACTTATAAACGGATCCCCTCATGGGTTCTTCAATAGTACTCGAGGTCTCCGACAAGGTGACCCCTTATCACCCTATCTATTCATTGTTGTCGTGGAAGCTCTCAGCAAACTGTTATCTTTGGCGGAAAGCAAGGGTCTTCTCAGGGGCTTGACGGCTAGCAAGAATGATTCACCCATAAATCACCTGCAGTTTGCGGATGACACCTTAGTCTTAATCAAGGATGGGGTATCTTACGCGGCAAATTTAAAGAGGTTGTTTCGCTGGTTCGAAATGGCATCTGGACTTAAAATTAATTTCTTTAAAAGTACAATAGCGGGCATCAATTTGGAGGAGGAGTCCATTGGGACTCATGCTCGCATCCTTGGTTGCGGGGTGAGTCAATTTCCTATCACTTATCTTGGGTTACCGCTGGGTTTTGGCATTCCTAAAATCGGACTGTGGGATGTAGTCGTTGAAAGAATTGAAAGAAAATTAGCCACATGAAAAAAGAAGTTCTTATCTCACGGGGGTCGAATTACTCTAATTAAAGCCGCCCTTGCCAACATGCCGGTGTATTATATGTCTCTATTTAAAATACCGGCCAAAGTGGCTGACCGCATTGAAAAGATTCAAAGAGATTTTTTATGGGAAGGGAGAGAAGGCGAATCGAAGAAGCTCAAACATTTATTATCTTGGCGAATGGTTTGCAAACCAAAGAATTGTGGTGGGCTTGGTATTGGAAGAATCCGTTTGCGTAACAAAGCTCTATTGGGGAAATGGCTATGGAGGTTCGGGGTTGAGAAGGATGCTTTATGGCATAATACTATCGCAAGGAAATATGGGCAGGGTTGGGGGGATTGGGAATGTGGAGCACCATCAAACAGGACTGGTTCCGGTGTGTGGCGTTCTATTCACTCTACACGGGAGCTTTTCAAACCATTTATCAAATTTAGACCGGGCAAGGGCAACGAAACCCAATTTTGGATTGATCTATGGATAGGAGACTCTCCTCTATCTGTAGCTTTGCCAGATATATTCAGAGTGGTTCTAAAAAGGGAAGCAACAATTTCGGATTATGTTATCCGTGGTGAAGACGGAGGGGTTTCTTTTTGGGATATTAGGTTTCGGCGGAATTTAAAGGATGAGGAGATCGAATCTTTCACATCTCTCCTCAATATTTTAACTAACACCTATCTATCCCCTACTTTATCGGACAAGTGGGTATGGACACCTGATTCTGAAGGGGGTTTTACTGTGAAATTTTTTTTCCTGAAATTAACAATGGGAGATGGACGGGACAGCAAATGGAAACGCTTATGGCTACCCTACATACCCCCGAAGATAGCGGCTTTTGCTTGGTTGGTTGCATACAGATGTATTAATACTTGTGAAAGGCTTCAAAGGAGGAGTGTTCGGTTGGCAAGCAGATGTGCTCTATGTTGTAATAGCAATGAATCAATTGACCATCTGTTGTTGTTATGCCCTTACTCCTACGAGGTATGGATGGAGATTCTCAGATTCTTTGAAATGTGTTGGGTACTCCCAAATAACATTTCAAATTTGCTCATGAACTGGAGGGGAACTTTTCATGGCTGCTTGGGGCAGAAGATGTGGAACGCTATTCCGTTCGCAATAACATGGTTTTTATGGATAGAACGTAACAACAGAATTTTCAATGATCGGAGCAAGGCTCCTAGATTTTTATGCCTCTCCATTATTATCGCAATCCTCACATGGGCAAGCAGTAAAGGGGGCGTACCATATTCAATATCACATATATTGCGGAATGGATTCACAGTCATCACGGAAAAGCAGGGTGTAAAGGCCATCAAGCCGATTTGGTTACCACCGCCGGAGGGCACTCTTAAACTCAATTTTGATGGAAGCTCGATGGGAAATCCAGGACCTGCGGGGTTTGGGGGAGCAATTCGCGACTTTATTGGAATAACCATTATGACATTTTCTGGACCGGCGGGTGTATGTGATGCGAACGAGGCGGAAGCTAGAGCATTATTATTCGGCCTTCGTTGGTTTAGGAATCATAATTTGGGACCCTTAATCGTGGAAGGTGATTCAACCAACGTCATTGCATGGGCGAGGAATCAAGGTCCTGGCCCTTGGCGGCTTGCAACGTGATTGATGAGATACGAGATCTCATGGGTATCATACGTCCGTTGATAACACATCGAAGGCGTACGGCTAACACTCTGGCCGATCGTTTAGCGAAGGAGGGAGTGGGATTATCGATTCCGAATGTTGTATTTAATGCTCCGGGAGCGAATCTCTTGTAATTCACTGTATTACACAGGGACATCTTGTCCCTTCTTCGTGTAATTTCCTTCCAGGAATTAAATAAACTGTTATCTTTTTTCTTTTTTTTTAAAAGATCCTGGATTTTACAAGCTAAAACCTAGATTTTTTAAGATAAAACCTAGACTTTAAATCCTTGCACCTGAATTTTAAATGCGTAAATAAGATTTCTAAGCCAAAATCTAGGCTTTACATGCTAAAACCTACATTGTTTTAAGCTAAAATCAGGACTTTACCAGATGGAGTGGCAAGACCAGGTTTTACAAGCTAAAACCTAGATTTACGCATTTAGAATCCAGGTTTAGGATTTAAAATATGGGCTTTAGCTTAAAAATATATGTTTTAGCTTGTAAAATCCAGGATCTTACAATCTTGGGTTATAAAATCCATGTATCCAAACGGTCCCTAAGCTCTGTTTGGATGCCACATGCCTGGAATCCTCCTCAAGGATTTCCCAAGCAAAAAAAAAAAAATGCACTTTTCTTCAACTTTATGGTGCTCGGTTGCCAATGTAGCATCGAAATCCCTAGAGACTACCAGACAAGTTTCAGAGGTAATAATTGCACGTCTGGTGACTGACGTGGCATCAATGACCCCTTCCTTATACTTCCCAACCCAAATTTCTCAAAAAAGGAGGAATTTGGCTCTGAAAAACACAATGTGCCCACATTATATATATATATATATATATATAGGTAATGAAACTCCCTCCCACTGACTCTGTTTGGATGCTTAAGCATTCTTCGGGCAAGTAAAGTCCACGGAGGGGCCAGGATTTTAAAACCCTGGTAGAGCCAAGTAAAGCCCTTGTTTGGATGCAAAGTTAACCAGGAGAGGGAGAAAGAGAGGGGAAGATAGAGAGAGAGAGGAGGAGGAGAGGATTACCAATAGAATTTCTTCTTTTTGGGTTATTTCATATGGAAAGATAGGTCCACTAGAGAAGCAATTATTACTCCTGTTCTTTGTCTGGTAGTTTTTAGTGATTTCAATACATTGGCAACCAAGCACCATAAAATTGAAGAAAAGTGATTTTTTTTTTTTGCATGGAAATTACTTGAGGATGCCTTGCTTGTGGCATCAACAAGGTAAATTCTTGGTAAATCAAATTTTTGTCTCCTTCCTATTGACTACTTATAACAAACACTAATTAAGGTTTTGGAGAAATGGGTTTGTTTCACAATACCTTCAATTGCTCATCCGCTTTCACAGAGAACAATGCCGGAGCTCTCTCCACCACCTCCCACGGCTTCTCGAGCTCCGATACGGCTGCTTTGAGCTCCGCCCGTTTTCTCATTTCATAAATCTGACGCTCCCGGCAAAGGCGAGCTTTCAAGAGTTGTTTGGCCTTCTTTGCTTGCATATGTTTCCATTGCCATTTTGAGACCCCACCGGGATAAGTACGGGGTCCACCGCCCATTCGGATCGTCTTTGATGGGAAGAGAGTGGAAGTTTGGATCAAAGGGGAAGGGATTTGAGAGGGAATTCGGATCCATTGAGGGCCTGTTGAAACCCTAAGTGATGAGAAATCTCGACAAATCCCGGGAATTGCCACAGATGTTCCAAGCATCGAAGACATTCTCTAAAACCCTAAAAGCTTTCGATTTGCAGAACTAGAGAAGGAATCAGAAGATAAAACCATTAAAGTGGGGGCGCATGCTTAATGCAGGGGCGGTGAAAATATCATAAAAAATCCTCAAATCTGGAGATTATAATGAAAGAAGAAAAATCGAAATTCGCACGGGCGCAGAGAGAGAGCTGTGGCTTCGAAAGGATCTTATCCGAAGATATTGATTTTTTTTGGGAAATGATAAAGGGGGCGTCAGGGGGAAAATATCATTCCCCTTTTCTTTCCATGCCTCATTAACCTGGCAAACGAGTGGCCAGACCGGGTTTCACCCAACCCCTACGGGCCCATGTCACATGGGCCGGGTAAAAAATGACCCGGAATTTTACGGGTCACAATTTGGTGAACTCGGACCCCAAACTTACGGGCCGGGTGGACTTGCGGGTCACCCAGTTTTTTCTTTCTTTTTTGCTGTTTTTTTTTTTTTTTTCCCCATGCCCTAGGATGATCCAAACCGTCCATTTAATGGGCCACAACCAAAATAGGTTGTGCCCCAAAAATCATTACCATAGGATGATTCTAACCCTCCGGTCTAAAGACTGATGGTTGGGATCATCCTATGGAAATGATTTTGAGGGCAGTACATAGACCTGGCAAACGGGTGGGTCGGGCCGGGTCAACCCGCGGGTGATGCGGGTGCGGGTCACACGGGTCGGGTCAAGAAATGACCCGCATTTTTGCGGGTCAGAATTTAGGTTACCCGCGCGGCCCGCGTGTGGGCCGGGTCACCCGCAAATTCAAACAGTTGCTTATTTTGGGAAATGTTACCACTGGATTTTGATGAGGGCAGTATGGCCGGCACCGTGGGATGATCCAAACCGTCCATTAGATGGCCCACGGGCTAAATAGGTGTTGCCCCAAAAGTCATTTCAATAGGTTGATCCTAACCCTCCAATCTATAGAGGGTTAGGATCAAGTGATCAACCCTCTAACATTCAAATCAGAGGGTTGGGATCAACCTATGGTGCTAGCCATAACCTATTCAGGCATCAAACCCTTAAAAAATAGATTAGCATGACAAAATCACCATCCTTTGCATTAGAAAAAAAGCCATCTAACTAGATTAGCATAACAAAATCACCACCATTAAAAAAGCCAAGTGACCCGCGGGTGCCCACGGGTTGACCCAACCAGACCCGTGTTTTTGCGGGTTGGGTCACCCATGGGTTAGTTTTGACGGGTCACTAAAACTCAGACCCGTGCTTGCAAATTTGCAGGTGTGTCGGGTCGACCCGCGGGCACGGGTCGCATTTGCCAGGTCTAGCAGTACATATTTATATTGTTGCCCATAAAATGGACGGTTTGGATCATCCTATGGTGCGGGCTTTACTGTCCATCTTAAAAAATAGGGGGTGAATTCATCATGATGGGGCTGTACCGTCCATTTTAGGGGCACCCGTGGGGTGGACCCAGTAATTTTTGGGGGCGGGCCGGGTGGACCTGCGAGTCTGGGTCACTTTTTGCCAGGTCTATGGCTCAATGACTCAATCTCACAAATGAGATCTCCGCATCGGCCCTGTGATGGCCCATCGGATGAACGGCCACGATTATCAAGCATATCTACCACGTGTGCACTGAGTCATGGTCATTTTTATTATTTGGGACGAGATAGTCTTATTGACGGTCTCTTAGTAGGTTTTAGTTTTGGTCATTACACGTGACAAAGTAAACCTGTACTGCTAAGGTGGGCCCTACCACTGATTGATCTAGACCTTTAACCTGGTAAGCCCCAACTTGGATTGTACATGGACGAAAGATCGTTCGATCAAATCACCATAGCCGTCCGATTAAGATCTTACAGATGGATGATAATAGAAAGCTTATCAATGGGGTTTCATATCAAGGTAGTTTTCTGCAATTGCCTTAACCAAATTAAGAGCTTATAAAATGGATGCCATTGAATCAAAATATTAGTCTACTATGCAGACAAGAATCTGCTATTAGCAAACATTTTTCTATTGGAAACTCCCTTTCTAACTTCATCTTGAAAAGTTACACCCAGAAGAGAGAGCCAAAAGCATTTAAATTTAACAAGACAGACAGGTATGGATCAATGTCTTAGCTAACAATTGAGATCTCTTATATTCTGAAGACCCATATGACATTTACTCATAAAGCTTGGTACATCAGTCTCAACCAGTCTTCATCTTGATAAGTTCACCAAAAAGAGAAGGAATTCCATTCTTCATCTTGAAAAGTTGCACCAAAAAGAAAAGGAATCAAAAGCATTTAAATTTAACAAGGCAGAGGTGTTTCAATGTCTTTGCTAACAATTGACCTCTCTTATATTCTGAACACCCATATGAAATTTACTCATAAAGCTTGGAACATCAGTGTCTCCACCATATAGGCAACAACAAAGGAAGACATCCAACACCAGAATCAAAATTCCAAACACAAATCCAATCCAAGCAAAGAGTTCTCCACACACAAGATTTCCCAAACCGTAAATTAAGCATGCAAACTTCAATCACTGTATTTATAATAACATTGAATATACTTTAAATACACTATCTACACATGCATAGCTTCCTGCAAAATGCATTGATCACACAGCGGCCAAAAAATCGCCACTTTCATCGACTTCTTCATTATCAGCATCAGTGTCGACATCGTCAAGGTCTACCATCCCAGCGATAGATTGGCCGCCAGCCTTAGAACCTTCGGCAGGCGTCCGTGCCTCTTGGATTATCCGCATTATTTCTTCAACACTCTGAGTCGGGTGGTCACGGTTTAAATCATCATAATTTGTTTTCTTGCCTTCCACCAGCTCTCTGGGCAAGTTCTTCAGGAACCAAGGAAGCTTTTTTATCTCTGGGATTGTGATTCTCTTCAAAGAAGAATCAGAGAGGGTGAACGATTTGTTCCGGGACTATAAAAGATTGAAGAAGATCAATGTTGAGGAGCTTACCTTTGATGGGTTGGCAACAAAAATTCGAGAAAGAAGGTGCCTGCAATCTGCAGATACGCGGACATAATCTGGTATGGAGTATTGGACATTCATTATTCTCTGTTGGGCACGAGGAGAGTAAACTTGTAAGTAGAGTTAATCAACCCTAAACTCGAGATAAGTAATTCTAGTAAATTTGGCAAAGGAAACTCACTCCGATCGTCTTTCTGAAATTTCTTGGATCCTCAGGATCCTCAAATGGATATCCTCCCACCAACATCACATACAGTGTCACCCCACAGGACCAAACATCAGCAATCTGCATATTTTTACTAGCAACATCACATATGTATATGAAATACCACTGGTAACTATACTGATTTGGAGCCTCAATTCAGATACCCGTCTGATTTAAGCAATCTAAGGCAAATAGAGCCGCTTAGGAGTTCACTAGCTATGTCACAAATATCCCTGATATTTTCAAAAATATCACGTTTTTATCACGGCATTTTGATAAAACGACAAAATCCAGAAATAATCCCAAGATTTAAAAAATATAGCGATATTTTCATTTTTATAATAAAATATCATGATATTATCCCGATATTTTTATGTTATTTTTATTTTATATTTTTTCTTAAATTTTATATATTTATATAGTTTTAAATAAGAGAAAAGGGTTCCTGCGCTCGAGCGCAGATAGCTTATCTGCGCTCGAGTGCTGGAAACAGGGGTGGGGCCACATTGGGGGGGTGATCCTAAGCATTCATTTAACAAGCCCCATCATGGATGGGGGGTGTACCAAAAATCATCTCCATTGGACCATCTTAGGGGGGGTGATCCTAAGCATTCATTTGACAAGCCCCATCATGGATGGGGGGTGTACCAAAAATCATCTCCATTGGACCATCTTAGGGTGTCCATTTGTGGGGGAGAAAATGGACAGATACTTGTCCACAAATCTGCCCATTTTTCACCCCACAAATGGACACCCTATGGTGATCCAATGGAGCTGATTTTTGGTGGACACCCTATCCATGAAAGGGCCCATCGAATAAATGCTTTGGACCCCCCCCCCCCCCCCCCCCCCCCCCCCCACACACACACACACACACAATGTGGCCCACCCCTGTTTCTGTGCTCGAGCACAGAAACCATTTTTGTCTTTAAATAATTTTATTTTTATCATTTTTACTGTATAAACCCGAAAAAATAAAAAATATATATATCCCGAGATTTTCCCTTGCTGAGAAATTCCCAAGAACAATATTTGTGACATAGTTCACTAGGACCATGTTCTACTGACAAAGAAATACCTTTCCGTCGTACTCCTTTCGTGAAAGGACTTCGGGGGCAATGTATGCTGGTGTCCCTACCGTTGATTTTGGTTGTGAATGTAACAAAGCAGACTGCAGTCCAATGAAAAAGAAGGGAGCCAAAAAAATGAAGTTAATTATTGTCAAATAGGAATTAAGTACAAAGCTCATAAGCAGAATGGTACCTACCTTGGAGTAACCAAAATCACATATTTTAAGGCGTGGTGTTGCACTTCCATCCAACAGCGTATTTTCCAGTTTAAGATCCCTGTGGCAAATTTCCTGCAATTACAAAACAGGAAACTACATCATTAATGATATCCCAAATGGAAGGGTCTTATTCACCGTTTAGTCCAAAAGAATGAAGGGGATACCATAGAGTGGCAGTAGCTAACTCCAGATATTAGTTGTTGAAAGAAAAATCTCGCCTGTTGCAAGTATGGTCACGAAAAGACAAACAAGTTTACAGGTAAGAGATAGAACTTTGATATACCAAAAATAAATATGGGTAGAGATTGGAACCCGTTGAAATCAAGGTATAAGTTATGGTTATAAGACCTCATCCTCACTAAATCGGCCAGCACTGCATATCTTCTCAAAGAGTTCCCCACCAGCAGCATATTCCAAGACAATGGCTAGATGAGTTGGTGTTAATAAGACCTGCAAAAAATAATCTGGATTCACCATACAAACCTTTCCAAGGTTGAAAAATCCAAGCCTCAAGAGTAGTCTCCAGGATAACACGAGAATACGAAAGAGCAATAAATTGAACATCTGGCTGAAATGCAAATGCTCCCTACGTTGACCATCTGATTTCGCAAGAATTTTTTTGATTGAACCCAAAGTTTCAACTATTTTCTCAGATAATATGTAATTAGTTGTAAATGAATATAATATAAATCACCAGTAGTAAGAATTTAAGCACAGAATACTGATTCCTTGTTTGATAAAATTTTAAAACTTGTAGTAACAACAAAAGTAAATGCAGCAACAGAAATCTATCGGAAGCAAGTTTTCCTATGCAGCGTAGGTGATACAGAGCGCATTCCATTGTCCTGCTAGGTATAATGTGGACTCGTCAATTGAAGTTTTAAGACTAGCTGAGAAAGAAAAAGAAAGAAAGATTTGTAACTACCTACTTGTATACCATAACTGTAAAAATTTACAAAAAACAACTATAAAAATTTAAAGCTTCAAACAATTGGAATAACAATACACATAATATTGGATGGGATGATAATTACCTTCGGTCTCAGATGCTACAAATAGTTCTTGGTGAACACTGAATTCTACAATTTTGATCTATCTCAACTATGTTAGAAGCAAGCAAGCATTGTTTAAAACTTATGTCTGGCATCATAAGCCTGTTTCCTTTTTTTATTGCATTGAATTGAAATCCTCACATGGTGGCCTGACTCTCCATCGGAAGTTAGGAACTTTGCCTTCCATCAGGGAAAAAAAACCTAACTCTGTTTCGAAAAAGAAGCAGAAGAAAGCCCTATAGGTAGGTCGGTTTTCCTTCTTTTTTTTCTATTGTGTTCTCAGCTTTTCTCCACCCCTGAGGAAGAAAAACCCTATCTCCTTTACGGTTTTGAAGAAGAAGAACCCTCCAGGAGAGTCGTTTTTTCTCTTCAACTAAGTCATTTTGCTATTATAGCGGGGGCGGGGATTAGATTTTCCACACGGGGCAGTGGCGGGGATTCCCCACCATCCCCGAAGTGGGGACAGGGAATGCAACATCCGGTCTCATCCCGCCCCGTTGCCACCTCGAATGTTACGCGATCCTAAGTGGTTTAAGGGCCTAGCCTGACAAGTTCAATCAATCTTGGGACTTTGGTATATATTAGATCAAAGAAGGATATGTAATCCATTTCTAAGCAAACTAATATAAAATTCACCTTAAATTAACCTAACATTAAGTTGTCAGTTTTGAGAGAGAGAAAAACCCTCACAGGGAAGCCAATGATTGGTATGCCTTAACAATGATATCAATCTCTAAATGCTAGTCATCCACATATTGCCTAAAATATTTACTTTTAGAGATTTAGATACTTTCTATGACATTCACTATATATATATATATATATATATATATATTTACTTCTAAAGAAAAAAATATGTTCTCAAAATTAAAATCAAATCTACAGAGTATAATACCCCCTTAAAGGTTCTTATAAATCAGGAAAAAAGTAAGAAGTAATAAGGCATTCTCTTCTTCGATAAACAATCTTGTTGAACACAGTTATGTGTTCCAAAAGAGTATTGCCTTCCTACATCATTAGCCGAAACAAATGATGCTTCATAAACATCATTTTGGCAAAGCTCTTTGACATGTAGAACATCTTCATTGTTTCAACCATGATTATTCCTCCATAATGTTGAATATAATGTTATCTGCCAAACAGAGTTGAATTGTACTGACAGCCCTTGACTCAATGTCCTATCACTCGTCATATGTCATATTCTCCACCTTGCTACCATTTTCCTGCAACACCTTAGCTTGACCCTATTGAAGTAGGATATCCTTTACGCTTATCTGCCAAAGATTGAAGCTATCTTTTTTCATCAAAATTTTCAATCTCAAATTTTGAGGTTAAGCCCTTTGCCGCCATTTCGAATCACCCAACACCTGTCACCCCACAGAAGTAAGAAACTCAAAAAAGATGAGAAAAAACTCTTTCCCTACACTAATCAATCTAAACAACCCTAAATCAATTCAAACAACCTTCAATAATCACAGAGAATCTCTCGAATAAGCTTTCGAACTATGTTACTCTTCTCTGATTCGCTCGGTCCAACCAAGTTCTGATACAACTTTATAGAAATCCAATTGATCAAAATTAATTTGATCATGCACAAAGCAATCGAATGATAATAGAACTATTCAAAGACAATCACAGACAAGATTTACATGGTTCGACAAGGATAACTACATCCATGAGCAAGATCACTATCTTTCACTAGAGGAAAAATATAAGATTACAAAGGGATTGATCCCAATCTCAAAACTCAATCCTTATCCTCTCTCTACAACAAAAATCACCCAAACTATCTTTCACACACACCAAGAAAAGATAAGAAAACCGTATCTCTTCCTTGAGCAGAAAAACCTCTAGCGCTCTGAAGAGAAAACCTCTCTCGACGATGTCACTTCACTCTGAGATTCCCTTGTGTACATTCCTCTTACGGTTTTAGAAAAAAAAACTCATATACCTATGGGGCAGGGCCAATAGAAGGTGAGTAGCGATGAATGCGCAAGGAATGGCGGAAGGGATAATTACAATATGGAAAGGAAACCTATTCATCATGGAGGCCAACGAAATTGGTAGGCACTCTATCTCAATTAGGTTCAGAAATACTACTACCAATTCTTTTTTTCTCCTCACTACGGTTTATGGACCATCTCGAGCAAGAGAAAGAAGAACATTGTGGCCTGAACTGACAAATATTCGGCAACGATTCCCAGATCAGTGGATTGTTGAGGGCGACTTTAACACAATCAGGTTCCCTGGAGAGAAGAATGTGATGGGGAGGATCACTACCAGTATGAGAAGATTGTCAGAGTTCATAAATCGAGGCGAATTGATTGATCTACCATTGGAGGGGTGTAGATTCACTTGGTCAAACAACCAAGACAATCCTATTCTATGTAGATTGGATAGAATTCTTATCTCCAGAGAATGGGAAGAAAATTTTCCTCGGATTTGCCAGCGCGCCTTGCCTCGTCCAATCTCGGATCACAATCCTATGTTGCTGGAACTATCGGATTTTTATGGAGGTCCCAAACCTTTCAAAATGGATATGTCCTGGTGCGATCTGAAGGGGTTTGATGATAAGGTTGAACACTGGTAGGGGGAAATGGAAGTATCAGGATGGAGGGGGTTTATATTACATCAGAAAATCAAGGGTCTCAAGACTAAGATTCGGGAATGGGCTAAACAGGAATGTTTACTTCGCAATCAGCGAAAGGAGGAAATTCTGCTGAGGCTGCAGGACTTGGAATTGCTGGAAGAAAGTTATACGTTGGACAACGAGCAGAAGCAATTGCGGGTGGATCTCAAAGTTGACTATGAAGAGTTTGTCTGTAGAGATGAAATCAGTTGGCGTCAGAAATCTCGTGCCCTATGGTTAAAAGAAGGCGATGGAAATACAAAATATTTTCACAGAATGGCAAATGAAAGAAGGAGGATTAATCACATTAACAGCTTAATGGTTGAGGGTGTTCTGATTGAAGATCAGGATCGTATAAGAGCTGTCTCGGTGGAGTATTATAGCAAGTTATACGCTCAACCGTACGGCTGGAGACCAAAAATTGATGGATTGGATTTCAAATCGATCCCGATGGAGCGAAGGGTATGGCTAGAGAGACCATTTTCTCTAGAAGAAATCGAAGTGGCTATGGGATCTATACAAAAAGAAAAATCACTGGGCCCAGATGGCTTGCCAATGGGGTTCTATCATAAATATTGGGAGGTGATAAAAAATGATGTATTGGCATTTATGGTGGAATTCCACGAACGGGGCATACTTAATGACGCCTGCAACTCAACATTCATTAGTCTTATTCCAAAAAAGGCCGGAGCTGTGGAGCTGAAAGATTATCGCCCTATCAGTTTGGTGAATGGTATGTACAAGATACTTGCTAACGTCCTTGCCAGGCGCCTCTCTACCGTTATGGGGGATATCATATCCAAGAATCAGGGTGCCTTTGTAAATAACCGTCAAATCCTTGACGGTATCCTAATTGCCAATGAGGTGCTTGACACGGTAAAAAACGAGTGGGGTCAAAGGGATTATTGTCAGGGTGGACCTTGAAAAAGCTTATGACCACGTTGATTGGAACTTCCTTGACTCCACTATGTCGAAGATTGGATTCGGTGAAAAATGGAGAGGATGGTCAGCGCTTGTTTAACGTCTTCTGCTTTCTCTATTTTGATCAATGGGTCTCCGGCTGGTTACTTTAAGAGCTCTAGGGGAATTAGACAAAGGGATCCTCTATCCCCATATTTATTCATCATTGTGGCAGAAGTTCTTAGCTTGATTATGAGGAGAGCTGAAGATAAAGGGTACTTATCGGGCCTCCGTATAAACTATTGCTCGGAATCTGTATCCCACCTTCAATTCGCTGATGATATCTTGCTCTTAGTGGAAGAGGGGGTCAATTGTATGCGAAATATCATAAGGCTTTTCAGGTGGTTTGAAATTATTTCCGGACTAAGAATTAACTTCTCAAAAAGTGTGGTGGCTGGGATAAACATGGAAGAAGATCAGGTATTTGAACATTCTTATGCACTTGGTTGCATAAAAGCCGCACTACCTGTAAAATATTTGGGGCTCCCACTCGGGTTCGAGATTCCGAAGGCGTCTCTGTGGGATCTTGTCATCGAACGAATTGAGAGGAAATCGGCATCCTGGAAGAAAAGATATTTATCTTTTGGTGGCCGAATTACGCTAATCAAAGCGGCCCTCGCTAATATGCCCGTGTATTATATGTCTCTATTTCGGATTCCTGCTTCGGTTGCATCCAAAATTGAAAGGCTCCAGCGTGACTTTCTCTGGGATGGTATAGAAGTAAGTGAGATTCCGAAGGCGTCTCTGTGGGATCTTGTCATCGAACGAATTGAGAGGAAATCGGCATCCTGGAAGAAAAGATATTTATCTTTTGGTGGCCGAATTACGCTAATCAAAGCGGCCCTCGCTAATATGCCCGTGTATTATATGTCTCTATTTCGGATTCCTGCTTCGGTTGCATCCAAAATTGAAAGGCTCCAGCGTGACTTTCTCTGGGATGGTATAGAAGTAAGTAAAAAATCAAAACATTTACTAAATTGGAATGCGGTCTGCAAAACACGAAAGAAAGGTGGATTGGGGATTGGAAAAACCGTCTGCAGAATCGGGCTTTGCTCGAAAAATGGCTGCGGCACTTCGGGACTGAAAAAGGGGCATTGTGGCACAACATAATCCGCACGAAATATGGTTGTGATTGGGGAAGGGATCCAGGGCCTGGAGATCTATATGTTCAGCTCAACAGTCACTTTCACCCCATCTTAGATTCAAAGCTGGCAAGGGGATTCTATCCGTTTTTGGTCGGACCTCTGGATTGGGAATCAAAAGCTTCAAACCATGTTTCCGGAAGTATTCAGAGTGGCCTCTAACAAGCAGGCCACAATTGCCGATTATCTGAAGCGGATGGATAGCTCTTCTATGGTCTTTTGGGATATTCGACTCAGATGTAATTTAAAGGATTTGGAGATTGCCTGCTTCATGTCTCTTATGGAACTGCTTGAGAACCATTACATATCCCCGCTTGCTGAAGAGGAATGGATATGGTGCCTTTAGCCTAGTGGGTTATTTTTTGTTCGCTCTTTCTTCAAACATCTAAATGAAGGTTCGGACCCTAATTTGGATTGTGCTCGCATTTGGCGAAACTATGCACCCCCACGGATTGTGGCATTCATGTGGACGGTTGCCCATAGCTGCATCAACACTATTGACAGATTGAAGAGTCGTGGCTTCCACCTTGCAAACAGATGCGTTATGTGCCACTCTGATGAAGAGAACATTCACCATTTATTCATTCAATGTCCTTTCGTTTATAGGATATGGATGGCAGTTTTCAGGTTATTTGGAGTCAGCCGGGTGATGCACAACCGTATCCACCCGTTGATCTATAATTGGATTGGCACATTCAATGGTTGTCTTGGAAAGAATATGTGGCTGGCGATACCTTATGCAATTTTGTGGCATATTTGGTCGGAACGAAACTCCAGAATTTTCCGAGACAAGGAAAAATCCTGGCGATATATTTTATTGGATGTCAAATTAGCTATTATTGCATGGGCTAGAAGGAACGGTGGCATACCTTACTCTGTCGGATCTATTTTGCGTCAATAGGGTATCGTTTCGAGTGAGAAGAGGAAGTCCATTTCTATCACTCCGAGATGGAATCCACCACCGGAAGGGTGGTTGAAGTTGAACTTTGACGGCAGCGTCCTTGGGAACCCGGGCTTAGCGGGAATTGGAGGGATTATTCGGAACTACGAGGGACTTACTATCATGACCTATTCTGGACCTGTCGGTTGGTGTGACGCAAACGAGGCTGAGGCGAAAGCCCTCTTGATGGGACTAAAATGGTTTGCAAACAACAGAATTGGTCCTCTACTTATAGAGGGTGATTCATCCAATGTCGTTGGCTGGGCTAGGAATGAAGGAGGGGGACCATGGCGAATTCATGCAATTCTTGATGAAATTCGTGATCTCGTTAGGGAACTTCAACCCTCCTTGTAGCATCGTCGGAGAACTGCTAACTCTGAAGCGGATGTGTTGGCAAAAGAAGGGGCCCATCTACCTGCCATTCGATTTGTCTATCAATCTGAAATTGGCATCTGACCCTCTATAGGGGATGTGTTTATGCTATTTCTAGTCTTTTTTGGGAACATCTTGTCCCCGCTCTATAACTGTCTGTTTTTTTACTCCTAATTTCAATAAAGTTATCTTTCAAAAAAAAAAAAAAAAAAGCCCTCATATACCTAGTTTTTCCTAAAACCTAACCTAAGAGACCTCTCCTACCACAATTAGGAAATGGGCAACCTGGAGCAAACGGAGCGAAAGCCGTCACAGTGCCCACCACCGAACAGAAGGGCAACCTATGAAAATGGCTACCTAAAGAAACTAGAGTGAAATCTGTCACAATTGACCGTTGGGGAGGTTGCCTGTGAGCGTGTTCGAATGTAAAGATCTTAGGTGGCTCAAGGGCCTAGTCTAACAAATTAAGCAAAGTAATGTAAAATTCACCTTGAACTAACCCAACATTAAATTCTCAGTTTTGAGAGAGACTAAACCCTCAGCAGGAAGCCAATGATTGGCATGCCTAAAACAGTTAACAATGATATCAATCTATAAATGCTAGTCACCGCAGATTGCATAAAATATTTACTTCTAAAGATTCAGATACTTTCTGTGCTATTCAAAAAAATTTACTTCTAAAGAAAAAAATATTATCAGAAGTATAATCAAATCTAAACAGAGTACAATACCTCCTTAAACAGCACAATGTTCGGATGCCTTAAAGATCTATGATTAATGATTTCCCTCTGCACATTCTCATCAATCTGAACCCAGAAACCAAAACAAATTCATAAGAAAACACATAAAACAAAACTGAAACAATCGCCCAAATCCCAATCCGAATTTTTTTTAAAAAAAGGACCTACAACCCAATCTTTCTTCTCTGAATTCCCAAAGAATCAGAACAGAAACAGAATGTTAAGAAAGAAAATCCCCAAAAAATAAAACACATTCCCAACTCTCCAATCACATAACATGTTACAGAAAAATTCAAACTTTATTATTCAAACAGAAAGGAAAAAGAACAGAGAGCACCAAAACTAAATAAAATATAATCTGCCCTGATTTCAAAAAGAAAAAATGAATAAAAAAAAAACAAATGAAACCCAGAATCCCAACACCAATCGATATGCAAAAACAACAACCAATCCACAAACTAGAAAGACAAAATTAATTTGGAAGCTTTTTACCTTCTTCCCTCTCTCTATATATTTGACAGCAACGAGCTCCTTTGTCTTCTTATCCCTCACCAGCCTCGCCACTCCAAAATTCCCTGACCCAAGTTCCTTCAATGGCTCATATCGTTCTTCCATCATCCCCACACAACCAACAAAAAAAAAGCTCCCAAAAAATCACAAACCCAACTTTTTTGAAGAATTTTCTTTGTTTGGAAGAAAACCCAGTACATGAACTATCACCAGGCCCCTACAGATTCTATAAGGAGATAAATCACAAACCCAACAGAACCCAATTCAGAATCTTTATTAGATTCTCGGAAAATCTAAAGCCCGATTCGTCCTTGTTAAAAAAATCTCGTTTGATAGGACAGAGGGAAAATGGTGGGTAGAGAAAGGGAAAGGAGGATTTTGGTGTTTTGGTCTCTGATGACACGTTGTTCGGTTGGTGGATGATGGTGAGATGAAGAGGCCGAGCAAGGTGGATGGATCAGTCTCTGTTGGCTAACGTGGACCTTGTGGGGCCCAGTACCATAGAAAGTCCACACGTGTACATATTGTATTAATGGTGAATGTTACGTGTGATTTGTGACATTTGTCGTACACCATTTGGCTTAGGTGTGGGAATTTGTCGTACACGTTTGGATTTGGGGCATTAATGGCGCATGTTAGCGAATATCATGTGATGTGGTGAAAGAGGAGTGACACGTACGTAATATAGCCCACACTTCCCAAAAAGGGAAAATTGTTTCTTAGTTATTGTTTCTTAGTTTTAGTGCCACAAAAACACGGGTCCCACATTTTTTGGGTCATCTAATGCATTTATTTAGAAAGACTTTACACAGATAGATAGGGTGTGTACCAAAAATCAAGTCCACAGACTCGATAACTCCTTGTAGACTCAATAACCTTGTTGAGAAGTTGATATCCCTGCGAGAATTGATAGCCCTGTTTAGGTTAGAGTTGTTAAATCAAATTTTGACCTGTTAATAACCCTTATATAGACTTGATAACCCCCTTTTAGACTTGATAACACTTAGGGTCATTTTGGTCAGGTTTTCAGCAAATTCCGTTTTCGGCCTCCATTTATAATTTTTCAAAAGACTGTCTGCCATTGGCAATTCTAGTAGTTTGGTGTCCTCCATTTGCAATTTTTCCTTACCAATAAATAAGTACATTGTTGAAAAACGAAGATGGATGGCTTATGGGCACGTGGAAGTGATCTAGTGTGTTAATTAATTTAGGAGGGAAGAAAGTATGGTGCATTCCCATGGGCGCCACCTTGATGGGATGATCCTAGCCTCAGGCTTCTCCTATGGATCCACCAATGAAGGCCAAGCATTGATCTATAGGCCTAATTTCCATCTGCGATGAGACCAACGCTACATGAGTAACGGCCCTACCCTGTTTCTCGTCCATTTAATTGGTATTGAAGTTGATTATTTGAAAGAGAAAACGGTTCCTACACATGTGTAGATAAGTTATCTACACACTAGCTTAAAATACAGTGGGGGCCACATTATTTGGGTGATCCAAACCATTCATTTTTAAGGCCCTCACATAGATAGGGTGTCCACAAAAAATCAGATCCATAGGATCATCCTAACCATTCGAACTGTGGAGGCAAAAAATGGATTAATTTGTGAAGGTTTAAAGACATCCATTTTACCTCCACAAATCGTAGGGTTGGGATGATCCTATGGATCTGATTTTTTGTAGACACCCTATCTATGTAAGGGCCTTTAAAATGGATGGCTTGGATCACCCAAACAATGTGGGCCCCCACTGTATTTTAAGCTAGTGTGTAGAGAACTCTCTACACATATGTGTAGGAACCGTTTTCTCATATTTATCAGTTTGAAGTCCTCTACATTGACAGTAGGTCATCACCTCGCAGATGCGAATGAAGTCAGCTGCCAAAACATAAACAATTACCTTTTAAACCAATAAACCAATAAAAAAAAAGGAGTTTTAGGAATGCAAGAACCAATTTATAGGCCTTTTGCAGCCATCTTTTTCGAGAGAGAAGTGGCACCTTCATATGAATTAAATGAGTAAGACATTAAAAAATGAGTTGGGTCTTGTCACCCGCAAAAGAGAAGCACGAAATGGCTTTCTGCAAAATTGTATGTACTTGGCCGGCATCGAAAGAGGCTCAAACCTTACAACAAAGGCAACTGTTGGATGTAGATTTTGGGAACCAATTGCAAGTCGAAAACCCGACTGCTGAACTCAAAATTGAGGCCATGAGCTTGTTTCCGATTTTGAGAATTGATTGCGAGTCCAAACTGATTATCACTCAAATTTGCTTTCAATCTTGAGTTCAGCCAAGTGCATACACAATGCAAAACACCAACAAATGCCATTTTAATACAAGGTCAATTTCTTTCTGTTAGATACAATATAAGAGTAACAATATTTTATCCAGTCGTTCCAGACAAATAATTTATTTTCTCTCATTTTTCTATATTTTAACCGCTAAAACATCCAGAATTAATATAGTACACCATACCATGTCGTCTAGTTCATGGAGGAAATATCATTAGTAAAGTCAATAATGAAACAAAATATACCTGTCATGATCAAGGTTTAAAATTTCGGTTTCGGTACCGGTTTCGGACCCTGAAATTTTGAAATTTCGACCGAAATTTGGTACAAAACCCGAAACTAATATTTTATTCAATATTAAATTTCGGCCGAAATTACCAAAGTTTCGGTGAAATATTAAATTAATATTAAAAGTCAAAATTTCGGGTGAAATATTTTTTTTTAAAGATTTTTTGGGTCAAATTTCGGAAAACCCGAAATTTCGACCGAAATTGCGAAATTTCGGTAGAAATAAATGACCGTTTCAGTTTTTATCGATTTCGGTATCGGTCTCCACCGAAATCCGAAATTTCAGATTTCGGTCGAAATTTAAAACCATGGTCATGATCCCCCTTCCTCACCTGAGAAAAAAATTAATTAATTAAAGGGGTGCATTCAGTATTCGTGAATGTTAGCTATACAGTATAAAACATGAGGTCATCATATAGATGCAAATCACATGGTGGTAATCACATCAACATCCGTAGAACTCCTCCCTAAAGCAGGTTCATACCAGTTGCAAGCTTAGTTCAAAGAGGGCTGTTAGCAATTCAGTTGTTTGAATCTAAAGTCTGAATCCAGCTACTTCCAACTTGATCACTAAGTTTCCATCCAACCAAAAGCCATGAGAACTAAACACTGCATTCGAACATAGACACTAAAAATCAACCAAATGCCATGAGAACTAACACCCCATTTGAAACTCATAAGAATGTCTGATTCAGTGTAAAATGCTAAGGAATCTTTCAATCAATTGGCAAACATCTATGGCATGGGTTGTCCGTTGAACCACCCCCACTATCATAATCCGAAACTATGACCTCACCTGAATGTGTCATAAACCCGGGAAAAAAAAAATTAGAACTACAGTTTAGAACCTTGTACATTAAGGGCATAAAATTGGGAAGACCGTAACCAAGAAATTATGTACATTAAGGGCATAAAATGGGCAGACCGTAACCAAGAAACTATTCCAGCAGCCAGTTGAAAAAATTTTAAGTATGCAGGTAATCCTTCAATACACGGAAAGATAAAACATAATAATCAAGCATCTGGACAAAAACTACCCCAAGTAACACCAGCTGGACAAAAATAAACAAGAGCTGAATCAGTGAAAACTTCCAAAGTAGTTTGTAAAAACGTTTTCTTGTTATATGGCCCTCTGTTTCATCCTAATTACGTAGACTCCCAACAAAATAGGCAAAAACAGCTTTATACTAACGTCCAAATGTAATTCTTTTGTCTCCAAATATATGCTGTGAGAAGAATTATACTTGTTCATATATGCTTCACCCCGTAAGTTGCAGTGTGACTTTTCCATGTAAGAATGTCATTCCAATAAGGGTTGGTTAATTGCATTGTGGTCACTCCAAAAGCTAAGAACTATGCATAAATGCATGTGCAAATGCAACTTTTTCTTAATCACCCATTTGACCAATAAATTCTCATTATCTAAATAAATCTATCATGTCTAGAAGTTCAAGTTTTAATAGCACGACGAATATTAGTACCAACATCCATTTAATATCACCCTGACCCGACCAACTAAAGGGTTTGGTCAATGAGTTGCCAGTACTTCTCATCTTTAAAAACCAGCAGAGGGAACCTGCACAGAGTTCACTTGCTGGTCTAAAACTTCATACTGCATCAAAACTCAGAGAAAAGTTTGCATCCAAAGATCTAGCAATCCTACTGAAAATGTTAGAATATAGTCGGTAAATTATGAAGTCACCAATTCCAATCTATAGAGGAAACTTTTTGAAAGCTTCTCCCATTTTGAAACAGCACTTGCTGGTCATTGTGGGATTCATTCACTGAACTTGTATTCCATTCAAAAGATTGACAGATTTATAATATGACCATAATAATTGTCATACAAAGTACTCAGAAGGCCTACAAAAGCACTCTCAAGCATTCCTTGTTTTAGTATATGTCAAATACTTCACTCATAAAAAACGCATTAAAACTCTTTCACCAGGTCTTTCTTGTTCTTATAAGGAGAAAAGGAGAAATAAAGTTTCATTTCATACATAACACACCAGGCCTTTCTTGCATCATAACTTAACCACCTCCTTGCATCATAACTTGACCATGAATCCATGCCTGGAAACTAACCTGACCCAAAGGTTACAATCCTTGCTCTCCAACACATCCCTACAAAGATTTCCCTTAAAACATAAAGGCTGTCTACGCTTGGCAATATATGCTCTTACCAAGAGAGTAGGCATCATATTCCCATAAGCATAAAACAAACCACAGCCCACAAGAGCCTCCTCTGATGTCAAATCTGTGTCATGAAGAAAAATCCATATGTAATCAAAAGCCCCATGCTCGTCAATAAGAACATGAGAGTAAAGTAGAATAGTACCTCGAGCAAAAGAATAGTCACCGACAACTATATATCAAAGTATGACTAAAACCTGGTTTCACATGCAGCAGAAGATATAAACGAGGGAGAGTAGATAATACACACCTCAAGTCCTGAATAATATGATTCAGAGGCCCCACTGCCCAAGTAACCACTACGACTCCAGGTGCGACCAGAGTACAGTGACGAATAAGAGCCACTGCCACCCTGTAAAATAGAGGAAAATCAAATAAATGAACTAAGTATTATAACAGATGGGAACTGCAATTCAATGGAAGAAGCATACATCGGGCCCACGTGACAGGTAATCGCGCCCGTAGCTTGAAGAGTACATCCCACCAACATCACTGCTGCTTACAGAACCTGATCAAACATAAAAGGGAGACAAACATTTCACATTCTGTCACAAATATCCTTCTCAGTAATTTCTTGGCAACGGGAAATGTCAGGACTTGAGATACATTAAATTTTTATTTTTTTTTGGTTTATATCAGGAAAAATGAAAAAACTAAATTATTTAAAATATATAAATTTAAGAAAAAAATATAAATAAAAATATTGTAAAAATATCGGGATAATATCGTGATATTATCGCAATATTTTATGATAAAAAGAAAATATTGCTATATTTTTAAAATCTCAGGATTGTTTCAGGATTTGGTTGTTTTATCAAAATGTCAAAATATCAGACTTTTTTTTTTTGACATAGATGATGACATTCAGCAACCAAAAACACACCAGATAAGCGGCTTTAGTCATACAGGCAATCAGCTTTTCCATACCTCCATATCCCGCGCCATGACGACTGCCATACAACCCATATGATTCCAGACCTGATAGGGAATTTTTGCTGCTACCATATCCTCCAAGATGAGATCTCCCTAGCCTACAGATAACTCAGTGTGATAAGCACTATGATGGCAACATGGAGCCTACTAATAAAAGAAATTTAGACTACTATTTGCAGTTTATACAGGTCAAGCAAGTCAAACTGACCTGTCTGCATAAGCAGACCCGTATTGATGAGCGCTGGCACTAGTTTCATAATCCAAACGAGCCCTACATTGGCGAACACCAGCATCAGAATACTGTGGAGGAACATCATCCTTTGAAAAAAAATCCATAATTACAAAACAATTCAGATAACAGTTCATTAAGGTATAAAAGGTAAAAAGAATGGTAAATCAGAAGTTGCACCACCATCAAAATAAACTGATAAATAAGAACACTTACCGATGAAGGGTATGGACGCTTAGACCCCGGCACTGAGTCATAATCACGGCTGGGAGCTTCCCGGTAACTTGGAGGGGGCCTTTCAAACCTTCGATCATAGCCTTCCTCTGCATAGGATGCCCTGGCAGCAGTGCGAGGAGCACCACGAGGATCAGTGTCAGTGTTAGGGTAGCTAGATCCACGGGAAGGATAGTTATCCTTGTAGGATGTTCGAGTAACTCTAGAACAATAATCTGCTCTGCTTCTAGGAGGAAGTTCTTCATGCCTGCGAAAATCCCTCTTTGAACTGCCCTTGAGGTATGGAGAAACTGTCCAAATAAAAGATAATGCTTGAGAATGATATGAAACAAATTGGAAGCCTTAAACTAACACCACAGTTATCACAGAAGAATTGGGTTTGGAAGAGTACTTGGTGGTGTCCTGTCGTAGGATCTCTGTGGAGGACGCAAGGGCCTAGCTCTCTCTGGCACCGCCATTGCAGGATGTTTGTCTCTAAATCCCAATGGCCTCTTGAATCCGCGACCAGTCAGTGGTGGCCCACACCCCCGGATGACTCTTGGACCCCGACCAGGGAAACTGCGAAAAGATGTCGTATGACCCCATGATGACCCCCTGCCACCTCGTGAAGCACCTCCTCGACCAATCCTATGATCTCCTCGAACACCATGCTTCCCTCTACCTCGATGATGGGGTCTTGACAATCTAGCCCTAACTTTTACCTGACATAAATATTATGATCCCCATGCAAATCACAAATATGACATGCTAAATAGGATAATGAAAAGAAAAAAACCCTCCGTAAATCCTAATTTTACGTCAAAAAAGATGAGACAATTACAGAAAAGTTGCCCCCCCTGTGGTTTCTGACATATTCAACTTAACCCCTAATAATTAAAAAGTTACAAATAGACCCCCTATGGTTTCAATTTGTGTAAGGTAGACCCCCTTAGTTGACGGTTCATCCACAGGATTGAAGGGTTAGGATGATCCTATGGAGCTGATTTTTTGGGCACACCCTATCTATGTCAGGGCCCATCAAATGAATGCTTTGGATCATCCAAACAATGTGGGCCCACTGTGTTTTTAAAAGTACCTCCTCAATCTTTTTTCGCATTTATTGCAATTGCCTACCATTTAAAAAAGAATAATAATTAAGTTTTAAGTTCCAACTTCCAAGTTTTCAACCATTCAAAAGCCCAGGCCCAGCGAGTCAACTTGACTCTTAAGAGCCTTAGTTTTTTTACTCGACTCATAGCGACTCGTAAGAGTCACCGGACGACTCGTAAGAGTCACCGGACGACTCGTAAGAGTATTTAACAGATGCGAGTCACCCTTGCGACTCGACTCGAAAGCCTAGCGACTCGAGAGTTGACCCTTACGACTCGTAACAGTTTGACAACTATGTCCACAAGGCTTAGCTAAGGCGTTGAAATGAGAAGCCGAAGAAGATGAAAAATACCGAGCTCGATCATCAAATTATAACGTCTAGTCGGGGACACGGTGATTAGTGTTTCTAAGATCTCGGTGGCTAGTGAGAAACAAAGTGAGAGCACGTGCACTCGTATGGTCTCTTTCGCGGTTGGTGCATGGACGAGTTTTCAAATTGCAGACGATTGAGAGAAAGTGATAGTTTATGTGATGGGACAGACACATCAAGATCCCTCTCTAGGGCTGACTGGGTGAGTCAGCGGGTTAGCAGCTACACATGTGCATTCGTCATGTTGATCGAATTAGGAGTCAGAACCAGGACGATTCGAGGGGTGCGTAGTTGGTACTTCAGAAAGTGGATGATGGTTTGTGGCGATGCAGACCGGTGGCAACATCAACAAGAAATCTTCATGTGGCTGGGAAACAAGTCAATCTGGAAATTGTTGGGAAAGTTGCCTTGTTTCTCATGGTATAGTGGGAAGGCAAAAATGGAAGGATTTTTTAGTTTATAGAAAATACTAGGTATGAAAGAGATGTTTTTCTCTTGATGGGTGTGAGATAACATGAGGTGTGTCAAGACTTGAGAGAAAGAAAGAAAGTGAGGAGGTTTTCTTCTCGTGTTTTCTCTTGGGATTTTCTCGGAGTTCTCTTGTGTACGGTCTTGGCTGAAAGGATGAGGAAAGGGTTGTAGTTTACGAGTTCGGGTTAATCCTGTTTTAATCCTTATACATTGTTTTCTCATTGTGAAGATAGTATTCTTGCCCGCAGATGTTAGCATCTTGGCCGAAACACATAAAATCTAAGTGTTCATCTTGTGGCTTGTGTTTGTCTTCTACTTTTCCGTTTATTTCTGGGAGATTGGATCGGATCGGATTTGCCCACAGATTATCTCAACAAATCCAATTATGCAAAAAGAGCCAAATTTTCCTTTAATCCATCCAACGATATCCGAAAAATCATCAATAAACCGAAGCAAAAGGCACATAGGAGTGCATAGGAGTTACCACAAGGCCATAAGATCCAGATAAAAATCAAACAAAGGTAAGAAATAAACAATGGGATTTGTCTTGAGGGAATTATTCACTATAGATGGAATTAAAAAGCATAAAATACAATTACCTTCCCCCTCATTTGGAAATTGTTGTTGAGAAGCAACATCCATAGAGGAGTGCATCGGAGTTACCATGGGGCCATAAGATCCTAATAAAAATCAAACAAAGGTAAGAAATAAACAATGAAATTTGTCTTAGGGAATTATTCAATATAGATGGAATTAAAAAGCATAAAATATAATTACCCCCAAGCAAAGTTTGGGGTGATAGCGATGAATACTCTTCAAAGATCATCCCTTCATTCAACATGTGTGAAGGTACATAATTTAAATCCACTACATAGGAATTTATGTCTTGTGAATAATACAAAAAAAATTGTTTGGGAATTAAGAAAAATTGAATGAAAAAAACACCTAACCTATATCATCACCTTTCATGGGTAGAGTTTGATGTGATGACGATGGATTAGTAGGATCATTGGGCTCTTCACTCGTAATAGAGATCCTCCCATACTTCCACATATTTAAATATTTCGCAAAGTCACCACATGTAGCCCAATCCTTCCCTTTAGGCCCACTCCTGGTAACCCTCTTTATTGGTTGCAGGGCGGGCAAATCAATGGCCTTATCCAAGGCGAATTGCATCGGACAATGTTCTGGACAATTGTAAGCAACCTTATTGAAACAAATGAGGACTGTCCGGCATTTGCAGAGGCTAACCTGCTGACTTAAACTTGCAGGTGTAATTAGCAGCACCACATGCATATGAACTGATCTCTTCAAGATCAGCCAAAAGAGGAAGAAAGATTGTAGAAACTTCATATCCGGATTTATCCGGAAAGACTATAGAGCCTAAAACATATAAAATATAAGCCCTAACATAGGGCAAAAAGTCATCAGTATCTACAACTATATTATCAGGAACTGCTTGGAACTGATTCCTGAGCCAAGACAGTTTTACAGTACCCTTTACTTTTTCTTCGCCTTTTTCATTTCGGTATTTCTCACAATTTGCTCTACCTAAGTATCGAATACAGGTTTCAATAGGATCTAAATCCATCCCTGTGACAGCCTTGCCATCTATTGGCAAGCCAGTTATGTAGAAAACTTCTAATAAACCAAAATGCAATTTAAAATTTGAAAAACTAAAACCATAGGAAACCCGGTGGGTAACTTCGCACGGACCCTCAAATCCAATGTCCAGCTTGCCAAATTGTACAAATGCTCCATCCCTTTCTGTAGCAGCTTAGACTCCATTGAATATCTGAAATCACATAAAGAGCAAATGAAACAAAACATCCCATATCATCAACATAATCCCACCCATCGAAATTTGCAAAAAAGAGAAATTTTCAGAAGCCAAAAACCCAACATTTATCCCAAAAAAATTATTCTTCAAGGTGATGGCGCTGGTTGTAGACCAGTGTTGGTAAAGGGTGTGGAGGCTGCAGCCAGCATGTGACCTAATCAAGGTAGATAAATGTTGCAAAGTGAAAACAATCAGTGGGAGACAACTTCTACGACCGATACTAACTCCACACAACTGCCATATCCCAATACATATAGATTAAGTGTTCAGGCATCAATATCAGAGGCGTCTGGGCCTCTGATATTTTAATCGGCAATTAGCTCAATACATAAAACGGCGGACCCTAATAAAATCCCCATTCAAATTTTAGAAGCTTTTCTAAAACTTTTATTTGATTCCAAAGCCAGCATCAATGTCAGAGGTATTATTACTATTGAATGTATATCTCTTAGGCTTACTTTGATAATTGATCTTTGAATCTGAAATACTTTTTTCTATGATATCAGGAAAGAGCTGTGGATGGACAGATAAAAAAGTTGTTTAAAAATTATAAGTTTTCAATGACCCGCTATTTTTATTTTTATGGGATTCATTTACATGTTGAATGGGTTTTTGCATTTTTACAGATTTTTTTTATAGAGATTCTGCTGTTATGTCGTGCTAAATTTTAGAAGGATCATATCTAGGATTTGATTTCCATTCTGAATAGTAAAAAACAAGTGAGTCTTCTTTCCGAGTTTTTATATGGTGCCCGACCGTCAAAATCTCAAGGGCTAGGTGGCAAACCACCTTTTTTTAGTGTTTTGACCTGATCAAAATCCAAGGGCCAAACCACCTAGACGGTCGGGCATCATATAAATTCTCCTTCTTTCCTTCCCATTTGCATTTTTTCACTACATTTCTGTTGTGATTGTTGTTGTTTTTTTTTTTTCCTGCTCTTCTATAGGAATGGAATTGAAGAAGAAGAGCTTTTCCACAAGGACCGCTACATTTCTAGTTTATTTTCTCTGTTTTCTTCTCCAGGTTGGCCTTTGTTCGTGGCTGGTATTTGGATTCTGTCTATTCATAGAGGTAACTCATACATGGATGGATGGGGAATCACTGGGCAGTGGCCAGTTATCCAAAATAACCCATCTGCTTTGGCTGGGATTTTCTCTATCCATGCATCCTTCAAGCATCCTTTGATTTTTCTGATATATTTTTCTCTATTTTATTCTCCAGGTTGAGCCTTGATCGTGGCTCCGATTTGGATTTTCTCTATTCCTAGGGGTAAGTAATTCATGGATGTGGACTTTGTGATTTTGAGAATTGATTTTCAGTCCAAAGAAATTACTGATCTCAAAATTAAGGCCCAATGACAGTCAAAAACTCATTGTTAGACTCAAAAGAATCCTGGTTCGATTGCATCGAAAATCAAAAGAATCCAACGTGATTTTCTCTGGGAAGACAATGAGGATAGATAAAAACCAAACACTTACTAAAATGGAGCACGGTCTGCAAAGCTCGAAAGAAAGGGGGATTGGAAATTGGAAAAATCTGACTGCGGAATCGGGCACTGCTCGGTAAATGGCTATGGCGTTTTGGCACTAAAAAAGCATTCCAAATACGGTCTGATAGGGGGGTCCAGCGGTGGGGAAAGGATCTGGGGCCTGGAGATCTATATGCTCGGCTCAAGAATCTTTTTCACCCCATCTCAAATTCAAAGCAGGAAAAGGCATTTCAATTAAATTCTGGTCAGACCAATGGATTGGGACTCAAAGGCTCCAATCACGATTTCCGGAGATTTTCAGAATTGCCTCCGATAAAGAGGCCACCATAGCCGACTATCTTAGGCGGACCGACAGTACTGGTGGAGTCTTCTGGGACTTCAAAATCAGACACAACTTAAAGGACCACGAGATTGTAATATTTACATCTCTTATTGAGCTGCTCGAGGGTCACTACATATCCCCGGTGGGTGAAGATGAATGGATTTGGCGCCCAGATCCTAGTGGTATTTTCTCGCTTTGATCTTTCATTTGTCTAATGAATGAAAGTTCGGATCCCGATTCGGATTACGCTCGTATCTGGCGTAATCTCGCTCCTCCTCGGATCACGGCATTTATGTGGACGGCTGCTCACAAATGTATCAACACAATCGACAGACGGTTCGCGGATTTCATATTGCCAACAGATGTGTAATGTGTCTATCTGATGAAGAGAACCTTATTTGCCCTTGCCCTTTCGTCTACCGTATATGGATGGCTATATTCAAATTATTCGGAGTAAGCTGGGTCATGGATAATCAAATAGATCCGCTGATTACTCATTGGAGTGGCATATTCAATGGTTTGCATCAGTAAGAACATGTGGTCTGCTGTGCCTATTGCGATCTTCTGGCATATCTGGCTGGAACGCAATGCAAGAATTTTTAGCAGTAAGTAAATATCATGGAGACACATCCTACTCAATGTGAAACTATCAATTATTGCTTGGGCCCGAAGAAATGGTGAAATACCTTACTCAGCTGGAACTATTATTCGACGGTGCTGTGCCATATCGCATGAGAAGAGGCGGGTTACTCAAATTACCCCGAAATGGAATCCACCGCCTGACGGGTGGTTGAAGTTGAATTTCGACGGTAGTGCACTAGGAAATCCGGGCCCGACAGGGATTGGTGGCATACCGAATGTGAGTCCCAAACTGATTATTTGACTCAAAATTAAGCGCTGTGATATTTTGACTCAAAATTAAGCGCAGTGATATTAAGCCATTCGGAGTTAACGGTGGCTCCTCCACCCTTTGTATATCCAAACAGTATCTGTTAAAAGGTGGGGGGGGGGGGGGGGGGGGGGGGGGGAGATAGAATATCGCTGCCCAAAATTAAACGCAATTTTACGTCCAACAATCAGTTTGGGACTCAACCGATTCTCAAAATCCAAAACAAACAAGGCCTTAGTAGATCGGTAATCAATTTTGAGGGTCTAGAGTAAACGTTCATAAAGGGCCTGTTTGCTTTGGATTTCGAGAACTGATAAAGAGTCCAAAACTGAGTAGTGGACTCAAAATTAAATGTAAATTTGAGTCCGATAATCAGTTTTGGAAACGGATTCGGTCCTCCAAATCAAACAGGGCCTGAGCGGATGACTTTGAAAGCACGGTTACATCAGTCACCATTTTTGTTGAATTTTTATCAATTTCCAAAACTACATATGCATGTTTCAGGCCCTGTTCATTTTGGATTTTCAGCATCCATTTTGAGGCCAAAATTGATTATTGGACATAAATTTGCGTTTAATTTTAATTCCAATAATCAGTTTTGTTCATAAAATCATTTCTTAAAATCTTAAACAAACAGGGTCTCAATAGATTATCAAACAAGCATGCCATTAAACTCATATAGCGACCGTGTACAAATGGTTTTGAAGTTGACCTTGATTATTTGCTCTAATAGAAAGAGTTTTAGGAATGCAAGTGCCAATTGATAGGCCTTTTGCAGCCTCTTTTTCGAGAGAGAACTGCCACCTTCATATGAATTCAATGAACAGACAGCACTGATAGGAAAACGGGATCCTGTTTTGTGGAAAAAAAATGGGGCATCAACTATTAGAGCCACGTCCACTAAAAGACAAAGTAAGGGCTTAAATCCCCATAAAAGCAATACATACACCTTGAAAAAGGTCAAATCAACGGTGATGTGATTCCCGTTTTTATTTTCCAAACCGAATCCTGTAAGTGTTTTCCTTAAATGAATAAGACCGACAATGAGTTGGCTCTTCTCTCCTGCAAAAGAGAAGCACAAAATAGCTTTCTCAAAATTGTTTACACTTTGCCAGTATCAAAAGAGGCCTAAACCTAAGGGGGTGTTTGGATACACGGATTATAGAATCTTGGATTTCTTCAAAATTATAGATGGGAGAAAGCTAAATCCCATTTAAAATCCAAGATTCTAAAGAGAAGCGAAACAGACGGTCTGCTTCTCTCCTCTCCCATCTACAATTTAAATGATAATTACCCCACAACTAAGGCACTGTTGGTTGAGGAAACATCATTAGTAAAGTCAATAATGAAACAAAATAAATAAAAATTACCTGTCATGATCCTCCTTCCTCACCTGAGAAAAAATCAAAGTGGTGTATACAGTATTCGTGAATGTTAGCTATACAGTATAAAACATGAGGTCATCGTAAGAAACAAATCACATGGTGGTCTTGAATCACATTAACATCCATAGAACGCCTCGCTAAAGCATGTTCATACCAGTTGCAAGCTTAGTTCTCAAAGAGGGCTGCTAGCAAAACGGAAATCTGTTTTGAAGGAAAAAGAAAAAAAAAAAAGAGAGGATCCTCTTTGGTTACACGTGCACAAGACAAGGAAGAGAGATTGAATCCCCACATAGGCCAAAAAAGGCGAAAATGACCAAACCGACGCCAAACGGAGTTCGTTTTGGAATTGTTTTCCTCGTTCAAAATAGATTTAGATGGTTCAAGGATGATGGTACAAAACCCAAAAAATCCAGTGTGCTTGCTATTCAGCTGCTTCAATCTAAAGTCTGAATCCAGCTACTTCCAACTTAATCACATTACTTGGAACTACTAAGTTTCCATCCAACCAAAAGCCATGAGAAACTAAACACCCCATTTGAACGTAAACGCACACCTCAGAATGGCGGATTCAGGGTAAAATGCAAAGGAATCTCCTGTCTGGGTTGTCTGTTGAACACCCCCCACCCCCCAAAAATCATATCTGAAACTATGACCTCACCTGAATGTCTCATAAATACGAAAAAAAGAAAAAAAAAAGAAAAAGAAAGGACTACAGTTTAGAACCTAGTACACTGGCATCAAATGGGCACACCGGTGGAAAAAAAAATTGAAGCATGCAAGGTAATCCTTCGATACCTAGAAATATAAACCTACTAATCAAGCGTCAGCAATGGCAAGCACATCTCCAGAAGTGTACCTTGGTCACCAAAACAATGGTCTCATTCAGAATTTCGGAATGTTGGGACATGGGGCAAATCTTGTATCCATATTTTGGAAACAAATCAAATATTCCTGGTAAAACCCAGCACAAGACTACATCATACATTGATTTGCATCCATGACATCCTGTTGGACAATTTGAATACCGGTACAAATTAGAGAGATGTTATTCACTGTAAGCTACCAAAACAGTCACTACCATTTTCAAGTAGACAAATAACCTAGTCTCTAATCAAAGAAGTATTAGCCAAAAGAACAACATCACGTAAATCTGAGTCTAAAGAACTTTCTTTTTTAGACAGTAGCTAAGCCTGAAAATTGCTAGTCCATGCTCAAATATCCTGTCCAGTATCCAAGTGATAATCTACCCCAAGTAACGCCAACTTGACAGAAATAAACTAGAGCTGAATCAGTGAAAAATTCCAAAGTAGTTTGTAAAAACATTTTCTTGTTATGTGGCCCTCTATTTCATCCTTAATTATGTTGACTCACAACAAAATAGGCAAAAACAGCTTCGTAAATCACTGACATAAACTAACGTCCAAATGTAATTCTTTTGTTCCAAAAATAAGCTGCGAGAAAAATTATACTGGTTCATATATGCTTCACCCCATAAGCCGCGGTATGACTTTTCCATGTAAGAATGGCATTCCAATATGGTTTGTTTAATTGCATCATGCTCACTCCATCAGCTTTACATAAATGCATGAACAAATGCACTTTTTCTTAACAAACAATCTGACCAATAAATGCTCATTATCTATACAAATCTATCCCGTCCTGGAGTTCAAGTTTATTAGCGCAACGAACATTAGTACCCACCAACCATTTAACATCGGCCTGGCCTGACTAACAAAAAGATTTGGGCAATGAGTTACCAATAGTTTTCATCTTAAAGCACTGGCGGCAGAGAACACTTGCTGGTCTAAAACTTAATCGTACACCAAAACTCTTGGTGAAAAGTTTGCATTCAAAGATTAAGCAGTCCTACTAAATATGCATTGGTTAATTGCCATTATGTTCACTCCATAAGCTAAGGACCATGATGTATAAATGCATGCGCAAATGCACTTTTTCTTAACCACCAATTTGACCAACTAATTCTCATTATCTAAACAAATCTATCAAGTGTAGAAGTTCAAGTTTAATAGCACAACGAACATTAGTACCCAGCATCCATTTAATATCACCCGGACCCGCCAACAAAAGGGTTTGGTCAATGAGGGAACCTGCTCACAGAGTACAAGAGTACACTTGCTGGTCTAAAACTCCAAACTACATCAAAAATCAGAGAAAAGTTTGCATCCAAAGAACTAGAATTCCTACTCAAAATGTTAGAATATAGTCGGTAAATTATGAAGTCACCAATTCCAAGCTATACAGGTAACTCACTGAAAGCTTCTCCCATTTTGAAACAGCACACTTGCTGGTCATTGTGGGATTAATTCACTGTACTTGTATTCCATTAAAAAGATTGAAAGATGCATATATGGCCATAATAATGTCTTCTGGCATTCATGGGTAGAGCGTAAACCAAAATAGTCAATACAAAGTACTCAGAAGGCCTGTAAAAGCACTCTGAAGCATTCCAAGCTTTCGTATATGTCAAATGTTTCACTCATATAAAAATGCATTAAAACTCTTTGACCAGCTGATCGGGTTCTTATAAGGAAAGAAATAAATTTCATTTCATACATAACACAGCAGGTCTTTCTTGTTCTTTAGCTCCAAAACCACCTCCTTAAATTAGAACTTGACCATGAATCCATGCCTGGAAACTAACCTGACCCAAATCTTACAATCCTTGCTCCAACTCACCCCTACAAATATTCCCTTCAAAGCATAAAAGACTGTCTACACTTGGCCATATATGCTCTTACCAAGCAAGTAGGCATCATATACCCATAAGTATAAAATAATCCACAGCCTACAAGAGCCTCCTCTGATGTCAAATCTGTGTCATGAAGAAAAATCCATAGGTAACCAAAAGCTCCATGCTCGCCAATAAGAACACGGGAGAAAGTAGAATAGTACCTCGAGCAAAAGAAGTCACCAACAACTATACATCGAAGTATTACTAGCACCTGGTTTCACATGTATATAAACATGGGAGTAGATAATACGCACCTCAATAATATGATCCAGAGGCCCCACTGCCCAAGTAACCACCACCACTCAAGCTGCGACCAGTGTACAGCGATGAATAAGAGCCACTGCCACCCTGTAAAATAGAGGAAAATCAAATAAATGAACAAAGTATTATAACAGATAGGAACTGCAATTTGACGTTAGAAGCATACATCGGGCTCGCGTGACAGGTAATCGCGCCCATAGCTTGAAGAGTACATCCCACCAACATCACTGCTGCTCACAGAACCTGATCAAACACAAAAGGGCGACAATCAGATCACATTCAGCCATGGTTTTAAATTTCGTCCGGAACGAAAACGAAATTTCGGGTTTCCGAAATTTGGGTAATTTTGGCTGAAATTACCAAAATAATTAATTAATTCTTGTTTTTACAGAATTCCAGCAGAATTTTTGGGATTTGGCCGAAACTGAAATTTAAATCCAACGCATTCAGCAACCAAAAGCACACCAGGCAGGTGCAGGTGGCTTTAGTCATACAGGCAATAAGCTTTTCCATACCTCCATATCCCGTGCCATGGCGACTGCCATACAACCCATATGATTCCTGGCCAGATAGGGAACTTTTGCTGGTACCATATCCTCCAAGATGAGATCTCCCTAGCCTACAGTTAACTCAGTGTGGTAAGCACTATGGCAACATGGAGCCTACTAATAAAGAAATTTAGACTACTATTTGCGGTTTATACAGGTCAAGCAAATCAAACTGACCTGTCTGCATAAGCATCCCCGTATTGAGGAGCGCTGGCACTAGTTTCATAATCCAAACGAGCCCTAGACTGGCGAACACCAGCATCAGAATACCGTGGAGGAATATCATCCTTTGAAAAAAAAATCCATAATTACAAAACAATTCAGATAACAGTTCATTATGGTATAAAAGGTTAAAAAAAATGGTAAATCAGAAGTTGCACCACGATCAAAATAAACAGATAAACAAGAACACTTACCAATGAAGAGTATGGACGCTTAGAGCCAGGCACAGAGTCATAATCACGGCCGTGAGCTTCCCGGTAACTTGGAGGAGGCCTTTCAAACCTTCGATCATAGCCCTCCTCCGCATAGGGTGCCCTGGCAGCAGTGCGAGGAGCACCACGAGGAGCAGTGTCAGTTGTAGGGTAGCTAGATCCACGGGAAGGATAGTTATCCTTGTAGGATGTTCGAGCAACTCTAGAACCATAATCTGCTCTGCTTCTGGGAGGAAGTTCTTCAAGCCTGCCAAAATCCCTCTTCGAACTGCCCTTGAGGTATGGGGAAACTGTCCAAATAAAAGATAATGCTTGAGAATGATATGAAACAAATTGGAAGCCTTAAACTAACACCACAGTTATCACAGAAGAATTGGGTTTGGAAGAGTACTTGGTGGTCTCCTGTCGTAGGATCTCTGTGGAGGACGCAAGGGCCTAGCTCTCTCTGGCACCGCCATTACAGGATGTTTGTCTCTAAATCCCAATGGCCTCTTGAATCCACGACCACTCAGTGGCGGCCCACGCCCCCGGATGACTCTTGGACTCCGACCAGGGAAACTGCGAAAAGATGTCGTATGACCCCATGATGACCCCCTGCCACCTCGTGAAGCACCTCCTCGACCAATCCTATGATCTCCTCGAACACCATGCTTCCCTCTACCTTGCTGATGGGGTCTTGACAATCTAGCCCTAACTTTTACCTGACATGAATATTATGATCCCCATGCAAATCACAAAGATGACATACTATATAGGACAATGAAAAAAAACCCTCCATAAATCCTAAGTTTACGTCAAAAAATATGAGAAAATCACAGAAAAAATGGAATACCTTGCTGTCACCTTCACCCAACTCCGCGTTGTTAATGCCTTCAGCGCATGCCAATGCCTCATCATGGCTATCAAAAGTGACAAATCCAAAATCTTTTCTTTTTGCTGCGGGCATATTACGGGCGAGCTCAATCTTTTCAATCTTCCCAAATTTTTTAAGATGCTCCTCGACACGATCTTCATCCCACGAAGAAGATAGACCATCCACAAATACTGTTTTCACCTGATATTAAAATACAGAGCTGCAAATTACTATCTCAAAATAAAAAAATAAAAAATAGATGAAGGGACAACGTGTATATTGTGGGGGTGCAATCAACTAGCATGACCATGGGATACTACAGGGACACAAATAGTACTCATCCAGATAGAAGTCAAGTTAAAGGGGCATACAGAAGTTGTAGAGTCAATGAATTGCGATTAAGCAAGCAATTGCAATGGTAAGAGTGGAAAGTTTTGCCAAAGTCCAAACGAAACTAATCTAGAGGAATTCAAAGTACCTGTGCCATGATTTCATCATCTGGCTCAATGAAAGAATCTGCAAAAGAAACCTTTGCCATCCTATCAACTCCAAACACTACGTTGCTTTTTTGCAAGCGCTTGTAAGCATCCATGGCTTCAGAACGGGATGAGAAGTCCAAGAAGGCAAACCCACGGTTCATTCCCTCATTGTTTGAATCTTCAACCAACGTCAAATCCTCAACATTCGTGACTCCATACTGTTTTAACTTTTCTTTCAACTGAAAAATTAAACATAAAATGCAGGAGAATTACCCACATGCAAAATCAATGACCATTTAAATGTTCCAGCATACTTACAGCTTCCTTTGTCCATGTCTTGCATATGTTACCCAGAAAAAGTGTGTCGCTGTCTTGACTGGGGATAACACCACATTGTTTCCCATTAACCTACACTCAAGCTTGTTAAATAATTAAACATAAAATGCAGGAGAATTATGGCTGCAATTTCAAATGCATACCACTGGGTTCTTAAGCTCTGTAACAGCTCGCTTTGCTTGCTCAACAGATGCAAACCGTAAGAATGCAAAGCCCTTGTTTTTCTTAGTCAGAGGATTCATCATCAGCCTAACTTGAACGACGTCACCAACTTGACTGAATACTTTCTTGAGATCCTCTTCGGATGCATCCTTGTCCAACCCTCCAACAAATACTTCAAACTCCTTGCGCTTTCGGCGTTCCTTAACAACTTCATGATGCTCATGCTCTTCTTCCTCCACAATATCCTCATGTCCCCCCTCACCATTTTCAGCATCCTCTTCACCCTCACCGCCAACATCTTCCATTTCCTCGTCACCCATATCACCTTCTTCCTCCTCACCTACAGCCCCCTCTACAACCTCTTCTTCACCTTCATCTCCCTCACCCTGACCATCATCGTGATCGAGCTCCTTCTCATCATAGTCCACCCCAGTATCTTCTCCGGGTTCATATTCCGGTTCATTATCCTCCAGCTCTAGCCGCTCATCTTTATCATCTTCCACGGCATCTTCCTTCGCAACCTCTTCCTCTGTCATTGAAACAGGTAAATAATTATTTGCACCCCCCCTCTCCTCAACCCCAACCCCCCCCCCCCCCCCCCCCGGGGGGGGGGGGGGGGAACCTAAATTACTTCAACAGCAGATTCATTTAACGAGGTATCCAAAACAAACACCCAAGGTTCTATCTCAGGTCAAGGACCCATAAGGAACTAGTTACTCTAGCATCGCATAAAATCTAAACCACTTATATCTACAACCTAGCCTGCCTAAATGATACCAGGGATACACATGGTACAATAGCATCAACCCCCAAAAGCAAACCAAACAGTTCCAACAGAAGCAATTAATGATAATTTCAAAAAAAAAAAAAAAACAATTAATGGTACATGATAAAAAAGGATTAAGAGAGAGGGGAGGGGGGGGGCTAAATATTTCTCGAATTATATATATATATATATATATATATATATATATATATATATATATATATAGAGAGAGAGAGAGAGAGAGAGAGAGATGAAAAAAAACAGTTTCGACACACAAGCATAGATAAGTTATCTACACACTAGCTTAAAATACAGTGGATGGCATATTGTTTGGGTGATCCAAACCATTCATTTGATTGGCCCTCACATAGATAGGGTGTCCTCAAAAAATCAGCTCCATAGGATCATCCCAACCCTACGATTTGTGGAGGTAAAATGGACGTGTATAAACCTTCACAAATTTGTCCATTTTTTGCCTCCACGGTTCGAAGGGTTAGGATGATCCTGTGAAGCTGATTTTTTGGGCACACCCTATCTATGTGAGGGCCCATCAAATGAATACTTTGGATCACCCAAACAATGAGGGCCCCCACTGTATTTCAAGCTAGTGTGTAGATAACTTATCTACACTTCTGAAACGCAAAATAATGAGGCTATATATTGAGGCTTCTGAAACGCAAGAAATACAATTTATGCATGTAAAATTACAGCAGAAGTATGCATTTAAAAGCTGTCATAAAAACCAAAATAATGATAATATTAATTTAAATAAAAAGAACTCTTGGAATAAAAAGAATGACAACCAAATCATATACCCAAATGACCTTCCTCGAAATATATATATATATATATATATATATATATATATATATATATATATTGAGGCTTCTGAAACGCAAGAAATACAATTTATGCATGTAAAATTACAGCAAACGTATGCATTTAATAGCTGTCATAAAAACCAAAATAATGATAATATTAATTTAAATAAAAAGAACTCCTGGAATAAAAAAATGACAACCAAATCATATACCCAAATGACCTTCCTCGAAATTTGGAAGATTTCTAATATAACACATTCAAAACCCCAAACCAAAAAAATGAATAAAATCATTAGAAAGATAAATAAATCCCAAAAGTAGATACAAATAAATGTATAGAATAGCAATATTTCTCTCAGTTTCAAAAACATGCCAGCAAAATATTCCTGTCGAGAAAGTTGCCTTGTTTCCCACGGTATAGTGGGATGGAAAGAGTTTTTTTAGATTTTATGAAAACCTAGGTATAAAAGAGATGATTTTCTCTTGATGGGTGCGAGAGAAGGTGAGGTGTGTCAGCTGCCTCAAGGGTTGAGAGAGAGAGAGAGAGAGAGAGAGAGAGAGCAGGTTTTCTTCTCATGCTTTCTCTTGGGATTTTTCGCGGAGTTCTCGTGTACGGTCTTGGTTGAGAGGACAAGGACATGATTGTGGTGTACGGGTACACGGGTTAATCTTATTGCAATCCTTATATATTGTTTTCTCATTGTGAAGATCGTGTTCTCGACCATGGATGTAGGCATCATGGCCGAACCACATAAAATCTCAGTGTTCATCCTGTGGCTTGTGTTTATTTTCTCGTTTTCCATTTATTTGTGGATAGTCAGATCGGATTTGCCTAGTGGATTTTCTCAACAAGTGGTATCAGAGCTGGTGCGTGGTAACCTCGGTATCCCCACGAGGATGAAGAAAATCCCTCGAGAAAGATTTGGGTAACCCCGTTGTACCCTCAAGGACGGAGAAAATCCCTCGAGAAGATCTCATAGTTCCCCCATTGCTCCCGCGTGGAGGGGCGAGATTGTCCACATTGCTTCCGCGTGGAGGGGGAGATTGTTGGGGTTCCACGCCAAAGCAAATATCCTACATCAGAAAATTGAGAGAGAAGTGGAGGGCTTTATAAGGTCCTGAGCACCCTCCTCTTAACGGAGAGAATTCTACCCATGTCTCAATAAGTGGTATCAAAGCTCAAGTTAGAGCGATCATTGTTGGGTCGTGGCTGGAGCGATGAGTCGTCATTAGATCATGGTTAGAGTGATTTTCAGAGGTAGAAAGATTGTCAGAGAAATTCGTGTTTGAGGTGGAGTTCCATGACAAAAGAGATCTAAGATGACGGTAAAATCGATTTCTACCCAATTTAACATCGATAAGTTTGACGGAAATAGTAGTTTCATCCTTGGCAGATGAGGTGGAGGACATCCTTGTTCCACAAGGCCTAGCTAAGGCATTGAAATAAAGGGATGGGAAGCCTAAGAAGATGACAAATAACGAGCGTATCATATTATATCGTCTGGCCGGGGACAATGTGATTAGTGTTCCTAAGATCTCGGTGTCTAGTTGGAAACAAAGTGAGAGCGCATGCACTCGTATGGTCTCTTTCGCAGTTGGTGCAGAGACGAGTTTCCAAGTTGCATACGATTGAGAGAAGGTGATAGTTCCTGCGACGAGGAGGACACATCAAGATCCTTCTCCAGGGCTGACTGGGTGAGTCAACGAGTTAACAGCTACACATGTGCATTGATCGTGTTGATCGAATCAGGAGGAGTCAGAACCAGGATGATTCGAGGTTGTGTAGTTGGTACCTCGGAAAGCGAATGATGGTTTGTGGCGATGCAGACTGCCTCCAGGTGACTGGGAAATAAGTCGATGTGGAAATTGTTGGGAAAGTTGCCTTGTTTCATGGTATAGTGGGAAGGCAAAAATGGAAAGAGTTTTTTAGGTTTTATAAAAACCTAGGTATATAAGAGATGTTTTTCTCTTGATGGGTGTGAGATAACATGAGGTGTGTCGGCTGCCTCAAGAGTTGAGAGAAAGACAAAGATGGGAGGTTTTCTTCTCGTGTTTTCTCTTGGGATTTTCTCGGAGTTCTCTTGTGTACGGTCTTGGTTAAGAGGACAAGGAGAGGGTTGTAGTTTACGAGTTCGGGGGTTAATCCTGTGGTAATCCTTACATATTGTTCTCTCAATGTAAAGATCGTGTTCTTGCCCACGGATGTAATCATCTTGGCCGAAACACGTAAAATCTAAGTGTTCATCTTGTGGCTTGTGTTTGTTTTCTATTCCGTTTATTTGTGGGCGATTGGATCGGATTTGCCCGCAGACTTTCTCAACAAGTCCAATTATGCAAAAAAAGAGCCAAATTTTCCTTTAATCCATCCAACAATATCCGGAAAATCATCAATAAACCATGAATTAATCAATACCAAAGGCAGAAAAAAAAAGAAAAACACACACACACACACACGCAAACACAAATAAATCTCAAATCTTAAAAAAATTATGAAAATATGCAATCAGGTGTAAAAAAAATACCTTTGATAGGAAGTGCTCCATTAGCCTCAGATTTCACTTCGGGAACAGGCTCTTGTTCTGAAGGCTTCTCTGCCTTCTTTTCCTCTATGACCTCCTCCACCTTCACCTCTTCTTTAATTTCAACAACTGTAACAGAAACCTCCTCTATTTTCACCGAATAATCCTTCAATTCGGTTTGATTTTGCAATTTTGGGGTCGAATCATCCTTCAATTCGGTTTGTTTTTGCGATTTCGGGGTTGTTTTCACCGCCCTCGTTGGGGTTTTCTTGGCCCCTGGGGTTGCAGCCCCCTTCTTCGCGGATCGAGGAGGCATAGTTGGGAGGTTTTTGAAGATCGAAAGCTTGCGAATTGCAGAAAGAACGAGGAAAAGTAAAACCCTAGATACTCGAAGAGGTAAAGAAAGAACAAAATGTGGTGAGAAATTGAAATCGTGGGGAAAGAAACCCTAGAGAGGGAAGAACAAACTACAACGCTAAGCCAGGAATGCCTTTTTATAAACCCTATTGTAAAAGCAGAGAAAGCCCTAGAGGATAGAGCATCCTTGATATTTATAGAGAAGTAAATATAGATGAGTAAGAGGATGTTTTCGCTCCCAATGTAGGATTATGCGCCCCCTTTCTGTTCACTTGAATTGCGGCGGACTTTAACGCTTTTTGACGTCAAATAACGTGACCAGTGGGGCGCATAATCCTAAAGTGGGGTGAAAAAATCATCGCCCTGTAGAGAAAGTAGAGACTGTATATGGTGTAAGAGCTTAGTCCCGTATTTTTCAAAAAGCACCGTAGGACCAATCCAATGCGTCCATGTGATGGAACACAACGTAAATAGCTTGTGCCCCAAAACTCCTTTGCATAGGATGATCCTAGCCCTCCGATATATAGAGATAGAAATGATATTTTGGGCACAACCTACGTATTTTACGTTGTGGCCCATCACATGGACGGTTTCGATCATCATATAATGTGGTCTGGATAGTACTTTTTAAAACATACGGGACTATAAGGGCTTACACCATATAAAAACTCGAGAAAGGATCCATGTGATCCGGTTTAGTTAGTCGTTGGACTACCTAAGTTGGGTTGTCCGCTCTATTCTCAAACTTCAGTCATTATAGGGCCTAGGTACCACCGTAAGTGGGCCATGACCAATCATTCACATTCTACTAGCAAGTCATCCGGTTTAGTACGTCGTTGGTAGTCCGCCTTATTCTCAACCTTAAATCACTAGTAAAAATGCACCTGCATTGCACCAGCAATTCACTTGACATTTAAATGCATATGATAGTAGCTGGGAAACATCCAGGGGCGGAGGCACATATAGCATGAGGAGCCATGCAGCCAATTGTAAATTAGTACGGCCCCCCTAAGTGTAAATTCCTTGCTCTGCCCTTGGAAAGTGGAAACATCCAAAGCCAAGTTTGGATTACCACTACAATGTTAATTCCCTCCTTACAATTAGGGGTGGCAAAATTGGCCGAACCGAACCGGAACCGAGCCTAAACCGAACCGAAAATTCGGTTTCGGTTTGGGGATCAAACCGAACCGAAACCGAATATTTCCAATTATTATGAGTAAGGGGTAGCAAAATTGGCGGAACCAAACCGAAAATTCAGTTTTGGTTTGGTAAAACCAAACCGATTCGAATTTCGGTTCGGTTCGGTTCAGTTTGGGGGTCGAACCGAACCGAAACCGAACCATTGCCACCCCTACTTACAATCTTTTGAGGGGCGATGATATTTTCACCCCCCCTGCAGTTCGCCTTCCCACCCCCCCCCCCCCCTAATAACGTGAACAGTGGGCAACTTTAACGCTTTTTGACGTCAAATCACGATAAAGCCCCCCCCCCCCCCATAACGTGAACAGTGGGCAACTCTAACACTTTTTGACGTTAAATCACAATAACAGGGGGTGAATGTGTACTGCAGAGGGTGAAAATATCATCGCCCTCTTGAATTATGAAAAAAAAGGTTCAAATATGCCTTTTTTTAATGATCTGAGATATGCCGATTTTTACTACTATGCAAGGTAAGCTAGGACTGAAAGCAGCTGAATTTGAAGCCGCTATAGCAACTTAACCAACTATTATATCGTCATGCAACTCAAGGGAGAATGAAACAGCGGATTTGGCACAAGAATCAAGTTATCTTCTCCAAGCTGAACAGAAGTGGGAAAATACACAAGTCTTAAAAGAGGGGGCCACATGTGCCACATGTACAGCAGAAAAAATTAAAAGAGGGGCCAAACTTGAGGGGGAGATTAAATAACGCCAACTTTAAGCTTTTAGGGTAATTGGTTATTTCACAAAAATAAACCTTTAATTTTGATTCATTTACACACACTTGATGAAAAAAATAGAAAAACTAAACCCATTCAACAATGTGATTTTTCTTTCTTCTATTATCAGGTGAAAGCTGGACTTTGAAGTAGTAGATGCAAAGATCAATCTCGTTGCCTCTCAAATGAACAACACCAAAAACAACAAACAACAGCAAAGAGCCATTTCATCCCAAAAAGACAAAAAAAAAGAAAGAAAAAAGACAAACACCCATAAGAAAAAAATCAGAGAATAAACCTTTCCACAGATCTCCATCACCAACCAAACGCTAAGCACCTCAAGAATTGGACTAAAGGATGTGGCAAATCTTTTGTCTTCTCCTCTGTTTATGGGGTTTAGGTGGCTGAAGAACCACTTTGATTGCAGCATCAAAAACAGCTTTCACATTCTGCATCCAAACTAAGCTTTCATGACTCTAAAATAATGATACATCCACATATAGCTCCCCAATATGGCTTATGAGAACTGACTGCGAGTCCAAAGCTGATTACTGGACTTAAAATTAAATGTAAATTTGAATCCAATAATCAGTTTTGTACTCACAATTGGTTCACAAATTCCAAAACAAACAGGTGGGAAACTGCGTACTATAGAAATCCCCATTCTCGAATGTAATAAATCATATGTTCTTAATACAATAATGTCCATATAATCAAATGGTAATCATGGTTTAACTGGACCCAAATCAATTTTTCTGATACAAAGCTTGGGGTTGTGTTAAAAAGCTGACCATACTACATGATCAGTTAGAGATTTACTAATTCAACAGTAAAACCACCCTGAAATTCGGGTTTTACATGAAAACGGGATTGTTTGTAGGAATGAGACTTTATTTCTTTTAGCAAGCTTCCTTATTTCGATGGAACAAATGCTGTTTTGGCATCCTTACTGAAAATCAGGGTTATCTATCCATAAACAATATAAAGGGCTTGTTAACCATTCTTGAATAACAAGGTACTTTCTACTGTTTTTTGTTCAAAATAGCTCATGACAAACCTGCTGAGTTTTTGAGCTGCACTCTACATATGCTAGGGCACCTATTTGCTTCTTCAGCTCTTCTCCCTGAGAGGTAGAAGTAGTTAAGAAATTTAGAAGCTCTCATACAATCTAACTATGTAACAAATATAAGAGAGTACGAGAAAACATGATACATTATATGAAGAGGGATAAACTAAGGTCACCATATAGGCACATTCACTAAAACAGAACAACATGATCTGAACCTTTGAATGGAACTTGCATGATTCTTGGCTGCTTGATTTGATTCGCCATGATTTGCACCCCACTAATTTCGATTTGGTCACCTTGTGATATTTTATTGCAATATGGTTTGGGGCTCAAAACCTGATTAGCGAGCTAAGTAACAAACACTCCATTTTTCAAATGACTTTTAGATGTGGCAAATGCTCATCAATGCAGCTATTAGGAAAACATCTTGTTTATTTTTTGTTTGGTGTTCTGGTAGTGATCCTCTACTGACTGACTGACTGACTAACTAACTAACTATATATATATATAGTGTGTGTGTGTGTGTGTGTGTGTGTGTGTGTGTGTGTGTGTGTGTGTGTGTGAGAGAGAGAGAGAGAGAGAGAGAGAGAGAGAGAGAGAGAGAGAGAGAGAGAGAGAGAGTGTTGAAAGATAAATGATCTAGGGAGACATCTAAATCATGAGTTGCCCTTGATTAATGGCATATATTCGAGTGCGCCAAGAAGAAATGAGGGACATAGGCTTAACCAGAGCCTATATTTCGCTGCTACAGGAAGAAATTCCTCCTGTCAATTGTATAAAAATTCCGCTATTTTTTACGAGTTGGAAGAATAGAAAGAGGGAAACACCATCCATCTAAACAGTATTTTTGTTATCCATGAAATAAGCAATAATTTCTGTCTAGGGAGAATAACACTTGAGACATACCTGTGCTGTTGAAATGGTACATGCTCCAGGATAATCCATGATGAATTGCTTGTCTTCTCTTAAATCTGTCAGCCCCAAAAATTACGTCATTAAAACTGAAAGAAAAATGCATCCATTCTCAGCTCCTCATGATACTCCTTTTTTTTTCTTACTAATGACCAAATCATTTGTTCTATACTACGGCATATACGAACACTGTAGTTTCTTCCCCACCTTAACAAACTCGGGATTCTGAAAAGATCATCTCAATTTGACCTACTATTAAATGTGTAAATTATATGTTTAAATCTAAGTGGTCCTTTGTCTTCCATATTGCCTAGATAACATTGGTGTACAACAAATCCTTTAAATGTAGGAGCAGCCACCAAATCGGATTTAGGCAGTGAAGGAATAAAAATATAAAATCTAAAGCGTGCGCACACAGTGTGTGTGTTGGTTGGCAGACTCCATACAGCAATATAATAATATTGGAAGATATGCTATTGTATAACAATTGGATCATAAAATCTTAGAAATATGAAACCACATGCATAGAAATATGTTATGTAAAATATAAAAAAATACGGAAAAGATAAATTAAGTTCCCTTCTCCTAATACATCAAAGCATGTTTAACATACGGGTCCAAAAAAAGATTTATAGGGATATGAATTGTCATCTTTACATAGTTTTTTCCTATGATTTAGTGGACACTTTGAATTTATTGCCGACACACGTGTCCTGCTGTGTCTGACACGACCCGCATGTCCACCCGAGTCGACACTCCTTTGGACACTTTAAAATGTATTGATGTAAGTGTTAGACTTAATGTGGGTGTGGACACATTTTTGTTCTGTGTCAAGTGTCACATTCTATTTTATTATTGCATATTGTGTTTACCTCTTTTATTATAAACTCTTTTTTAGCTCTTCTTTAACTAATATTTGATGTTGGATCATATATAGTTTCTATTTTAGCCGTGTCCCCGTTTCTAAATTTTTGGGGTTTGCCGTTTCCGTGTCCACAAATCATAGGTTTTTTCCTATTTCATTGTGCTTTTGATTATTAATTAATTCGAATTTTCCACATAACACATTCCAAATTCATTTTCCATGCTTCTCCTTACAATCTCATGTCATCAATTTAGTGCATTCGGCCAGAAAAAGGTTTGGGGTATTGAATTTATAGGAAATTTCCATATTCATGTAAATTTGGGTAAGGATTTCTTGTCACTGGTAAGCATGGGCGCATCAGGGTAAAAAATTGCTGATTATGTTGAGTTGTCAGAAGATGACATGAAGTGTGTCCAAACCACCTTCAAAATTTAAATAAATTTGGATAACTTCATGAAATAACAAAAACAAGAGGCAATCTGTAAATAATCCCTGCAATATGAAGAGGAGGGAATACAACACCTTGCTTAGTGCCCACGAGCACGATGGGAACTGATGGGGCATAATGTCTCAGCTCTGGGATCCACTTCTCCCACAGAATTAATGCAAAAAATTTTTAAAAAAAAGAGAATTAGTACAGTACTTCAATGATCAACAAAATATAGTTAGGATATTAGAAGGTAAATCAAAATAATAGCATAATATAAGCTTACCTTCTTGGTTATATTCTCAAAGCTAGGCCTGCTAATAAGAGAGAAAGCAAGGAGAAAGACATCAGCCCCTCTGTAACTGAGGGGCCTCAGTCTGTTGTAATCTTCTTGTCCTGCACAGATTTAAATCTTAAACCTCTGGAAAAACAGACAATATGCAATTCCAATTCATCATCTGAAATTTAGGTTCACTATTTGTTTTTTTGTTTTTTCAAGAAGCTGAGTACCTGTTTTCTAAGAACCATGCATATACTCTGCGGTTTCTGAAGAACAGAAATTGCTCAAATACCATGCATCAACATGATAAATAGAACAAGCTTTTAAATTCAAAACTAGGAAGTGGGCTATTTTGATAATTCAATTTAAGCTACAAATGCTCATTTTAACATGGGTGAAATATCTACATATGCTCATTCTGTTTTGATTTTTTTTCTCTCTGTTATAACTTTCTATATCTCAAACTGCCCACATACAAATAAAGAAAATATTCATCCTCTCACCCTAAGGCCCTGTTTGGATTGCAAGAAAAACATTTTTGATGGAAAAAAATTTCCTGGGATTTTTCTTTCAGCAATTTAAAGGGAAATATATGATTATGGTTAATTTACAAGGATATCATCATAAAATGAAGGTTTCTCTAAGCAAAAATTGAATCGGCTTGGTTCAAGTTATCTTTTTTCTTGTGTAAAAAAAAGTAGGAATTTTTAACAATAATTTTCCTTTCCAAACTTTTTCATGAAAATTCCTGCAATCTAAACAGGGCGTAAAGAGAAAACATGCACGTTTTCAGCAGAATCTACTAAAACCACTGAGAAAGAAACAAAATGAAGAATTTCCCATATCACTATGATAGTATAAGAGACATGGATATGCCCAACAAAAAAAAAACAGGGGGTATTCAACAAGAACTGAATAAGTCATGTTCCTCCATTGCCTCTGGGCATATCAAAATTTCAGATAGATCAGAGAGTAAGTTTTTTTTTTTTTTTAAAGTCAAATTTTAGAGATTGAAATTTCATAGAAAACAGAAAACTTTACCGGCAGTATCCCAGAGGCCTAAATTCACTGTCTGCCCGTCAACCAAAACATTGGCACTGAAGTTATCAAACACTGTTGGAACATAATCCTGTCAAAACAAAAAAACCCATAAAAGTTCAAATACCATATAATAGAGAGAGAGAGAAAGATAGAGATAGAGACAAAAAAAAAATACAGTTGGGAAGGTGTTGCTAGTGTAAGAAATGAGGAGACATGTCTTCCCAACAGCACCATCTCCAACTGTCACACACTTGATGAACCTAGAATTGCTCATCTCATCTTACAAACCCAAAAGATTGGAAAAAAAAAAAATTATAAAATCTCTCTCCCTCTTTCTCTCTTTCTTAATATTTTCACTGTGAAATTGACAGCCCAACAGAAAGGAGAGCAGAATTGCAGAAAGCCCAGAACCCTTTTCAGAGACCCATATCTTTCTCAATATCTAAAATTTTGCAGAGATGAATAGAAAATCAGAGCAGTTTTAGTATTCTTTTGTAAGAGGAAAGCTTTCTTCTTTCTTTAATGTGATTGCTTTTTTTAGAGAAAGGGCTGTGTGATGACCTTTTCAGGCTGTCATAGACACAAAGTGGGAAAGGGAATCAAGAATTGTGATGATGTTTGTCTCCCCATTTAAAGTTTATTTCATTTTAGAAGAGAGATTTAAAGTCTGAAGAAAATGGGCATTTCAGTCAATACAAAATTTTCAATTCAATCAGAATTTGATGAGAGGAATGTGAAATAGAAGAACAGGGCAAGGCATTCTGTTGGTGTATAGGAAGAAACATGATTTCGGAATTAAGAAACTGATATTTCCACCCCCTTTCTCAGAATTTCAACCTTTTTTCTAGTCCTTTTATATGGTGTAAGCCCTTATAGTCCAGTATTTTTTAAAAAGAACTGTACGGCTTACCCTATAGGATGATCCAAACCGTCCACTTGATGGGCCACATCATAAATACGCTAAAAACATTTCCATAGGATGATCCCACAATGTGGAAGTGTTTTTTGGGGCACAGCGTATTTATGATGTGGCCCATCAAGTGGACGGTTTGGATCATCCTATGGTATAAGATGTGCGTACTTACTTTTTCAAAAATACTTGACCATAGGGGCTTACACCGTATAAAATGAGTCTTTTCTATTTGTCACTTCCTGAAAATCCCTTCATTTTCAGGAAAAGACAAACAAAAGGGGTGCCAATGCAGTCAATTTTAGAAAATGACTCCGTCATTATAAAATTTAAAGAAAAACAAAGGATATATCAGGAATGGTAGATGCAAGGGCGCCCATGCATAAACAGTTGGAAAAGGGCCCTTCATTGAATCCACCTCATCAAGTGCAACTGAATTTACTTCCCTTGATTGAATCCATGTCATTAACTGCAGCTGAATTTACTTTTTCAAGCTATTTTAAAGGTTGCACTTAATGACATGGGTCCAATCAAGGGCTCTTTTCCGGCTGTTTATGCTACCGCGTCCTTACATCTGTCATTCCTCTGGGTAGAAAATCTGGCAATTTGAAGAGTAATGTGGTGGTTTTGGTCATAACAAACTTTGTACTGAGGAGCTTTTGATATGGAAGAGTCAATAGAGCTTCTGGTCGGTGGTTCGATCCGATCTTACCTTAAAAAAAAGGACCTTCAATTTATGATAATATCTCCCTACATGATCTCAAGTCATATCATTTCCATCTGAACTATGGAAAGGAGAAATCATGGCCTTCAACATAAAAGTGGACGTAAAATTTGTTCTATGTTCGTTTTTTTTTTACCTCCGTTTGGTTGCTGGGTTTTTTTTTCCTAGGATTTATGTGGGAGAATATTTAGTGGTCACATCAGCTTTTTCTTGATGACATCAGCAAAATCTTGTCTTGAAAATGGTGGTCTCTCTTTCTCTCTCTACCCTCTCTCTCCACTCATCATAATATCTTTCTCTAATTAATGCTTGTCCCATCTTTTGTCTCCTACCTTCTTTACCCACATAAATTTCAGAAAAAAAAAAAAAAAAAAACCCGGCAACCAAACGGAAACAGCCTAAGTTTGAAATAACTTGCACTGATATTTAGGTAATTATATTATGATATGCTATTGTCTAACACATTGGGCTCACTCATGATCAGCATGATCGGAACCATTTATCCAATTAAATGACTTCAAAATTGGGTCCGACGGTCAGGATCGGTCCTGTGGACGGAGGGTGTCTTACATGGTTTTCATCGCATCATTGCCCTTAATAATGTGAATGCTAAAATGATAGGGGATGGTAAGCTCCTTCTTTAAAGATATTTTCTTGAGCCCCACTTATTCCTCATGATCAGATCCGTTGATCCATGCGGGTTGCCTCGTGGTGTTCTACAAGATCAATGGTCTCGATTTCACATCTTGCCCTCCCTTTTGACAAAAATAAAAATAAAAATGCATGTTACTATTGATCCCATGAGTTACTTTCAGCCTGGTTGTTCTATTTCAAAATACTTCAATTTGAATTTCCTTTTATCTTTTCTTTTTAGAATATTTTTCTTACATTTTCTCCTGTTTTTATATGAGATTCTTTTTTTTTCTAGGTATTTATTATGAGATTCTATTTATGCTTTAAGGGCATTTTTAGCTACCATGATTTCCCCCCCCCCCCCCCCCCCAAAAAAAAAATACTAGCTTACCCAGTGCGAGGGATGGTGGGACAGGGATAGACACGAGAGGAAATGACTGAGTGCGTAAGAAATGCCTGAAAAACAAGGAATGAGTGAGGAGTGGGTAAGGAATGCTTGAAAAACAAGGAAACAAATAACTCGACCTCAAATATGATTGATATTTTCATTAATTTTAGCCACCCTCCCTGTACACCTCTCTCACCACTTGAGAAAGTAGTTTATCATGAGAAGAAAAAAATTCATGGTTGCCACACATGGCCTTAGAAATGATAATTCTGTGGAATTATATGGTGCCACCCTTGATCAAACGAAAGAAAATTAAGAGGTTGTTGTTGGATCAAACATCAAGGGCGGCACCTATGTCTTACTCTCAATAAGCACGGCAAAGCGGGCGGACACCATTATATAAGGGAAATGATATCTACGCCAAGTGTTTTGATAAACATGCACTCCACCTGTTTGTCGTGTAGTATTTAAATACTACACGACAAACAAGTGATATCATTTCCCTATGTTTACTCTGCTTCTATTTTGTCTTTTCTTTAAAAATGACTATTTTCAAGAAAAGACAAGAAAAAAGGCTAAAGTTCAGTTATTTATAGGAAAAGACAGAAAAGGAAGGGGAGTGATAAATCGACCCCATGTGTCTATCTCTCCTCTCTCTCTCTCTCTAACCCAGAGTAGAGAGAACCACACATAGGGAGTCGATATAAGATAGTTGGGGGTCGATTTATCACTGCCCAAAAGGAAAGCTGCGGAAATAAATGTTTTTTTTTAGGTTGGTTGAAAATAAATGTGTTGTTTTTGTGAGAGAAGTGATGATGACAGAGCAGGTAAGAGTTATCTGCGTCATACATACTTAATGCAGTGCACTACCAAACGCCTCATAAAAACTCAAACTCTCTCTCTCTCTCTCTCTCTCTCTCTCTCTCTCTCAATTCCACCTGTCCAACTAGCCCAACTAGAATTCCAAGTTTCCAATCATTATTTTTAAGAAAATTAAGAAGCTTAACACCCAGTACACCTTGTGGGTCCACCATAATAAGTGGAAATGAATGTGATGATCGTGGCCGTTGATCTGGTAGACAGATTCTGGGGCAGAGGATCCACACCCAACAAAGATGGATTGGATGATCCTACCTAACCATCCTATAAAAGGATTACAAATGGATGGATAATGAAAAAAAATAAAATCAACGCTCAATTCCTGCCCTATGATCAGACGGTTGGGATTGTCCAATGAATGCAATATTTTAAGCAATGAATGGGATAGACAGCTAAACAGTCCAAATGCTGATGTCAAGAGGATACACCCAACCACAAGATATCTAACAAGTTCTTATAGTTATATAAGTGGATCTCATAGTATCATTTCCCATGCAAAATTCAACCAACTACTTGTATCAAGGCTCCATTTCTTTCGCTGTAAAATGGGTGTAAAACAAATTTTATGTTATGCCCGTAAAATTTGTTTTACGCCCATTTTACACCAAAAGAAGCATTGCCAAAGAAAGAAAAAAATTTCAGAGAAGGGCTTGTCTGACTCCTGAAGTCTAGAAATTGCGTTAACAGAAACTCCAGTTCAGGGTACTTCAAAAGAAAAGGACTCATCAACAAAAACCAAAAGCTCTTTTGGCACATGTCTATGTTTCCATTCTTAAATTACAGAATTCAATTACAAGAGCCAAAGCAATTGTAGGGAGAATCCTCAAATGCCTTGTCTAGAATTTCTTCACTACTTATCTCCTTGATTCCTGACATGGGTGTCTAGGTATGTATCTATGTATCAGTAAATGAAACCTCAATGGGAGAAAATTGCTAAATTTTGTTACAGTTGCTCCAAATGACTAGTAATAACTTCTGGGCAAGATGGGGCTTGAAGGAGCTCCAATCGGTTGTAAGGCTGAACGAACTGTAAGATGTAGTCTTCATCTGACGCCATAATTCAATCAACCAACTAGTCAGTCATTTGCCAAAAATAGAAATTTAGATCAGAAACTATACAGAGAATGAATGGAAGATGAATAAGAGAGAGAACCCAACTTTCTTTAACCGTTCCATACAGCCAGCACAACACCTCGTCAGCAAATGCCAGGCATACACCTCCCTGCAAAATTGACACAAACAAGTTTGTATTTTTTTTATAGATAGAGAAACAAGTTAACTTGAACAAATTCAGCTACATTGCATGGTACTTTAGCAGAGCCCATTTTACCCATATTGGATAGGCATTTCATATAGGTCTGAGTATGGACTCTTCAATACTCCCACATTTCCAAATTCTCCCATAGTGTAATATACACACGTCTATACCAACCCTTTTATCTTTTGAGATGTCAAAAGACTCGGTAAATCATTATGTTGGAAACATGCAACACATGCATACAGAACAAACTTGGGGAAGAAAAAAACAATATGCATATCTGTAGGACTAACTTGTCCCATGACTAGAACCTTGGAGTTTGTTGCCGTAATGAATCTACTAGTCACTGTTTAGAAACTCCCATGTCAGTCATCGACTCGTGTCAATCATTGACTCATCCGAGCCGGCTCGGTTTTACCTTGGCCGAGTACTTGCCTGAATCCAAGTTTGGCCCCATCGAGGCAATCAAAAACTCCTTTGACTCGACCAATATAATGAAAAGTTCACTGAGCCAATCATTGACTTGCCCGGCTCAATTCGGTTTTACCCTCGGCGATTTGTTATCCAAGTATTTTAATCACTGATGCCGATAGCATGGCATGGAAAGTTCAATGTAGACAGTACAGTAGTATGGCTACACAACAAATGGAATCAATCCCACTATCAATTTGAATCATGGCAGCTTTACAGTGAGGAAGTAGCTTAGTTTATGAAAAAGTGAGACATTTTGGGGGCTGGCATAAAATGAAGAAAAAGTAAAATGGGTTCATCAGGTGATTTGATTCACAGATATTTAGTACCTGCCAATAGTTTTTCATTTTTACTCTCTGTGTGATATCTTTGGTCGTTAGCCTCTCAGTACGAACAAGTCGGCCTGCATCGTCCCTGCTTCCAGAAAGATGTCAGTGCCATATTAAATAAGATATGGATAATTTTGAAATATAAAATGATGAAATGAAGTAGTACGGTTCACCACAGAGATTTGATGCAATAGCAGCAAGCTATAATAAACGTAGAAAGAATTAACACATTGATACAGTCATCTGATAATAAAGAAAATTTTATTTTTATGTAATTTAGTAAGTATAATCATAAAATATATAGAAAAATATTAAATATATAGAAACACATTAACATTAACCAAATTTTATTGAATCTTTTTTTTTTTTTTTGAATGGTCAAATTTTATTGAATTTAAAAACGAAGGGTTTCTATCCGAACAGATGTTCTCCACAGGCTAGTGCAATATGTGTGTCCACAGCAACTTTTCAAAAAACTGAGTACTTGTTACAAGACAACAACGAAAAAATAGAAAGACATAGCTCTGGCCCAAACATTATTATTACCACCACAATCATTTGAAAATGTTAAATTGGTGGACCCAGATGGGATCCTCCACCACAATCATCTTGCGGAGCTTAGTAGGAGATTCAGATGAGCAAATGCAGAGAGAAGTAGTCTACCCAGATGGGATCCTCCTCCCTATTGAGCTTTATTCCCTCCTAGGGGTATTAAGGAGACTTATCTTCACAGAGAATAGTAGGAGATTCAGATGAGCAGATGCAGAGAGTAGTAGTCTACCCAGATGGGATCCTCCACCTGAGTTTATGATGCTGAATTTCAATGGTTAGAACCTTGGGAACCCAGTTCCGCCTAGTAATGGAGGTCTTATTAAAAGTTATGAGAAAGAAATTAAGTGGGCTTTTTGCAGGCCCTAAGTGTTTTATGGACTCCAATGAGGCAGAGGTCCAGAATCTTCTTCGTGATGTTCTTCTTGTGAATCATACTTGGCTAGATCATCTTATTAGATTAGGGTGATTCTCCCAATGTGGTCGGATGGGTACATTTTTTTTGTAGCATAAGTCTGCCCTGAGGATAATCTCATTTGGCAGCTCAATCCTAACGGTTAAAATGATGCAAATTCTGCAAAGATTGTGAACGTTGCCTTTCGAGATCCATGGATGCTATTGAGGAGATATTTGATATGATAGAGGGCCACGATACAGAGATTCAACATGTTTGGCCTTTAGCCAATAGTGAGGCAGACTGGCTCGCTCGCTTAGGGGTTGATAGAGATGAGCTTATGACTTTCGATTACCTTTCCCCCTGAGGGTTGTGGTCTTTTTGTTTTTGTTTGGTTTCTGTCTTCTTTTTTCCTTAAGTTTGTTTCTTCCTTGCTTTGCTGTTTTAGTGAGGATCTTGGAATTCCCTTTGCTCCTTTAATATGATTTTATTAATATTACCATTCGATATATACATATAAAGCTGAAAGTCTTCTACAAAATGTTCCAGAAGTCAGATATAGAATAATGCTAAATTAAGAAGAAATAGAAAAATGTATAGAAAATGGATTTACCTAAATCCAACAACAATGAATGGAACACCTGCAAGGAATGACTGGATCTGCAATATTGCGAAAAAGTTATCCTTGGTTACATCCCAAACAAACTACAAATTAAAAAAATCAAACGCCGTGCACAAATTATTGAAAATGCAATATACACGAGAATTTTACTAACTACCTCTCTCACATTTATGTCAGTCTATAAGCATAGCAGACAGATCGGCATTAATGACATCATAAAAATAGTAAAAATCATCATGTCATATTAAAGTAGAAAAAGATTTAGTATGCAAAGGAATAATAGCTCCAAATCAAAGACTGATTACACTGTGAAGCATAACAAACAAATCATAGATCTAGCCAAAGCAAAGCATTTGCTTACATAAGAATCAAGGATGAAATTTGCCAGAAACCCCTCACCAGACAATAGGAGGGAAAGGAGAAAAAGAAAAAAAAACAGTGGAACAAATTCAAGGCTAAGGAACTAAGGGTAAAGTGGTAAACAAGTCAATACATCGACTTTTACAAAGATTTCAAAATAAAAGCACATGAGAAAGGACAAAAATTCATGCTCCTGACAGTGTATTTTAAGCCATCACAGTAATGAGACTACGGTTTAGATTTTCGAAAAAAGTTTAATTAATGGGTGCAAGCACAGTAACCAAAAATTCAGAAAATTTTACTCAGTAACAACGGTAAATGAAAGCCATCAATGTCAAGTCTATGCTGCAGGATTCGAGTATGATCAGTAGGGTTCTGCTACTGTGATGGCTTAAAATACACTGTCAGGAGCATGAATTTTTGTCCTTTCTCATGTGCTTTTATTTTGAAATCTTTGTAAAAGTCGATGTATTGAATAAAAAAGAATTAGCAGGGTTCTGCTAAGAATAAAAAAGAATATTAGCAGATGGAGAATGGCGAGGTAAAGCATACAGCACAGTAAGAAGAGAACAAGAAAAATATATTCAAGATATTCTATGTGGTATAATTGAACTCTATACAAGTTTTAGAACCCGCAAACCTATAATTTAGCCGACACTATGAATTTATTGTCGGTACATGTGTTCTGCCATGTCCGACACGACATGCGTGTCTACCTGTGTCGACACTCCTTTGGACACTTTTAAATGTATTGCTAGGAGTGTTAGAGTTAATGTGGGCGTGTGGACACGTATTTGTGCAAGAATCAATAATTTTATGTGTATGTACGTGTCACCATTTCTAGATTTTCAGACGTTGCCATGTCAGACAATTCCTATCAGTGTCAAAACTCGACACACGAATCCGTATCAATAAATTATGCGTATATACACTTTCTATTTTAGCCGTGTCCCTGTTTCTAAATTCTGGGGGTTCGCCATGTCTGACACTCCATGTCAGTGTCTAGTGTCGGACACACGACACTCTTGTCCGTGCCCACAAATCATAGTTGCAAACATATCTGCAACATCCTACTCACACAATGTAAAATATTATATATCACGGTCAATAGATCAGTGGTGCAACTTGGGCCAATTTTTGGGAATTCATGTTGAGTTTTTACCTTGAAATCTGGTCAGTTTCAGGTCGAATCCAATTCTTTTTTTAAGCAAAAAGTCAACCCAAGCCAACCTATGCTCAAAATCCATACAAGACAGATTCCAGATCGAGTAGCTCAAGGATAAATTAACTCAATACCCACCGGCTGTCCACGAGTGCAGCAGACTGATTACTAGCATCAGGAATTAGTCCATAGAAAATAGTAATAATTACTAACATGTATCACAATCATTGTCACCGAATTTATTATATAAAGCTAGGATACATAAGATTGTTAATAAATTGATTAGAAATAAGCTGCTTGGATTCATAGATAATTGTGACTATTTGTCTCCTTGTACATAATAAATGATAATATAAGAACAACCTTTTTCCAAAGATAAATTGATCTTTTCAGAAATATCTTATTTGATCATCTGCAATGTTAATAAATTGATTTGAAATAAGTTGCTTGGCTTCATAGATACTTGTGACTATTTGTCTCCTTGTACATAATAAATGATACATAAGAACAACCTTTTTTCAAAGATAAATTGATCTTTTCAGAAATCTCTTATTTTAACATCTGCTAATTGTAATCTAAGCACGACATCAACTAAAATTGAGTGATCTGAACTGTGCAAAAACATAGTATTGCACATACCGCAATTGTATATTGTAATGTAAATGATATGCCAAGTGTTTGTGCATGTATTACAGACTTTCCACAGAAATAGGTTATAGATTTAGAAAATATTCACATAATGTCACCTAGCCTGAATATTTTTTCCTTGTCATCTAGTATGATTACTTTTGCTCCCTTACAAGCTAAACAGGGTAACAAATTTGTAAAGCAAGCAAAGCGACCAACAGAAATCAGTTGTGCTCATAATAATTTATGGAATCAATGTAATAAAGTAGACTATAATGTTATGTATCCCACTCATACTAGAACATCTGGATAAATGTCCCATACGAGGACCAACTATGTTAATCCACATGTTACTTCTGGAAACACAGACATTCATAAAAACACAGAGAAGACAAAGAATTGCCAAATAATTAGAAAATGCAATATGTAAAAGTCTGTCATGCTACATAACTGACAGATATGTATCCACAACCAAAAATAGATGAAAAAATATACCCAGAATTTCAAAAGCTTCTCTCTTTCATATCTTTCCTCTGTACGATATTCCAACTGTGATTACAAAGTAGAAAAAAATCATTATTTAGTAGCAAGTTTGAAGATTCACAAGTTAGTAGATTGACGCATTGCATGACAAAAAAAACCAATTTTGCATGATAAGATTCGGCAGAAGATTGATGTATAACAGATCAACCTCACGACTTGTCTTCAGTTCCACATAGAATCTCCTTCCATCGTCAGTTGAATCACAGCAGTCCATCTCAGCCCCCATAAGAATACGATGGGCACCTAATTTAGTTTTAATCACGGAACAGTACTCAACATTCGCATCAATATGATGCAGTCCATCTTCATTGGTGCTTCTGGAATCTTCAGTAGCAAGATTCTCGAAAGAATAGCCCCAATAGCACCTGTTTTAACAGGATATGGTTAAATCAAGGTAATGTGAGATAATCTATGTTGCTGGGCAGTGATCATGCCATTAGGTTTGTTTACATGTGTAAGCATTGGCATTCATGAGTGTTTGAACCTATTATTAACATGCCTGCACACACACACACAGATATATATATGAGAAAAGTGTAGCTACACGTATGGGTAGCTAACTTAGCTACTCTATCGGCATAAAATACAGTGGGGCCCACATTTTTCGGTGATGCAAACCATTCATTTGATGGGCCCTCACATAGATAGGGTGTGCCCAAAAAATCAGCTCCATAGGATCATCCCAACCCTACGATTTGTGGAGGCAAAAATGGACGTGTAAAAACCTTCACAAATCTGTCCATTTTTGCCTCCACAGTTTGAAGGGTTGGGATGATCCAATGGAGCTGATTTTTTGGGGACACCCTATCAATGTGAGGGCCTATCAAATAAATGGTTTGGATCACCGAAACAATGTGGGCCCACTGTATTTTAAGCCGACGGAGTAGCTAAGTTAGCTACCCGTACGTGTAGCTACACTTTTCTCATATATATATATATATATATATATATATATATATATATATATATATATATATATATATATATATGTGAGGAAAGGGTTCCTGCTAACGTTAGCAGGTAAGCTTACCTACTAACGTTAGCGTAAAACAAGGTGGGCCCACATTGTTGGGGGATCCAAAGCATTCATTTGAAAGGCCCTTTCATGGATAGAGTGTCCACAAAAAATCAGCTCCATTGGATCATCTTAGGGTGTCCATTTGTGGGGTGAAAAAATGGGCAGATTAGTAGACAAACAATATCTGTCCATTTTCACCCCCACAAATGGACATCCTATAATGATCCAATGAAGCTAATTTTTGGTACACACCTCATCCATGATGGGGCCTTTCAAATGAATGCTTAGGATCAGCCCAACAATGTGGCCCACCCTTGTTTTACGCTAGCTGCTAATGTTAGCAAGAACCCTTTCCTCATATATATAAGAAACAATATATGAGTGTATGTGAGTAAAAGAAACGATACGAAGACACGGGCATGCCAAGGCTTTTCCCAAAGAACCATATGCTGTATGGTCTGATCTTATGGCTTGAATTCATCTAGCACTCTAACAATTTTATTTTCAGAAGTAATACTGCTTCCAGCCACTTTAAAACCTTTTTTCCAAGTGAGTGCTTAATTTCAAGGTAAGGATTTGCTTAACTCTATTAAATGCTCTCATCTAGAACGTGACCCCATCAAGATTAGAAAATACAAGCATGATATTTCAGACTTCCAAGCTATCAACTGTGAAGGACAAACAATTTCAAGGATGCATGAGTGAGAAGGATTTAGAGGAAAACACAAAGTCATCGTTTTTAAGGTTAAAAAACAAAGCTGAATACTGAAGAATGCTAGACATTCTGAACCCATGAGAAAAATTACACGTGAAATAAAACGGTAGGAATAGGGGAGTACCTTCGACGATCTAGCTCAGATTGTGGCCTTTCCGGGAGCTTATGCACATCAAGATAAACGACCCCATTTCTCTTATGTACACCCATTTCCCATGGCTCGTGCCTGACGTAAGCAGTAGCCAATATCTACATATATAAGAGAAAAAGATTCTTTACATTCAAAACACTCTTGACATAAAAAACTATCACAAGAGACTCCTTACATAGCGGGTAACTCCAAATAAGATGTGTACTTTAATATACTACAATATCTGAAACTCAACAGAATTTTATGCACAGTAATGAAATATCAAATAATTTATCATGAATTACTCAATACTACAGTAAATTAAGACAATATTGAGTGGGATGTGTTGGATTAGCAATTACCTTGTTAAGGTTGTTGCGGTAAGTCTGTGGAACAGCACAACAAAATATCAGAATGAAATCCATGTTGATAGAGGTGTCCATCTTACAACAACCCAACACTTGTCGCTAAGAGTATGAAAAATTACGTACATACTTAAAATTTAGATGCATCAAAGGTATATGACACTTACCACAAAATGAATATTCTGAAGTGGAATATTTTTGTTTCTTATGCAAGCAAGAAGGTCACCAAACCCCTGAGAGCCCAACTCTGATTTACAGAAAACAAGACAGAGTTGCCTGCATAAATCAGCACTCATTCACAAAGCTAAAGGGAATACAGGTTTACAAAAAAAAAACAGGTAAAACGGTAAAATCAAGGCATCATGAAATGCAAGAAAATATTTAAATAACAACAATCAGAGCATGGCAGCATTAGGCTCCAAGCTAAGAAATAGTAATTAGGTAAATAGAAACTCTCACTGGTCAGCTGATGAAGTTTTCGTACCGCCAAGTTACTGGTCTAACCCTTGGGGACAAGGATTTGAAATGAATCCAGCAAACTTGAGACAGTGACAGAAATGTACAACAATAAATATTAATATACATAGGGTTGACAATTTGTAGTCAGGGGAGTTTTAGTGGTATATATGATCCAGGACAATACCTAATTAAGGGAGACTCCTACACTCCTAATGGGATAAAGGCTTAGGAAAGATTTTGGGTTAGCATGAAAGACTCAAACACCTAAAGAACTAACCTAGGGCTAGTTTGGCTCTAATTTTATTACGGGGCAGCAGCAATAACGAGACGTTAGATGCTTTCAATAATTAGAACAATCACAATTAACAAGAAATTAACCTCATTCAAATTAATCAATAGGTAAAAGATCCTCTAGGTGGATTGTTAATGGCAAAATTAGTCCTAAACTAGATCTTACCAGAGAAGCGGGATTCGTACCTGGAGTTGGGGATTCGCGAATCCCCGAATCGCGAATCCGAACCGTGATTCGATTCGAATCCCCGATTCTGGGGAACCCCGATTCCCAATTTATGAAAACCCCGATTCCCACTTTATAGAAACCCCGATTCCCAGGCAATTCCCTGCGAATCCCAACTCCCCAGCGACTCTCAGCGATTCCCCGGCGAATCTCCGGCGACTCCCCGACGATTCCCCGTCGACTCTCTGGCAAACCCACGATTCCCGCTTCCAACCATCCCAGGAGCCTTTGATTCCTGCTTTCGATTCCCGCCTTAGCAACCTTGGATTTTACGCATGCAACCAATTAAAAGAACTAAAAGCTAATGCAAATACCGATGAGTTAGATGTAAACAAGGATGAAAACAATAATAATCAATGAAGAACATCAGGAAAATTATCAACAGCAGTGAGGCGTTCAAAGCAGTCTAGATTTAGACTAAAAGGCTATTTCCGTAATTTTTTAGATCTGGACTTTTGGGGTTAAAATTTGTCCAGATTATAATTATGATCTAGAAATGTAAAAGGAAGTAAATCTAGGGTTTAGGGAAAGGTTTTGATCGTAGGTTTAGGCTACGGATCTCAAAAACTAGTTGTAGGGCTTGAAAATGGTGAAAATCTCAACTAGGCTCAAAAGGGGTTTAGGGTAAGGGATCTTGAGTGCTTTAGTTGAGGTTTAATCACAAAACCAATTCCTCAAAATCTCATATTGAGCTCTTGAAGAACAAACAAGATATATGGATTTTGGTTTTTCTGTCCAAAACACAAAAGAAACTGAGATGTACTAACCTTGTTGTTCAGATTTGATAGAGAAAGAGAGTAGATAAGAAGAGAGAAGATGAGAAGGATGGTTCCAAACCGCAAAGAAGAGAGAAGAAGAAAACCCTAATTTCTGGCTTCAACCAAAACGTCATTTCTATTCAATATTCAAAAGTCCCTTACATTGCTTTCATAAGATGTATTTATAAGAAAAGAAACCCTCGAAGATAACTTAAAGTTAAAACTAATCTCAACCATTCATCTAACCCAAAGTAAACTAAATAAAGTTAAAAACCTACCTAAAATAGTAATCTCGCAATATATAGCACTTCCTAAAAACACCTATAACTTGCTCAAATCACATTCAAATCACATTCAAATCATGTGATCTTGGGCTCATTACATAGGTAATTGAAAAACCTTTCTAATAATACCAAAAAAAGCCAAACGGATGAGATTTGATACTAAAAAGTAGGCTACAAATAAATGATGAAAATAGAAGATAAATAATTTAAAAAAAAGAAGCTTATAGCTTATGCTAGAGTCTCCACCATCAGTCTCGTCCACGTCTGCGCTTGTAAACCTTGAATTCTTTCGCATTGTTGATGTCCCCATCAATATATGGCTCAGATTTCTTAGATTTTAGTTTTATTTGCTTAAGTCTAGGTTTTAGTTGGCATTATAATAGGCTGGCTATAAATGTGCCCCATGTTTTAACCATGGCCGCCCACCTTTAGTGTTTTTATGACATCTTTCCATAGTTATGAAATCACTAGGAGGGGGTGACCAGGTAAATAAAAGGGTGAATTTATCATTCAATATAAATCTATACATGGAGTTATAAATTAATTAGGATATATCTCATCTTAGTTTTCCAATGTCCAAATTAAGTAAAGGGCATAATAATGGAAGTACCAAATGAATGCTTCTCTTTATGCACAGTGATGCTTCACTGAAAGATTATATTACCCCATGTCTCATTTCACTTCTTTTTTTTTTGGGGAAACGAAATGTCTTATGTCACATTGAATTTTGGAACTCATCAGATAGTTATATGGACAGTAGCAAGATGTGCCATATAATCAGAGACCAAAAAGTGCATCTTTTTAGATCATTTTTTCCATCAAAGAGTATCCCTGGATAAGTTAGCCGAGATAAGACTTTGTGCACATAAAACATACCTCTCTTTTCAATAAATGATTCAAACCCTTCATTTAGATCAGCTCCAACATCTTCAGAAATAAGGCGCTTAAACAGTCTCTAGCAACACAAACAGAATAAAGAGTGTACAGATCAGAGGAGTAGCAGCTTAATATAAAAATGAAAAGCCCAGCCAAAAAACGAAGGAAAAAAAATATGGAACTAATCTAGAACATGCATCGAGCACCGGATTAACAAGACGGGAGTAACAACAGAGTGCAGTTTTGGGGGCTGATACAAAAAAGATGATCTTTCCATGGATAAAATGCAAAATCAACTAGCATTGAACCACACCATTGGTATAAAATCCAGTATAAACTTCTCAGAATAAACCATATGATAGATAGAGTTAGAGACATCCAACTTGAACCAGTTTTTATATTTTTTATAATCAAAATATAAAAAAGATGTATGAATTAAAGACATGACGCTTGGCTTACCAAACTGCGATCATCAAAATAGACATCTCCACCTTCCACGCGACTATAGCATGCAAGTTCACAAGGCTTTCCAATCATGTTAAGACTTCAACATAGTTAGAAGTGACTCAGAAAAATAAAACAAAATATGTGAGTACTGAGTAGAGGGAGAGCCTTGGCGCAACGGTAAGGTTGCTCCATTGTGAGTCTGTGACCTAGTGGTCACGGGTTCGAGTCACAGAAACAGCCTCTCTGCAAAGCAGGGGTAAGGCTGCGTACATCTAGCCCTCCCCAGACCCCGCAATGGTGGGAGCCTCATGCACTAGGCCGCCCTTTTTTTATATGTGAGTACTGAGTAGAATTCACATCACCAAAGAGATAGAAAAATACACTACCTCCTGAAATGCAATATGTTTACGAGATAAAGTTTCTTCGCTCTTTGAAAGCCTCAGCTCCGACACAAAACGCTCATCATTACGTCCATTTGAATAAGAAAATTTCGAACCAAAACCATAGGGCTGCCTTTGAAAAGATCCAGGTCGCGGGAGTAGGGGTGGGCCAAACCCTCTATCGTTTTGATGTCCAGACTGCCAACGACCACGTCCAAAAGTTCCTCTCGTCTGGTTGTTAGTATTTCGAAGAGGAGGCAGTACTGCATACACATTTTAATTGAAAAGGATACACGTAAAATAAGTAGATGAAAAAATTCACGGAAATACAGAAGGAAAAATTGAGAAGCTTCATATCTCTCAATGCAAATATCATGTGCCATACACTGTCAAAAACGCCTCAAAAGTTATGTGACTAACCTAATCTCTCAATGCAAATATCATGTGCCATACACTGTCAAAAACGCCTCAAAAGTTATGTGACTAACCTAATCGAGTAACTATTTTCCTAAGAAACTGAGGACTAATGAAATGAAAGGAGACAAAAGTAGCAAATTTATTGAGAATTATACTTTCACAAAAAGTGTATCATCTAGCTGTTTATTTGACATGTTTATCGAAACTGTTTTTTTATAAAGAACTTTAATCAACGCTGCAACAATCAGAATAGAGTCCCAAAAGAAGAAGATTTAGGCACATTTACATGAAAAAAAATGCATGCATAGATGAAACAATAATGCTTGTATGTACATGCATATGTATATATACACAAATAATAACCTATAAAGATATGAATATAAACATTGTCTTCAATATTTAGAAATTGTAGAAGTTTGTTTGCTGAGCTAGTGACTGCCACAGCATCATCGGGGAAAAAATCACGGTCAAAATCGGGGGGAAAATCACGGTCGTATAAAGCCGACTTTATTTCAGGGGAATGTTCAGAAGTGTTGCATTAACAAGTAAATGGAAGCCATGGTAAGCACCAGTTGGCAGCTATTTTCCAAATTCCGAAGTATGAACTTACGGGGAACCAACTAATGGATCCAATCACCAATAAGAGGACATTAGTGACACATCAAAAGATTCCTCTGTACTATTACACGTGAATATTAAAAAAGCAGTCCATCTTTCTCATGACAGTGGCACTATTCTCCATGTGTCAATTGTCAAGAATGTTCTGAAATAAAACTTCCCATCTTTCAAGATCTTGTAAAGTTGATTTTCATGGAGATGCTACTTCTGGGAAAATTTGCACCTCACGGGGCCACAAAGAGTCAGTCAAGTTTCTCAAGAATTGTCTAAAGCTTGGAAGACAAGAATTGAATAGCCGAATCTCAATCTCATAGGTCCTAGATTCCACGGGAGTCCAAGACAATTAAGACATGCTTAGCTAGTGGGGTCAAGTAAACAATAGGGGAGTACTAGTCACACCCTGCAAATTGAGTTGACTAAAAGGAGTTCCGTGTCAACATGGTTAGATTTTAAAATGAAAATTGGTACCAAGTATTTTCCTGTAACAACTGATAAGTTGGAGTCAAACATTAATTCATAATGTCATGCCATACATCCAAATTTAATGAAGTAGGATGATGTCAAAGATTAAAATATTTCATGAATTCCAAGATGGAGAGTGTAACGCCAAATGTGTGATTTGTGGAGGATCTTAGAGTCGCCATTATCTTGAAACAAATCAAAGATTGGCAATAGGAACAAGGGAGAGAATCAAAGTACAATACTGAAGACCTCGAAGACTGAAAATAGTTCACGACCCAAGATGGATACTGTAACACCAAATCGCTTGTGATTTGTGGAGGACGATAGAGTGAGCATTGACTTGCGACAAATTTAAGAACCAAAGTACAATACCAAAGACCTCAAAGACTGAAAATAGTTCACGACTCCCAAGATGGATACTGTAACACCAAATCGCTTGTGATTTGTGGAGGACGATAGAGTGAGCATTGACTTGCGACAAATTTAAGAACCAAAGTACAATACCAAAGACCTCAAAGACTGAAAATAGTTCAAGACTCCCAAGATGGACACTGTAACACCAAAACGCTTGTGATTTGTGGAGGAAGATAGAGTGAGCATTGACTCACGACAAATTTAAGAACCAAAGTACAATACCAAAGACCTCAAAGACTGAAAATAGTTCACGACTCCCAAATTTAAGCCGTGGCAATAAGATCAATCCATAGGATAAAGTGGAAGTCAAGTAATGAAAAAGATAGATTGCCATGACTGCCACTACTAACTAGCAACCACCAATTGAGGTGGACAGCGCAATGCCCTCCATCCAGTCTATATAGAAAAGAGGGAAAAAAAGGAGCGAAGGTGAGATGAAAATTCCTTCATCTAGCTTAGAGGAGTAACAAAAGCCCCAATTCATCAAAGCACCAATAGTAGACATCAAAATACTTTTTTTTATAAACTCTTGCATTCTCATTTAAGAATTAACAGAAAGGTATTCAATTTTAAAGCTACGAAGACTAATGAACATCCATTAAAATAAAGTGTTAGAAATGAAGTTAGGGTTAGAGAGAGGAAGAAGAAGAGGAATGGAGAGGATGGAGAGCCTCGACTAGGGAGCTCCTCATGAATATGATGTATATATAGGCCCAAACTAGGGCAACAATGTACAATGACTACAATACCCCTAACTACTACAAGTAATGTCTAAACTACTCTAATACATTATTCAATAGAGAGTATTACGATCCAAGTAAAGACCGATCATTCAAACTAAAAATATATATAAATTCTAACAAAAACCTTATAATCGATAATCTAAAGGCCTTCTCAGTAAAAAAAAATCACATAGGATACAAGCAAATTGAAACAGGAGACCCAAAAAAACGAATAATGGAACCCTGTGTCTACACTCATAACCTAGCACTTAGGCCCTGTTTGTTTTGGATTTTGAGAACTGATTGTAAGTCCAAGACTGCTTACTGGGCTCAAATTTACGTTTAATTCTGAGTCGAACAATCAGTTTTGGACTCACAGTCGGTCCTCAAAACAAACAGGTCCTTACTATAACATTCATAGCATTGATGCCAATGGTTTATACCTAGCTTGCATACCGAAAAGGAAGGAAACACAACCCCCATTTATCTATCAATCAAAAAAAATCATAGATGATAACAAACTGTTCTAGTTGTTTCACGAAAATTCAAGAATGATTTCCCACATCGGAAGCGGAGAAAGAAAGTTCCTGGGTTATATGTTATAGACCCCCATTCCCTGTGTAGACACGTTTTAAAAACGGGGAGGGCTGCGGCCTAGAACCGGACAATATCTACACGGTTAGTCGGGGCGTTACAGATTCTATGAGTCTCTCTCACGTCGACCACACCGTACACAACCAATTTCAATTTTGTGTCATTGTACACATACAACACAGTGATTCCTACACCCAAATTCAGTTCTTCTAATGTTCTGAAGTGAACATGATGAAGAACCAAACTGTTATGTCATATGTGCCTAGATGGGCACCACCTGGGTGGAATAATTTAGTTTACACTAGTGTAACTTGTGAGTTTGTTATTTAGTTGTTTGATATGGGTAGGACTGTAGGAGTCCTAGAGATAAGCATTACAGTATCAAAATTGGTTTGGGTAATAGTTTTAGAAGAAGTGATAAGTGGCCGCAAAGTGAGTTTTCTATTTAGGACCTGTTCGTTTGAGATTGTGGCAGCCAGTTGTGATTATTGGACTCAAAATTAATGGACTCCAAATGTAATTTTGAGTCTAGTAATCACAATAGGCTGCCACAATCCCAAACAAACAGGGCCTTAACATATAAGTAGTCTTTTTCCAAATGAACGAAGAAGTTTATTCCAGAAAGTGTGTCTTTTCACGCAAGGAGGACAGACCATTACATCATAGCAGGTCAAGAGGATGTGTTTGGTTGCACAACAGGATTTTGTTTGAATTTGGGATGCCATTCCTCGTTAGTCGTTTGGTTGCAAATATTGCATTGAACTCTCCGGAGGCTCCTGGGATGTCCATCTCTCATATCTGCTGAGGTAGCATTCTTGTCCCCTCGTCATAACTTTGAACAGTGTTTAAAGACAAGGATGCGGCGCGGCCGAAGAAAATCCCAGTCGACTCAGCAAGACGCGGTCGAGTACTCGGTTGAAGCGGCTGAGTACTCGGGTGACGCGGTCATAATTCTGAGAAGTCAAAGGCGTTTTTATTGACTCTATAGGGCAAAGCGTGGAATGCAGATGCAGCTCAACGCGGAACTCGGACAAGGTAAAAGGGAGTCTACTCAGGGGAGTCGCGGAACTCGGACAAGGTAAAAGGGAGTCTACTCAGGGGAGTCGACGTAGACGCAGGGGAGTTTTAAAACTATGACTTTGAAACCAAAATCCACAACAACAACAAAAAAGGTGAAATTTGGTTTGAAAAATCTTAGGAATTGTGTACATATTCCACTACTCTCTGATTCTATGCCGCGCATCCAAAATTCAATCACGCTGCAAGCTGATTTGGGTTCGTAACACATAGCAAATCCAAAAAAAAAAAAAAAAAAGGAAACCCTAAAGCAGTAAAAAAACGAACAAACAAAAGATCCAAATGAAAGAAACCCTAGAAACTCACCAGGCAGAGGAAATGGACTAGTAGCTAATGTTTTGGAATAGGCTTCGTTATCAGAATCGAATAAATCTCTCTCTTCGGATCCAATTTCCTTTTCTTCTCCTCCAGCATCATCTTTCTCTTCTTCTCCATCGCTACTACTTGAACTTCCGCTCCCACTACTCGTATCTCTACCGCTGTTATTAGAAGAAGAGGAGGAGGAGGATGAAGAAGATGAGGATTCGTGGCTTTCTTCTTCCTTTTCTATCTCGATATCTTGCTCTGAGAAATCCATGATAATATCTGAGATCGAGATCTCAAAGGCCCTCGGACCTGAAATCAAACAACTGTGGTTCAATTCGATCCAAGCTATGTTTAAGTAGGTGGTTTTGACGATTTAGATGTCTGACTCGGGAATACAAACAGAAGGGCGAGTCGAATCTGTGGTTTATGATGGGCCGTAGATCCGACTGAAACCCGAATTTTTTTTATTATTTTTTTTTTTTTTAGGGGTAGGGAAGATGGTTCCTCGGGTTGGGTCGAGTTGAGGGTTGAGGACAGCCCGGCCCAACCCGACCCCCACTGAAATTGCTCCCCAACATTTTGTGAAAAGCTTTCATCAGCCAATTAAGGAGGCAAAGACAGCTGCATTTGTGCAAATATCAAAATATGGGTTTGCTGATAACATTTCCTTCTTCTTTTTTTCAAGGAAACTGCAAGCCTATTATATTGTGGAATTTTTTAATAATAGATTTTTTCCTTTAAAATTATTAATTTCCATAGTTTCCTTTACCTTGCCTCCAAACTCTTTGTATTCAGTTTGGTTTAGACGTCAATCAAGTTTTAACAACTAAGTGAAATTTTCTTAGTCTTGATCCATTCAAATCTCCTATACTGATCAAATCAGATTCAAATTGATCTTCGAATCCTACTTCCTATGTCTTGGACACGTTTTATTTCATATCAGATTGACGATATTAGTACACCATTAGGCTCTGTTTGGATGCTTAAGCATTATTTGAGCAAGTAACATCCATGGAGGGTAAGAATTTTGCATGCAATTAAACCCGTGGTAAATCCATGTAAAGCCAACTACTTCATTTTGTTTGGATGCAAGTTAACTGGGGGAGGGAGAACATGAGAGAGAGAAGGGGAAGATTACCTAAGAAATTTATTCTTTTTTGAGTTATTTCACATGGAAATCCCAATGATGCCACATCACCCAACATTCAATTATTAATGTCATTTTTCGTCTAGTAGTCGTTAGGGATTTTGATGCTACATTGGCAACCAAGCACCGTAAAGTGCTTGACATTTACTTGGAGTTTATTTGCGATTGGCATCCAAATAGAACCTTAAGATTCTTAAAAGAGAGCAAGCATGAATGTGAGCCAGTGGCAAAGGTGGGGTGTTAGGGGCAAGTGAATGACTTACTGAAGAGAATAGGGGGGCTCGGGACTTGAGAGAAATAATGACAAAATACCAGAAGTAAGAATCTTTTGAAAATGCCCATGGTTTATTTCGACTAAAATACCTCATAATAAATACCCAAGTTAAAAAAAAGGGAAAAAATACACTTAGACCCCTTGTGGTTTCTGACAATTTCAACTTAACCCCTAAAGTTTAAAAAGTTACAAGTAGACCCCCTGTGGTTTCATTGGTTTTTTTTAACCGGGCAGAGCTGACGGTGTGGGGGGAAAGACCAAAATGCCCTCGTCTTCCCCAACTGAAAATTAGGGTTTTCATACTTGAAAACTAAAATTGGGGTTTGAATCAAACCCTTGTTGATTTATCAACATAAACTCTCCATTAGGAGTTTTTTTTATCTTCATTCACATAATTATAATGATTTGCACAAAAACCCTAATGTTTTAGGGCTTTATTTTTTGCTTTTGTCAAAAAAAATTTCTTGAAGACGGCGGTGGCCGGAGGGGCGATGGGAAATGGCGTAACCCTAATCCCTCTGCAAATGAGGGTATTTCTGTCTTCAAAATATTAACCATGGTTAGTTTTAGTCTTTCCGTCAGGTTAAACTGACGGATAGTTGACGGAGGGGGTGTACTTGTCACGTTTTGAAACCACAGGGGGTCTACTTGTACCTTTTTAAACTTTAGGGGTTAAGCTGAATGTGTCAGAAACCACAGGGGGTCTAAGTGTATTTTTTTCCTATAAAAAATTAGAAGGTATTTTTGTAAATCGGATTTATGACTTCTCCATATCTAATTAATAAGAAATACTATGGTTGGGATCCCGAACTAAATCATATTTTAAAAGGGAAGCGTTGCAATGTTTTGATATTTCCGCCCAAGTTTATTGGCTTTCAGTATTTAAAGGGCTTGTGAGAGCTTCTTGGGAACTATAATAAAAGACAAGAAACTTGAGCGAAAATATCAAATCATTGCCGCGCTGATATCATTTCCCTTTTTAAATAATGAAAAAACCTCAACATTTAGACCAAAACCAAATGATAAAAGGTGGGCCATCTTTCAAATTCCACTTGATATAGAATATAAAACGTGGGCATATTCCAAAGTTCATCATAAGAGATGGGCCATATTCCAAAGTTCCTCAGCATTCTGGACCCCATTCTAAATGCAAATGATAGAGCGTCTTATTTATTTATTTCAGTGAGACGGGTCTCACCATACTTATAAGTTATAACTAGTTTTAAAGTTGGGGGAGTTTATCCTAGAAACCTTATGCGTGTCCGTAGCAAAACTCGACCCTTTTTGTGAAAGAAAAAGAGGAGAAAAGGCCATGGAGTCGACTCGGGAGCCTCCTCCGTACCCAAGCGCTGCAAGACTCTCCGATTCCCTCTGCTATCCTCAATATTCCGCTTCTCTTAAATGTAATGTTACATTGATTTTCTGCTGTTTATATTTTTAATTTAATTTTCCTTTTTTCTCACATAAATGTTTGGAATTAAGTCGGATAGGCTTATGTTGGTCTTTTCTATTACTGCCCAAAAAGATTTAAGGAGCTCACTGGAAGAAATATAGAATATGAAGGGGAACCCATTATAAGTTTGTTTTGATTTTTCTACCATTGATTGCTTTTAGTTTTCTATTTCTCATATAATGGGCTTGATCTATGTAATGTGGAATTGTGTCAAACCCATGTGTCTTTTGATTACCTTTTAATTCATATGTCTTTTTTCAAACTTCCATGTTGATCTGAATTGGCCATGAGATAAGATATGACTGGAAATAGTGAATTACAATGGTTGTTACGGAAATTCGTTGCACAACAATGTATGATCATTGAGATTGCAACCAAGATATTCACTTATGTTGGCAGGTCTATAGGATGATTCAATAGACGGCATAACGAGAGCAGTTTCTGATCTTCTTATGAATATAGAGCTTATACCCATTTCCCATAATTTATCGTCCTCACCTTTATAATACTAGTTTCTGATCTTCTTATGAATATAGAGCTTATACCCAAATCCCATAACGTGTCGTCCTCACCTTTATAATATGGTGGTACCTGTGTTCAGGAATGTGTCATCTGTATAACGGAGTTTGGAAGTCCATGCCCTCCCTCCTCATTGTATAAGATGATGGAGGAGGACATGGTGATCTTGCTTGTTCCATAGTTCTTCTCATCGAACAATCTCATGGGCCCGACCTGAGTTGGGATGTATCTCTGAAAGTTGAATAGAATAGATTCGAGCATTTTTCTTTTTCTTTTTTTTTTTTTCCCGGCTAAGGTCATGGACAAAGACCTTGTCATTCAACGTGGATCCAACTAGCTTCATTAGGGTAATTGGTGTCCCGTTTTAGATTCTCATACTTCATTTTTTCCCTATAAATTAACTAAGTTATTGCATCAAAAAGAGGATATAAACTTACAAAGGGATTGGACTCTGACCCTTATTGTGTTTGAGTCCCATATGTATAGCTGTAGGAAAATATTTCCCTATTAGCCATAGAGTTGGCAAGAGATCTTGCTTCCCCGAAAGAGTGCATGTTCTTAACTCTTTTTGATGTCTCAGTGACAATCGTAACTTGTAAATTAACATGTGAGCAGCGGAAGTTTTTAGTTGTTAAACTACATTGTAACAATGGATGTCGAGCAAAAAAAATTCACGTGAGTGGACTAAGAGGTTGATGAATAAATATCTTAAATGTATGGCAATTGTTATATCAAAGACTTTACTAAGGTAAACTTCTTTCTTTTTAAATGTATAAAGTTTATCAAGATGTTATATCTTAGATATTATCAGTGCAGTAAATGCTGATTGTATGGGCCCTGATGATATCTGATCTAGGTTCATTGTTTGTGATTTAGCCGCATATGCCACATGATGTTGCCTTGTTTCCTAATGATGGCCTAGGGCCTTGGTGATTGCAAGGATTCGACAAAAATGACAGATGCTGAGAAGGAAATTTTATTAAACAGAGGGACGAATCCCATTGACCGAGTTGGTAAAGTACAACCAGCTAAGCTGAGAACGAAAAGAAAGATACAAAAGGAAATCAAATAGATAGATCAGGAATAATCGTAGAAAAAATCAAGGTTGCCAGAGCGGGAATCGAAACGGGAATCAAAAGCTGGAATTGAAGGCTCCTAGGGAAGAATCCTGCTTCCTTGGAAAAAATCATCTTCTAGGGGATCTCCAACTCAAATGGCCTAATCAATCAACTAGATTGACTCCTTGATGGGATTGAGCCTCTAGCTCAATGGTAAAGAATATGGTATTCAACCCTGAGGTCAGAGGTTCAATCCAAACTTACCTACCAAGAAGAAAGATCGACTCCTTGATCACCCCTGCAAGAGAGTCAGCATCAGAATTGTCTGACGACTCTGACCACCAAACTTAGGTAAGCTCGACTCTATGACCCTCATGAATGTCTTGTATCTCCTCAATAGTATCCATAAACCTCCACAGGTGACAAGCATCCTCTCTCAAACGTAGGCGAGCTCGACTATATTTGTCATTTTTATTCTGCAGCATCCAAGTCATTACTTTGAGTTAAAAGCAAAACATAATTGATTCAGTTGTATGTCCAAGTTTATGTGCTTCTTTGGATACCTCTAAAATTTATTTGGATATATCTTATATGCAAATGAGTTTGAAGCTAAATATGATTATTTGCAAATAATGGTTGTAATAGGCTTTTGAAATGATATCGTGAATGGCTTCCAAAAGGAGGCCTTAATGTCCCAGTTGCAGATAAGGACAGATTTTGGTGGCATCCAAAGAGCCATAAAGGCATAAACTGTCTTATTCTTTCTATGTCATAAATCCAAAAGAAAAACATTCAAATGCTGTCAAATTGTTTTAGTTTTACATCTATTGGAGAAGGCTTGATTTTAAAAGAAGTATGATTAAGCTCATGGTTTTAAATTTCGGTTTCGGTGGAAACCGAAACGAAATTCACTGTGAGTCGGAAAAGTACCAAACTTCGCCGAAACGTTTTTGTTTCAGTAAAATTTCGGTGAAATTTCGGAAATTTCGGTGAAATTTTTACAAGATTTCGTCCGAAATTTCGTACCGAAACCGAAACGTTTCGGTACGAAAAAGATTTAAAACCTTGATTAAGCTAGCAAGGAATAAAGTCTTGTTGCCTATTGGAAAAAGATTTAATTGATCTTGGCAATACATGCTACAATAGCGAAATTGCAGAAAATGAACATTTTATGCTCTCTTTTCCGTGAAGGAATCAAACTACTTTTTATCTCATCTCAAAACTTCCATTAAGAAAGACGCATTAGCGTAGGTGATGATGACATCAATGTTGACTCGGGATATGACCCAAAATGCCTGACAAGTCGCACCATATGTCATATCTTTTCTATATAGTACCCGTCTTCATGAACTGGCCAATTGTGAATTGTGCTTTAGAAATTGTTATAAGTGAATCGTTTTTTTTTTGAATGGTAAGTTATAAGTGAATCTTATTACCGATTTTTTATTTTAGTTTCACTCTCTCGGTCAGTATTAATTTTAGGAGGAAAAATCTGCAGGTCTAGAAGAATACAAGTCTGACAAGGGCAAATGCCAAGACCAGTTTGATTTATACAAGGAATGCAAAAAGAAAGAGGTAAGGTGTTTTCTTGTTAAAGATATAATATGATGTTCCTTTTTTCTGGTAGATTCGAAGACCAGTTTGATTTATACAAGGAATGCAAAAAGAAAGAGGTAAGGTGTTTTCCTGATAAAGATATAATATACTATTCCTTTTTTTCTGATAGATGCTTATTCATCGTTTGGTTTTTATTTTCTAATAGTAAAAGAATATGCATTGAGGTCATAAATAAAGGTTAAGGCTTCAGTCTCAACCTTGAGGTTGGAGGTTCGATCCCAGCTTACCTACCAAAAAAAGGACATAAATTAAGCCTCGAAAATCTAAGTATCTCTCTTTAAAGAAAGCTAATAAAAGTAATCAAACATGATTTAATAGGAGACATCGCAGATGGAGCATCAGTACATGATGAGGCTTGTGGTTTTTGTCATACCCAAAAATCTTTTGGACAAGAAAGGGACTAGGACAAATTGAATAAAGGGATCAAGTGGACCATACAGACAATGACGTTGGAAGTGGACTCTGTCCCATTTCGGTTTGGCCTGAAACTTTGTAGTCACTATGGCTTTCAATTGGTCATGTTTGGGGCCCAGAAGAACCAAGCATGTCTGGTTCATGATCACATTGAGGCTGTTCAACATGGTAATAAATAACCGAGGTTTATTTTAGGGGTATGATAAATTGACCCTCATATATATATATATATATATATATATATATTAAATCGACCCCCTATGTGGCTTTCTTTCTCCTCTTTCTCTCTCTAACCCAGAGGAGAGAGAAAGACACACAGGGAGTCGATTTAAGATATTTGGGGGTCGATTTATCACTGCCCTTATTTTATCCTTGATAGATTTTCTATCCTCTGTTGACACTGTCGTTGGAAAAAATGTTATTAGAACGAAATTTTATTTAAAAACCCTGTATATTCCAACTTCCATGATATACTTATTCAGACAACAGCCAATTCCAGGACCCTGTGGTGAACAGCCCCATTAGGACGTTCCATATCCAGATTCGGATTTGGCTCTAACTCTAAGTCGAATCCAAATACTACTGATTGAATCCTAACCATTTCTGATTTGGACCATCCATGGAAAATTCTGGATACAATCATACATCTGATACTGATCTAATCGAGGGGCATATCTATAATGACAAGCAGCTGCAACTAATACTTTTTCAAAAAAAAAAAGGAAAGAAAGAACAACCATAACCTTAGATGTATTAGAGGATATTATCTTCTCCAGCTAACAGTCATCCAATCCAAAAAGCAAAAAGAAGAATAAGGAAGATAGAACTTTCCATTTAAGGGTTCTTACTTCCTACATGGATTAGATTGGATCCCTACTGTCAACATTGCGTACTTGAGCTAGACCACGGTAGGTCACAATCTGATTGCATAATCAGATCCTGGGTTTGGATCCGAATTTGATTCGTTGGAGAGAAATCCTATCCAGAACCCATTGGAACTGTCAAGCCAGAAGAGCCAACTCACAACCTTTGCAGTCATGGTCATTATTGTGTTAGACAATTTTTATTGAATTTTAATGGAACTTAAGATTGAGTTTACAGGATTATTGAATATGAGGAATGGATTCTTTGGAGTGGATCCCATATTCATATTGATTTTCCCTCTAGCTGTCTTATAGGCTTATCTTTGATGTGATTTTTTTTCCTTATTTCTTGTTTTCTTGTATCTCAAACACTGTTGAGGGTTCATTATGATCAATTCACGGCAGTAGATCTTTCGTATCTCTGACTGTTATATGAATATGAAATGAGGCTTTCTAGTTATGCTCTTTATTGTAGAAGAGCATTATTGTAAAATAGGGAGATGAACTTTTCATTCCCCCCCTGTTAACGGAATTGTGGGCAGGCTTTAATGCTTTTTGAGCCATGTCTGATAAATTAAATGAGTAAGACCAAATATGCCAAAAAGTCAACATGTGCGGATGTCATCACATGCAAAAGCCGGGAGCGAAATGGCTTTCCGCGAAAGTGGCTAGCAACTCCCTAGTATTAAATAATATACTACGCAATCCATACTATGGAATCTAATCTGCATGAATGTGCTGGCAACAATTCAGAACTGACATATCAAAAAGCATAACAGAAAAACAATATAAAAACTGATCATGTTAACTGGCTGTAGTGGAGATGGTTTAGAAATTCAAAGATCTGACTAGAAAAGCTCCTGAATTTTGCTTAACTCAGAAACCTAGTCAACTACTCTTATGAGTCTTCACAAGTTTAGAAAGCATCTGTCTAAGCTGATATCTTTAATCTTGTTTTAAATTGATTTCACTAATCTTTTCTAATTACAAGCAACCCTAATGGGTAAACATATAGAACACTCCGGGGATAACCATAGAATAATAAAAAGATAATGATAAACATGAAAATTGATGAGACTAGAATAATCTTAATCTAACATAGCTACCTCATCTAGTTAGTTGCCGAAGTCTAATACTCAGGCAATCCAACCCGGTAAGATCTGGTGATCTTGTAACTCCCAACAGTGAGATATCAGTCTCTTAAGTATATATTTTTTTAAAAATTGACAAATATATTCATACCAGCAAAATTACAATGGGGACCAGTAGTCCCACTAGATTTACATAGTATGAATTGCCTAGTAGCATTCTCCTTGGCCCAAAAGAAAAACCCATTACCCCTCACATTACCCAATAGCCTCAATTTAATCGAATCCAGCAAAAAGTGCGAAATTTGTGGGACCCCCAAGTCAAGATCACGACCTGCCACGTCACACCGATTTCTCCACTGCAATCCGCTGGCAAATTCGATTTTCAAAAATCCCGCTCGAAGGCCCAGAGCTATTGTGCGCCCCTAACCGTGCACGATAGCCAACCACCCAACATCATCATCCGATCTCCGGTGGCCTCCACCTCGAACCACTACCTAACACAGACGGCTCCCCATTAAAAATATATCAAGTTCTTCCACCGTCTTCTCTAAAACCTACTTCCACTAACCGAAAAAACATCCCATCCAAAAGTATACTCCTAGCCCTAACCCTAAACCGTAACCCTGCTACTCTCCCACCTCCTTCCCCAATCAACCCTAACCCTAATAACCCTAAACTCCCCTCCTCTTCCTCCTCCTTCAAACCTTAACTCTATAGGGTTCATTGCCGCTATCCACAACCTCCCTCACTTCCATATCCAATCTCCTCCTTTTCCCCTGAATCCGAATACCCTTTTCCTTACATCGGCCCCTTCCACAGCCTCCAACAACTCCCCCATCCATTTTCTCCATCAACCCTAATAAGATCCGGCCCTTTCACCATTAAATCCGGCCTTCTCGAGCCCAGCTCCGGCCATTCCGCCCTATATATGGCCCCCGGCTTTCCATGACCCCCGAATCCGATTATCCACGGCCTCTACGGCTTCGCATCGCTTATAGTTGGCCTTCCACGGCTCTAGGTATAGCACCCCACGGCCTTTCACGGCCACCGGCAACCTTCACGATTTTTCCGGGCTCCAGATCCAGCTTCACGGCCTCCATGGCTTCAGATCCGGCCTCCATGGCTCCCAATCCAGCCTCCACGGCCCCAGATTCTGCCTCCACAGCCCCAGATCCTGCCTCCACAGCCCTAGATCTAGCCACCACGGAAAAGCCACGTTCCAGATCTGGCCTCCATGGTTCTCGATTCGGCCTCCGCGGCTATCTTTTGCCAATCATGGGAGAGACGGTAAAAAGAGGGTTAGCAATGGGGAGAGAAAGAGAGGGAAACGAGCGAGAGAGAGGGAGAGAGAAAGGGAGCGAGACGAGAGAGAGGAAGATGTGGGAGAGAGAAAGACGAGAGGGAGAAACCACCTCCCTCTCTAGGTCGACGCCCTAGGGAGGGAGCTTTTTTTATTGCCATTTTTTTCGCTTTTTTGATCGCCCTCACAATGAGCCTTTGTTTTGGTCGTTTGCGGCTTTATACGTCTCTCAAGTATATGAATCGACATAAAATGGGCAAGGTAGGCCTCGATGGGTGAGTCCTCATGTGCCGATTTTGGGTATCAATTCTCATGGGAATGGAATAACGATTTTTCTCATGGGCTGGTTTTGGATACCGATTCTCTTGGGAATGCAATTATGCATTTTCTCATGGGCCGGTTTTGAATATTAATCCTCATGGCTTACTCCATTCCTCATGGGCTGGTTTCGGGGGGCGATAACTTCTAGTGGCAACGTTGGGGAAAACACGATGATTCTATGAATAGAGGAAAGTGGATGGTGTTTTTCTTCTTTCTTTTTTTGATGGGTAAGCTGGGGTTAGGCAGGACCCCTACCAGATATATTAATTGAAATCGAAAGATATACAAGGAGCAAGAGAGCAATCCCTAACATAAAGGGGAAAACAAAGAAGCAACAAGCCAAACAAAAGCAACAAAACAGGGCGAAACCCCAAGATACAAGACAAGCCCGAAACATGGGCAAAGCTCCCACACTGCAGGGGGGACAATAGCAACCCACCAAGCAAGGACCGGAGAAAAGTAGCTACAGCCCACTGAGGATCAGAACCTTCCAGGGATAAGGCCTTTGAAAGCTGGTGGAGTTCGAAACCCAGGTAGGGGAGGAACAAAAGGTAAAACCTTCCCTTTCTTTTTTGAGACTAAATTCCAGGGTTCTCCATTGGAAGAAGAGGGAATAGAAGCTGAATTAGATAATGGGCTATCTAATGGGGGCTTACTACTATTAATCACATTTGTTATCACAGTTGCTTTGCCTTTGTCAATTGCGTCTGGGGGAATCGGGGTGATGGTTTCTCCCTTGGATACCATATTTCCTTGATCACAGAGGGCATCAAATCTGTTATAGAGAAGATTCTGATTAGGAGGCAAGCTCCTACAGGTAGGAAGAAGATTTTCGGGAGAAGACTTAGCTTGCTCAGGGACTACACTCTTTTGGACAGGTTTCCAAACCTTTTTGGGGACCACATGAGAAGAAATTAAGGTACAATTCTCCAAAGAATGGCTGAAATCTTTGCACCTAGAACATGCCTTGGGCTTCCAATCATAAACAATTTCTTGAATGATCTCCCCAGAGGAAGTTTTAAGCTTTATAGAATCAGGGAGGTCTTGCTCAGCTGAAATTTGGATGCAAAATCTTGCAAAGTGGAGTCTTGAAGTTTCAGCTGTGTGGGTATCCATGTAAAGTGGCTTTCCGATCATGCTTCCAATTCTACTCAAGCAGTGAGGGTTCCAGAATTTGAGGTGAAGCCCAGGAAGACGAACCCAAATTGGGATTTCTGGCAATTTTTTCTTTTCAAGTAAGGAATCAGAATCCCACCTCTGCAATATAAGAGGTTTTCCTCCATAATGGAGGTTGTTGCCTTCCAGGACTCTAGTACATTCTTCAGAGCAAGAGAACTTTAGCAAAAGGAATCCATTTTGCAGAGAAACAACTTGGAGAGGGCCAGTAAGGTTCCATTTCCTAGAAAGGGTATCTTTAAGAGTGGAGAAGAATGGCCGTCTCCCAAGGAAATACCCCACCAGACAATTTGCCCACTGATTTTCATACCTTTGGATCTCTTCATCTTGAAAAAGAATTTCCAGATTTGATTTTTCTTCCTTAGCTGGTGAAATTTCTGTGAGATTAGTTGGGATAGGATGCCTTGCAGTGCAAGGAGTGGAATTCTGATCATTGAACAGATTTTTCCAAGGGAGATTTACAGCTGGTAGTAGATCAACTATATTTGCTGAAGAAATCTCCTTCCCTATTGCCTTTGCATCAGAAAGACCACCATTGTTCTTGAGAGGGCCAACACCAGCTGAATTTGGAGCAGTAATGCAAATAACAGGAGAAACTAGAGGGTCTCTGCTTGAACCGAAGTTGGAAGAGATCACTGGATAATCATTACCAGGGGCGAGGATGGTAGTGGCTGGATTGGGAACAAAGCCATCCACAGGAGATCCATGATTAGCAATGGTAGGAAGACCATGGAGGTCCTTTTCAATGGGATATGAAGAATGCGGGTAAAGAGCATGGTTTTAAATTTAGGGGAATTGTGCTAAAGGTGACGGGAAAGGGGTGTGTAGAGGCATGGTTTTAAATTTCGACCGAAATCCAAAATTTCGAATTTCGGCCTTTACCAAATTTCGGCTGAAATTTTGAAATGAATTAAATAAGCTTTTTTAATTATTTCGAAATTTCAGGGGTTCGAAATTGGTTCCGAAACCGAAATTTTAAACCATGTGTAGAGGGATCAATGGACCTAGGTGGTCCAATGGATCTGAATGTTAATGGACGGGATTTGGGCACAATAGCTGGCTCATAACCGTGTCCATTGGATCCATATCGGTCTGAAATTATATTGGATTGTGACCCAAATATACCCACAAAATCCGATGAAGCATCCTAGATCCGAATGGAGGGCGCCAATGAATGAAAATGCCTTCATATTTTCATTCATTTATGTCTCTATTCATGAGGTCTATTTTCGTAGTATTAAAAAATCCTACTCAAAATGACAATCAACATTTCATTTTCCCACTTTTTGTTTCGATGACAATTCTCTCTCTCTCTCTCTCTCTCTCTCTCTCTCTCTCTCTTCTTCCCTATTCCCCTTTTTTCGAAGGGTAAGATGGGGTTTGGCAAGACAACTACCAGTGAATTAATGATGAAAAGTTATACAACATTGATTACAAACGTTGATATGGGATTCCAGAGGAATCGTCAAATACAATTTTTTTGGAGGGGGGAATGGAATGGAGAGGAATACTTTCTCCTTTGCAAGGGCAATCAAATTTTGAAAGAAAATCTGCTGCTCTATTGGCCTCTCTCCATGTATGGGATAGCTTCCAGCTTTTGAAGGTGGAAAGTGTTTCCTTGATTGCAGATAATGTGGTTAGTTTCTTCCATGGGCAGTTGCATTTACCTGTTATGACTTGAACTGCCAGGAGGAGAAGTATCGGTATTAATTTTGACAATTCCTAGCTCAGGTTTGTCTCAAATGCCGCATATTGGCTGGCTTAGGAGTTTTCGTGTAGATCGTGATCCAAAAAACCTAATTCTGTATAATATAAGTAGGACACTCTGTTGGATGGTTCGATTCGAAATAGATCGTGACCCAGACTCAGAACGTACGATCGGATCCGACTGATAAGGGATCCAAATGGATTCTAGCCAAGACATAGGTGGATCGGATCCGTTGACATCCCTAGGCCATTAAGCTATCCTTCTATTTCTTAAGAAGCAACTACCAATTTGCCATTTACTGGGCCTTTATGTAGCAGATCTTTATCCATAATTTATTCTGACCATAATTTTTCTTCAATCACATAGGAATAAAATATTAAAACAATTTTTATAGTATTAAATGCATAAAAAAGCTTTAGAATAAGCAATGATTACTCAATGTTTAGGATTTAGTTACGTATTACATTTGAAAGCAAATGAATTCAAATTTAAACAAGGAATCAGACTAATGTCTTCCTAAATCCATTGACTTTTGAAAACCAGAAAAATGTCTAATTTTTCTTCTCTACCTAATCTTCATTCAGTGTCAGTATTTTTTATTTGGGAAATATCGGATAATTTTCCAATTCTCTGTTGTTTAGAGCACTCTTATCATCCTCAAAACTGCATGGGCATGCTATGCTAGCGTTCCTTCCAACGAAATGAGAGGCATTTCTATAATAACTCTCTCCCTAGTTTGCCATAAAAAATTTTATATTTTCGAACATGCTTTTCCTGATATCACCTGTATGGATATATCACTACTGTCCTATTCTTGGCTGTTGAGTCTGTGCTTGGCGTGTATTAGACCTCTTTGTTCTGTCTCAATTCCTCTGCTACTCTTAACTACGATGTTTTTCGTGTAATATTTTCTTTCTTTTAACAGAGGGAAGCTCGACTAGAACGCAACAGAAAGAGATCTTTCTTCCAGTAAACTTCAATAGAAGAAATGATAGTCTTGTAATAAGGTGAAGGATCTCCTCAAATCCTTTTTTACTGTGTAGGAAAACAAAAGAACATTGGATAGTTAGCCAGAGAACATATTATGAGCTCCGAGCGATTTATTTCCTTGGAAAGGGGGGTTAAATTTTTCTGATGAAATTAAATGTTGTTGCTTCATCAATTGTAGATCCAAAAGGGGTTTTCGTGAAATCATTTACACTTTGGTGCCATGTGAAGTACACAAAGAGGACCATCTTGATGCATATTCTTTTATACAATGATCATGTACTCTGTAATGGGTTTTCCTTAACAGGCAGTCGCCATTGAATGGAAAAATCAGGTTTTTCTATTTGTTATGTGTAACTCTGATATTGTTGCTGCATCTTATCAATTTCAGTAGTTTCCCTAAATAGGAAAAGGTGGCACTTTGTGTTGACTATGGTGTATGAGCTGGGACCTATTATTCCAGGTGAGGGTCCCATTGGTCCCAACCAATGGGAGCTTGCTGACTTACAATCTGTGCAGATCACTCGTTTGAGATTGTGACAACTGATTGTTAGCCCCAAACCTATTATCGGTCTCAAATTCAAATGTAATTTTGAGTCTAATAATAGGTTTTGGGCTCACAATCTCAAATGAACAGGCCCTGTTCGTTTGAGATTATGACAACCGATGGTGAGCTGCCAAACCGATTATTGTACTCAGACTGATGGTTTGGGGTCACCATCGGTTGTAATCTCAAACGAACAGGGCCTAAACAGGTTGTCTTCCACCAAACCACTGTTTTCCTTAGGCTCCATCTGGTTGCCATATTTTGAGGGGAAATAGAGGAATTTCTAGAGGATTTCTCATGCCATGTCGGCTGAGCTGGCAAAGGGAAATCTGTCCCCTCCGAATATGAGATTCAAAGGAAACCTCTCTCTCTCTCCATCAATTGTAGTGCCCACAAAGTCAACAATGCTGATTGTTTTGGATTTTGAGAACAGATTGTGAGTCGAAAACTGATTATTGGATTTAGAATTATGTCTAAACTTGAGTCCAATAATAGGCTTCTGACTTACAATCGGTGCTCAAAATCCACACAAAAAAAAAGGCCCTCATAAATTATGGGAAGTGATATATTCGACCCCACGTTTCCCTCGGCCACCCCCCAGTCTTTTAGACTTTTACACCACCCTAGGAAGAAAAAGGGGTCAATATATCATTTGCCTTGTACACATACATTATATACAAAATTGAGTGGAGCCCACGGCCATGCGTTTTTCTGTGTGAAATGTACATTATTAATTTAGAGTAGTGAGAAAGCTCCCTCATATCGGGGGATATTTTTATTGGAAATTATTTTGATGGGAAATAAATTTTCTAGCATTTGGAAAACTCATTTTTCATGATTTCTTTCCTGAAATAATTAGCTTTTGGAAAATTTCAAACCCACTAGACCTTGGATAATTTTTACCTTGAATTTTTTTTTTTCCATATTATTCCCTAGATGCACCTATGTAGGAGAAGTGAGAGGAGACACCATGGCTCCATTTGTATAGAAACAAATTTTACGTCCATTTTTTATTTATTTTTACTTCGAAAGAAACGGAGCCCTTGTAAAAATGAACATAAAACAAATTTTACGTCTATTTTTACGTCCAAAGAAACGGAGAGGGGTAAAAAGAAGCAGACTTGGGCATTATTTGAGGTGCTATAATTTTTGGGAAAAAGTCTTGGAAGGAAAAACTGTAAAAATTTGTTGCTTGAACCACTGTGGCTCAAGTTTTGCTTAGAGGGGCCTTCACTGTATAATGATATCTCTCTAAATAGACCATAATCATGCCATTTCCTCCTAAGTCCTAAATCAAAATATAAGGAAAAAAAAATCCAAAGGAAACAATTTTCCTCTGGAAATGTTTTTCCCGCTATTCAAACACCCTATTAAAGAAATGGGAAATGATATTTACGACCCTTTTGATCACAAGGGACACCCATTGCCGGTGTTATTTGCAATCAAAGCCACTGGATTTTTCTGAAATCAAGTACATGAGCCCTCTTTTTGTCATTGATCCACTGACGCGGGTGTCCCTGGTGATTAAAAGGGGCGTAAATATCACTTTTCTAGGGCATTAATAATACAACATCCGCCGGTTTGGCAACCTCGCCGGAGCCGGGCGAAGGCTATTGCATTTTTTTAACCCTAACCCAGCTCTCTCTCTTGTCTTTATTTCCCCTTTGTTCCTTCCTTTTCCCCAACAAAACCCTAATCTCCAGCTTCTTCAAACTGTTTTTTGTCTTCTTTGAAAACCTAGGGCCTTTGTCCCCTCGGGTTCTTCTCATTTTTCTCTTCAAACCCTAATTTTCCACCTCCCCCCCCCCTTTTCACTCTGTTGCTCTTCTTCGAGAAAAATCTAGGGTTTATTAAAGGCTCTTAAAATGTTGAGGAAAGATTATTGAATTCTATCCGATAAATAAGGAATAGAATCGAAGAGAAAGAGATAAAAAGGGGGAAAATGTATAGAGATCGAGGAGGAGGTGGGACCAAGCCAGAGATCGGTCCTCTTGATCGAAAGCGAATCAATGATGCCCTAGACAAGCATCTTGAGAAATCCTCACCGTCCACTTCGAAGGGATTGAACGGCAAGGATAAGGACAGATTGTCCGTGCCGTCGACCTCGTCCGGCAAGCTTCCGGATCACAGGGACACACGCTCTGCCGCTATGTCTAAGGACAAGGGCTCTGAAGGTTATTTTTTAAAGTGATTTTCCCTTTTTGTGTGTTTTTTTTTTGGTGGGTTGTGTTTATTTTCGTGTAATTGATGGAATCTGTGTTGGGTTTTTTATTTGGTTTTGATAATTAGTTTGATTTAGTTGAGGATTTATTGGCACTTTTGGGATTTAGACTGTTTGGCGTTTTGGATTGGAGTTTAGGGTTTTGTAGATTTAAATGTTTTGGAAGCATAAAAGATGGTTTATATTATAGGTTTTAATATTGAATTAAAAGTTTTTAAAACTTCTTTTCCCTTCTTGTATTTTTTTGGGTGGGTTGGGTTGGGTTTATTTTTGTGTGATTGATGGAGCCTGTGTGGGGTTTTTGATCTGGTTGTGATAATAACTTCGATTTAGTTGAGCATTTCTTGGCAGTTTTGGGCTTTAGACTGTTTGGCGTTTTGGATTTGAGTTTTGGGTTTTGTAGATTTAAATGTTTTGGCAGCATAAAGGATGAACTTTGATACCTTAGAAAAATGGCAATAAATGGGAAATTGGTATCTTTAATTTTCTGTCTGGAACCAATAACACATCTTTGGTAGGAATTCTGGATGAAAGCGGTATTAATATTCTTAAACCTTTAACTTTTTGGATGATTCAAATGCTTCAATCTTTGTTTGGCTCATTTTCTTTATGCCCAAAATCTATATTAAATTTCTTGCTAATCCTTTATACACGGGAGTCCATATGGAACAGAGGAATTCTATTTTAGTCGCAACTTGAATGCATGTTGGTAGAAAATGCTATGATTATAAGTTTCATCCAGGTGGGTAGCCCAAAGGACCACAATCCTTAAGATCAAGTGTCAGTGATTGTATAATATCCTAAAACTTCCTAGCCAGAATTGTTACCTTTGCTCCCATTTATGTTGATAGATATTAATCGGTGTATGAAATGATCAGTCTCTTGTACTAACATGAACATGTTTCTCTTGATATGAAAAGAAAAAAAAATGAGAAAAATCTCAATGGAGTGTATCCGTTGTACTTTCCTCATGTACATTTTATGCTCTGCCTTCCACTCAGGGTTACTCTCTTACTTCGTAATCTTGTGTCTCGATGATTCAGATCTTAAAATGAATTATTTTTAATTTGTTGACACCTATCTTGCTTTGATTCAGATCTTAAAATGAATTATTTTTAATTTGTTGACACCTATCTTGCTTTTGCTTTGTGCTGCTTCTTGTAACTAAGTGGCACCTTGATCTGACATGTGAATTACCTTGCCCGGTCCTCTTAAAATCCTAGTGTCCCTATCTTGAAATGTTAAACACCACCAGGCAGGCATTACATCTCAGGAAAACCCTCTCCTGATATGCCTACCACACATTACATCCAAGGACATTAATTATTTATTTTTTGCTTCTCTAAGACCATTCTAAACAACAATCAATGCCCGCTTGTTCCTCATAAAATGGCTGATAAACATGTGTTTTTCTTCAGTATAGTCTTTCATGATGGAACTTAAGGAGTCAAGCTAAGAGCTAGTTTGTGTGTGCAATCTAATCCGGTGGTGGGTCCTATTTCTGTGTAAATTTGTAATCTTAAAATTTTAGACTACTTGTTTGCACATAAATTGCACCCATGATGGAATTAGATTGCATCCACAAACTGATCCCAATATTATTTTCTTTTTGCCTTTTAATGATTGAGCATAGGAGTCTTTGTTCTAAGAAAAATGCTACAAAAGAAATTCACTTTTATGCTCCTTCCTAAAAGACATTGGGCCCCACTTCTGCCTTGTCTGCACATTGAAATCTGTTGATCAGATTGGAAACTTTAGCCTGTTCTAAAAGGCGGCCGCCTAGGTGCTGGGCGCAGAAAAAACGACCCGCCCAGGCCCTGGGCGTTTAAAAAAGCGGTCTCACCGCTTGAGCGTTATTAAGCTGCCGCCCAGGCGAGGCGCCGCTGAGCGTGGGCCTGGGCGGGGCGGGTTGGGTTTGAAGACTCAGATGAAGATAGAGTCTTGGTCTTGGAGGGAAAGGACAATGATTGGTGAAGACTGAAGAAGTGCTTGGATTTTAATCTTTTTTTTGTCATGGATTTCAACATTGTTAAATACTTAAATTATTAAGTACTTTATGCTTAATTTCTTATTATGTTTTTTACTTTTTGTTATTATTTTAATGTTTAGTGCTTATGCATAAAATGGTTTGGATTGTTATGTATTCAAGTATTTATATTTTATATAAAAAAATGCAAGATATTATGAAAATATATTAATATCTAAAAAAAAATGAAAAATGGCTAAAAATGCCTGGGCGCCGCCTGGGCGCTGGGAGGTCAGTCAGCCGCCCAGTGCTTTTTAGAACTCTATTGTCTTTAGGTCTAGCCAAATGCTATTGAGAACAACATGATTGGATGATCCTAGGCCCTTATTCCATCAAGCCTCATTTGGGGTCCGTAAAGAAGCTAAACCGTTGATTTTTGTAGTCCTTTTATCTTGATCATGGGATGCCCATTCGGGATAGGACCAAGGCCATTTGGATTGCCTCATGATGTTCCACAATATTAACGGTCTTGATTTCACATACATGCCCACTATGCCTCTCCATAGGACCCAAAAATTTCCATTACCATTAATCATAAAAGTGATACCTATTTCAAGTTTTCTTGATTTCACATACATTGCCCCCCTGCCCCCCCCCCCCCCCCCCCCCCCCCCCCGTCCCTCCACAGGACCCAAAAATCCTTTACCATTGATCATAAAAGGGTTTCAGTTTATCTTACTGCTTAAAGATTACACTTATTTGCTTATTCATGGATGCCTTCTATTGCTCACTTTGATGTGTTCCTTTTCATTAAAAGAGTTTGGCCTTATTGTTTCTCCGACCACATTTTCAATGGCCCATATTTGTTGAGAAACTAGAAAATGTTTTAAAGTAGGCATTTTCAATGGCACATATGGGGTTGAGAAACTAGAAAAAAGTTTCAAAGTGGGCGAATTTTTAGGTGCATTCTTACCTCCAAGTTTAATGCCATCATGCTTGCTAATTTGCTAATGACTTTCTTGTTTTTGCTTTGCCGGCAGAAGAATCTGAAACAGACAGTGAAGAATCAGATGTTAGTGGTTCCGATGGGGATGACACATCTTGGATCTCATGGTTTTGTAATCTGCGAGGAAATGAGTTCTTCTGCGAAGTTGATGATGAGTACATCCAAGATGATTTTAATCTCTGTGGATTGAGTAGTCAAGTTCCGTATTATGATTATGCCCTTGATCTGATTTTGGATGTTGAATCCTCTCATGGTAATCTTTATTTCTTTTATACTTTATTGCTTTTGTCGTTGATGGATTCTTGTCATTGAATCAAAGATATTAGTCGAAAATGGTTATGTGAAATCATGCACACTTTTTGCGTAGTTGTTGCCATGATCTGATAAAGCATATGGTTATTTATATTTTTGGCTTAGTGCTTTATCTATGTGCTGTTGAGTTACCATTTTTACATGCTTCATCTTTTGATATATAATTATATTTTTTTCAACTAAATTTTTGGTCTTGTCAAAATTTTTTACGAGTCATAAAATTAAGAAATCGAGTCACGGGTTCACAACTATGGAAACACGTGTTAGAAGATCGGCCAACGGGGTTGCGGATAACTTAGCAATGACGGGGTCCATTTGGAGGCCCTGGAGCAATATGATTTTCTTCCTCCTTGACCTCTTTATGTCTGTTTGTCTTGATTATGTTTATGCTCTTATCTTGTATTTTTTACTCTTTTCCTCATTTATTTTCATTGTATTCGACCATCTCAGTCTCTCTCTCTTTTTTTTTTTGATGACGACCATCTCAGTCTCTCTTAATCAATGAATTCTTGACCATTCCAAAAAAAAATTAAGAGGAAACACATAGGAAGCGAGCTTCCCATTGAACTAGGAAGTTTTAGGTAACTATGGGTCAAATAAAATCAAAGCAAAAAGAAAGGAGGAGCAAAATATGAAAAAAGAACAACCCCAAAAAAATCAATGGGGCAAGCAATCAAACAAAAGTGAAATTTTCTTTGTCAGATCAGGAAAGATGACCCACATCTGGCCAATTGATACACGTTGAAAATTGGTGTCGTTCACCTCGACCAAATCCAAAATTTCTTCAATAGCAACGGAAAATCTCCATAGGTATGGAACAATTTCTCCTATCCACCGGACCACATTAAGAGAATCCCCTCGACGATGAGCGAAACAAGGTTCATGCTCTACAATTCTGATTCCTCTGAGCAAAGCCAAGACCTCCGCCTCGTTAGAATTACAAGCTCCAATTGGCCCTGAATTGTCTAAGGTAGTCACTGCTCCCAAATTGCATATGAGATCACCAATTCTTGCCAGGCACGAATTCCATAAACTCAAACCATCGAAATTTAGTTTGGGAAATCTTTTTTATGGGCGGTGGGGTTTTGAGGAGAAAGCCATTGGGGAGAAGGGCGCTGTACCTTGATTCGGCTTTAGCTCAGACTAATCTCCTCCAATTAAAATGGATGGTGGAATGTGAAACACCCCTAAAACAAGGGAAGAATCACTCCCAACTGCAGACCTCCCGTACAGATGTGCTGCTGAATGAATCGAACACCTTACGAGTACCCTTTAAAAACCCTTCTATTCCTTCCTTCCAAACTATAACAAAGAGAAACATAGCTCAAAGAGTGTGGCTTCTAGCAGTTCAAGGTCTAGCAGTTCAAGGTGCGAAGACCTGGGGTGTATGAGATATTTCTACTTTATAGAAGCCTAAAATCCCTGGGTAGCCTTTCGTCTTCAACTTCTATGCCGTCCATTTCTTTCCACTGTCAAAGGATGTATGCTGATTTTGTTCAATCTTGATTTAGTGAATCTTCAACCGAGATGATTTCAAATGTCTTTCACTCAATTGCATGTTCAATCTATAGGAGAAAAAGAATAAAAGATTGCAGCACAAGACTAGGATGGCCCGTTTTAAGAACTTCTTAGGGATGGTTCCAATATTTTTAAAAGGTCTCATGTTGCTGTCATTGACCCATTGGGGTTCCACGGAGCTGAAGAAATGCAACCTATAGAGTGGGCTCTCAGGCATGCATTCATTTATTAATTATTGTTCTTTAGCAGCAAGTTTTTGGGAGGTCTGAGATGAGATGCTTCTTTTTTGTTTGGTAAATGGAAAAGCATTGTTTTAAGCTGGATAAATATTAGTATGAACAATAATGAGTAAGTGCCTCCATAAAATGTAACCCATCTGTTAAACATACCCCCAGCTTTTTCACTAGTTGCACCAAAATTTGCAATTTTTTTTTTTGAATGGCACACCAAAATTTGCAAGTTCATCCACTGCTGTTCGAGACTTCTTTGTAAGTATGAGATGCTAGAATGTCTCATACTTAAGTGTGGGATATACTCCTGCTGAGAAAAGAAATCTTTGTTGATGCAACTCCTCAAGTTCCGGTACTGTTCTATTTTATCAATGTGGAGAGTATTCAAAGATGCAAACGTTCATCGCGATGGTCATATTCTGGTTTAGCTGGGATGAAACTTCATAACTAGTTTACTGTGCCTCCATTTTTGTCTCCAAGACCTTCTTTGTCATAGAAGTTACTACTATCAATTCGGTCCATCTATATGGGATGTAGTTAGAAAATGACTTCAAAGTGGTCTGCTTTCCTGTTTTGCGTGAGGAACATGCAAAATATATGCATTTTTAGTTGTACTAATTATGCAAATAAACATTCCCTCTTCTTGAATTGCAATTCACTCTAGAGATATGATCCCGCTAAATTCCTTTAAAGTAAGGAAACCACTGGCCATTCAAAAAAAGTAAGGAAACCACTGTGCAAGTCGCAGAAATATAAGTAGTATTATGTAAAATCTATATATGCAGTACTTATAGATGTGTTATATGCAAATATCTTCTGGAATCAAAATATCTGATGTGGACGGACTGATAATAATATATCCATATTTATCTTTCCAGCAACCCATGCGTCCTTACCCGAGAGGCAAGCTTGGCATTTTTGGCTTTTCTGCTGGAATATATTTACAAGTTCTATTGTAGAGACTGCTGTTTTTACTCTATCACTATCTACTAAGGCTTCATCTCTGTACCTCAGTATTATTCCAGGCTCTGTGTAATTCACCCTCTGAAAATATTTACAAAGATCTCTTTCCCCGCTATTATATCCCAGTAATTCATCTAAATACTTTCTGGATTATATTATTTGGAAATAGCTGCCTTCTAAACAAAAGAAGATCATCAAATAACTCCTTAATTAACCAGGATATAATTTCTCCTAATCCTTCCTGTTGGATATGGCTTATGATATGAAATTTGTATTGACCACGGATGTGTGCAGGTGATATGTATACTGAGGAACAGAATGAATTGGTTGAATCTGCGGCTGAGATGCTTTATGGTCTGATTCATGTCCGATATATACTAACCAGCAAAGGGATGTCAGCAATGGTATAATCTTTCATCGACCTATTTCTGTTGTTGCTGGGCTGGTGTTTTCTTTTCTTTTCTTTTTTTTTTGGGAAGAGGGACGAAGGGGGGCGTATTCCTTTTGTTGCTGTTGTCTTCATGGATTCACAATTTTGCATTTTGGCTGAGGTTGCTAATTGGGAATTTTTACAGCTCAACAAGTACAAAAACTATGATTTTGGTAGATGCCCTAGAGTTTACTGCTGTGGTCAGCCCTGTCTTCCAGTTGGTCAATCAGACATTCCTCGATCGAGTACAGTGAAAATTTACTGCCCCAAATGTGAAGATATTTATTATCCAAGATCCAAGTACCAAGGCAGTATCCTTCCTTGTCACTAATTTTCGTTGAATTTTAATGCATGCATCCTTAGTGTTTTCATTTTCTTGCTTCGAACTTTGTACTGAGAAGCAGTTTAGTTCCTCTTTGAATAACTAAAAATTTATTTGATCTAACTTATATGCAAATGGTTTGGAAGCTGAATGTGAGTATTTGCAGATAATTCTTACATTAGTTTTGGTAATGATATTGTACAATTTGCAAATATGTTCAAATTAAAGTATTATTATTTGCAAATAAGAACCAATTTGGGTGGCTTCCAAAGAGGCCCTAAATTTTGCAGAGTCAGAAAGAGACCTATTACTAGCTGCAACTTGGGTATGCCTTCTCTTGACCACAAGCAAATAGAAAGAGATCGTCCTTGTGGAGGTTAAAAATGGACAGATTTGTGAAGGTAATATACCTGTCCATTTTAACCTCCACAAATCGAAGGGTTGGGATGATCCTATGGAGCTGATTTTTTGGGCACACCCTATCTATGCGAGGGCCCATCAAATGAATGGTTTGCATCACCCAAATAATTTGGGCCCACACTATATTTTAAGTCGACGAGGTAGATAGCTATCTACTCGATCGAGTAGATACACTCTTCTCTCTCTCTCTCTCTCTCTCTCTCTCTATATATATATATATATATATATATATATATATATATATATATATATATAATACCATGAAAAATGTGTACAAAATCCTGGCCAACTGTTCATCTTTGCATTAAATACTTTCAATATTATTACCCATCTACTCATGCTCCCTGTCATGGAAATTTTCTTGACTACACCCTAGATATTGATGGAGCTTATTTCGGCACCACATTTCCTCACCTGTTTCTGATGACTTATGGACACCTCAAACCACAGAAGGCGTCGCAGAGCTATGTTCCGAGAATATTTGGCTTCAAGATTCACAAGCCTTGACACTGTACTTGTCCGACCGCACACTCGGGGGTAAGAATTCCAAGATCCACGGTTACAGCTTGCTTATACTCAAGGAATAGTTTCCTTCTCACATGGAATTTGCCCTGGCAAGAGTGTGTGCCTAGAAAATATAATTGTTTGTGCCTAGAAAATACATTTGTATCTCTTTTAATATATTGAAGAAATGCTTGAAAAGTGAGTTGACCTACTTGTCAAGCTATTGTGCCTTTCTTAATTTAGCTGTTGTATTCAGAGAGCATGTTTAAGGTTTTCATGGCTGAGAATTTGAGTGCTTTGCATTTCGGGTTATGGCTCGGCCTTTTGTTTTGGGTTATAAATTTCATGTTTTGTTCACCTGACACCCATGGGTAATACCCTTTTATTCATGTTCTGAGGGGCATTGGACACTGGATGTTAGATGGCTATTTTCCTGATTTCCTTGTAAAATTCACAAGCATACCATCCATATGTAATATGAAACCTATGGTAGAGCCTTCAGAAGTGAGTTGTTTTTTTCTCGTCTCCTTGCATGTATGATGTTGAAGATTTCATCTTTGATGTGGCAATTATTTGAGTAGAGAAATTACTTTGGTTTTTATGCCAAATTCATTATGCGGAACATGGGATTCTATTTTCATGTTTAATTTTTAATTGTTCATGGTCTGGATGATTGAGGCTCAACTATCCTATGTTTCTTGCCATAAAGCCACTGTGGTCAGCAGGTTAGGCTCCATTCTCTTCATTTCACTTGGCCCTTTCTATTGAGATTGCTCCTCTTGCTTTAGTTCTTCTGCTTTCTCTTGCTCTACCACTGAGCTACTGAGGAACAACAACTGGAGATCTATGAGATTCAACTCCCATTCCCAACCCATGACCAATATGAATATGTTGGATATCTGGACTCAATTGGTGAAATAGTATCTCTCCAAAAAAACCACTGAGCTACCGAGGAACAATGGGAGAATAGATCTCATAGCATTCAACTCCCGTTCCCAACGCCAAAACATGAAAATAAAGCTATACTCCTTCCTAGAAGACACTTGTGGAGTTCTGCTCTGTGTACTTTACATGATCGGATCTTGACTCTGTCGATCCAAATGGCAACCATAAGTCGGCCAAATGCTGTTGAAACCCCTCGTTCAGGGTTTTGCCAACAAAAGCTATACTGTCTGGGATTGGAGGAAGACCATCAGGGTTGCCTCTTGGTGTTCTATAAGATCAACTGTATCCGTTTGAGACTGGGCGAAGACCATCATGGTTTCCACTTGATGTTCTATACTATAAACGGTCTTTATTTTACATACATGCCCCTGTATGCTCCTTTGTAGGATCCAAAAATAGCCTTCTACCAATGATCATGAAAATGATTTCTTGCGTAGTCTTTCTCTTTATATTTTTAACTTTCCCACTTCGAGTAAGGGAATGTATGGCAACCATGAAAAAAATATTCCATGGAAAATTGTAGCTCCAGTTGTGAGGGATGGGAAAGGGAGTGACTTGAGAGGGTGGAAGTAGGGGGGGATCATGGAAGATCCCTGAAAAAAACAGAAAAAAAACCCTAATTTAAAGTGCGCATCTTTTCATTGTTTTTTAGAGATTTCTAATGTTCTTTCCGTGCTCTCTGCGCTCGGCCCTGTCAAGTCTCTCCCTCTCCCTGGGCCAACGACGTTTCATGGTTGCCAAACATGCCCTAAAACTTCTCACCCCAGGAACTCAGGTCTATATTTTTTATTTGAGTTAGATTTGAATGGTTTTCCCAAGTATAAGATGTAGATCTTGAGCAAACCAGAGGAAATCTACCACTGTCGAACCGGGTTCATATGAAGGCTTCAAACCTGAACCTGAACTGGTTTTGAATGGTTTTCCAAAGGCCTTGTTTGGAATGTTAGAATTTTTTTGGAAAGGTTTGGAAATGAAATACATTACTAAAATTTCCTACTCTTTTTACACAAAAAATAGAGGTTGCTTCAAACTCTACTGAGCGCTGCCCAGAAATCAAACTCTACTGAGCGCTGCCCAAAAATCATCCTTTCACTCTTTTCTGAGGGGCTGAGGTTACTCTCGGTAAAATGAATGCTTTAAGCTCAGCTATTCACCAAAAGAGTGACAAGTTTTGCTTAGAATATAACTTGAACCAACCCTCTTCAATTTTTACTTAGAAGGACCATTGATTTATGCTACCATCCCTCTAAATTAACCATAAACATATCATTTCCCCTCTAAATTGTGGAAAGAAAATATTTTTCAAAGATTTTTTCTTTTACACAACATATAATTTATTTTCTTAAAATAAAAAAAAAACATTGGGCCCAGTTGGATCGGGCTCTTTTGCTAATAAATGACTGGAAATCGACCAACCTAACTCGATCCATCAGATAAACCTAAAATTGATGATGTTGGGTTTGGATCTTTCCATAACGAGATGGTGGTTAAGGGGGGCCTAATTTGGGTCAAGTGGTCAACCTTTAATCGAAACAAATCTTGAGCGCAGGCCGCCACACTCGTCCAATTGTCCCGAGCTCTCGTGGTCAGTGTCAACATGTTGATGTAAGCCTATTTTTCAGATGGGTATCAACATAAACAAAAAGTTTTTCTAAATGATGTCAAAGCAGGAAATTCTGTACAAGTTCTTCCATTTCAATTTTTCAAGCTTTTCCAAAAAATCTTGCAATCCAAACAAGGCCTTTATTTGACTAACATTTCACAATCTGTCATATTAATTAGTATAAAAGTTTTGGTTTCTTTTTTCAACATCATCCAAATACCACCTCAAGGAATGAAGTAACTGTTGTTGCTTATTTGCTTCACTGATACAGGGGGCAGTGGAGAAAAGCAGTGATTAGGTTTGCCACCAAAGTTTTTCCACTAATGATGAATTGGCACCCCCTAGGATAATTCACACCCCTTATAACGTGAATTGTGGCAGATTTTTAGGTCAAATCAGGTATAGAGGGGTGCGAATTATCCTACAATGGGTGCAAATTTATCATCTCCCAAAGTATAAATAGATAATAGGTTTTTCACCCAAAATCCAATTACAATGCATGCCCAACTTGCCCCCAGTCAACTGCCAAAAGCTCATTTGGGGTTTTTAATGACTCAAGGAGTATGCAATCGAGCTCTATTGTTTTTCTTGGCAAAAGCTTCTCGAACCTAAAAAAACTAAGATTTTTAAACTTGGATCCTCCATGGTTCTTTTACAAAAAAAGATTCAAAAGATTATGGAGAAATCACTCACGAGCAACTTCTTGAAGGCATGCTTTTAGAGCAATCAAAGAAGAAATCACTCACTAGAAAGTTTAAAACCTAATCAATCATTCCTAGTTTGCAATCCACACGATTTAAATGTTTCTGACACCGATTTGAGAGCTGCTTAAATCATATAAGATACGATATGAAGTCTAAAATCACCCAGTTCCAATTTCATGAGAGAATATAGAATTTCTAGTCTTTAAATCTACTTAAACACAAGAAAATGGTCATAAAATGATACTACTAACTATCATAATAACTTGAAACAAAATCGGATCGCTAATTTCACACTCCACTTAATGATTTCAGGTGAGTACCAGGTTTGATCATCCCTCAGTCTGCTCCCTCAGCCTTCGGATGGTGCTCCTAACAGTCACAGCACTTGCAGTACTGAGAAAGACATGAACAAACACTTCAGCAACTAAAACGGCATACTACATTTTCTTTTGATAGATGAACAGCGTATGTTAGTTTGAGATTATCACAACCAATTGTGAGGGCCAAACCTATTATAGGGCTCAAATTTATGTTTAAATTTGAGCCCATTAATCGGTTTGGCCCTCGCAATCGGTAGTCATAACCTCAAAAGAACAGGGCCTAAATGTGAGCAAAAAATTCTTGCAAGGAGAGAATAAATAGAAAAGGATCTTACTTCAACGTGTAAGCACCGCCAGCTTTAACTTTGCCGCAATCCTTGCAGCCCCAGATACCAACAGCTTTCCTCTTGACTGCGTACTTCCCACAGAACTCACAGAAATATTTCGCATGTTGACTCACCTCCATCTTCTTAATTTGCTTCCTCAAACTAGCACCATATCTTGTGCCTGAATTGCAAAGCCAATTTAGTACTCACATGTTTCTGTCAAAACAATAGCAATCGCAATAGCAATGGAAGTGTCACCAGAGTAAGAACCCACCGTACTTCCCGACGATCCCGGCCTTCTTTGTTCGTTTAGTCTGCAATTACAAAAAAGCATCCCCAAATAAACATGGTCCAGTTACACACAACATTGTTAGGGTACTCTATTTAAGAAGATTGCCATGCCAGAGACTCCCGACCCATTTACTAGAACATTACTTTAGCTTGTCCTTTTTTCTTCTATTTCTTATAATCGATATACTCTTTATAGCATTTCCTAATGGTGAATCATATTAGAACCAATTTCATGTTTTATTCCACATATTATGATTATGAGATGATTTTTTCGCTCCCCCTGTAGGATCATGCGCCCTCCTTTTAATGTGAATAGTGGGCAGACTTTTAATGCTTTTTGGTGTCAAATCACGTTAAAAAGGGGGGCGCATAATCCTACAGGGTGGGGTGAAAAATCATCGCCCATTATGATTTTATGAGCGAATAATCCTAATATCAGGGCTTCTACTGTTGCTAAAATCTGACACAAAAAAAAAACATTTCTGCTGATTAATTACACAAGATAGAGACCGAGTTTGCTAATTAATGGTAGGAAGCCAAAAGTAGTGTTCATGGAGTTGTCAGAAAATTTATCATGATAACGGAAAACCAGTTAATTAAATAAGAGGAAAAAAAAACTAGTTTCAATTCAGACGAGCAACTGACAATTCAGATGTGATCTGATGAATACAGGACAAAGTTCAGAAACCATGGTGCTAATAAAAGATCTGGCTTCAGAATCATTTCCTACACAATTTGGACACCAAAATAGGTTTTCTTTTACTATGTGTTGCCAACTCCCACTGCCACTCCATCCAGGCTTTTTGAAGCGAGGATAACCAGAAGTAGCCAATGCTCATGGCGATTAAGGAGTTAATCTCCAGAGGCACAAACAGAAGAACCAAACTGAATCTCTTAAAATCCTAAATAATCCCATTTGATTTGATTTTGCTCCATTCTTGTCCTACACATGGCTAATTACCCATAGCTTTTATAATTGAAGGTCAAAGGTAATGATATTTGAAGCTATTAGTTCCCCACCAAAATAAACAAATGAGTGGTGAATAAGTTAGGGAGGAGTCTTTCATTCAGTACTAAATTCCAAGGCACCCATAAGATGTAAACAGAGCTTGCAAACCCATTCAGTATTTCCAAGACTTAAGACCAAAAAGGAAAAAAAAAAAAAAAACCTATAGAATATTTGCATTCAAATCAGCAGCTACTTCATCACCGCAGTACAAAAGTCATCGTCAAAGCTAGAATTGGGGTGCCATTACTTTGACTACTACACTTCTGGGAGCAAAATTATACACATATGAGTAGAAATGGACAGAAATCTAACAACAATTTAAAATGAAACTGCTACTGCGAGTATTGAAAACCCACAAAAGACAGTAGCATTTCTGGCATTGATTTCAACCAAAATAAGGCATTTTCTGCAATAAAACAATATGCTCGACTTGATAACAAGTTATAACCCACGGTTGTCAAAAATCAGCAAACTTGGAATTTCAAAATCCTAACATTAAACCCATCACTTTACTTCACTGGGTTTTCTTCCCTTTTTTTCATTTCCACAATTTAGAGAGAAATGATATGGTTATAGCATTATTTAGAGGAATAACGTTATGTGGCCATTTGGATACATGGAATTTATAATCTAGGAATGTAAGATCTTAAATTTTACAAGCTAAAACCTGGATGTTATATAAGCTATAACCTAAATTTTACAAGATTGAATGGTTACACACCTTATTTACGCATTTAAAATCCAGGTTTTGGCATTTAAAATCTAGGTTTTAGCTTATATAAAATCCATGTATCCAAACGGCCAGTATAAATTGAAGTTCTATCTAAACTAAAATTGAACTGATGTGGCTTAAGTTAATTTTTATCATATGTAATCAAACAATTGAAAACCAAGAAATTCTGGAAAAGTTTTTCTTTTCCAAACTTTTCCAGAAAAGTCCTGATTTGCAAACAGGGCGCAAATGAAATATTTCATAATCTTGAGTAATAATAAAAAAAAAACCCTCTCCAACACTCAAAACACCATATCAAACCCTAAAACCATGAAAGTAAGAAAAACTAGAACCAAAATAGATCGAAAAACAAATGAACAAACAATAGAAAGGGAACCAAAGAAAAAGCAGATGAAGAGATTGAGGGATCGAGAGGTACCATTTTCGATCTGCTTGAAGAAGAGGCAGAAGAAGAAAGAAACCCTGAATCTTAAAACCCTAGATCGCTGATATATTTATAGTAGGGGTAACGATATATTCACCCCTCTTTTTTATTTGGGACACCCCACTCTAGCTTAAAAGTGTAGTCATAAATTAATACACTAGAGGAGTAGAGGGGGCTGTTCCAAGTAACAAAACAGGACGAATACATCACTTCCCTTTATAGCTCCGTTTGGTTGCTCGGGCTGGCTTGGAAAGTGGTGGAATATGAAGTCAAAAGAAGTCAAACGGGAGGAGACAAGCATTTCGATTTATCTAGAATTACTTCAGAGAATAGTAAAGCAGTGGTTGCACGGCATATCCTCGGAAAGTAGGAGAATAAGTAGGGGTGTCATTATCAATATAAGGATAGACGGAAGAGAGAAGGACGAGAGAGAAAGAGAGAAGGACGAGAGAGAAAGAGAGAGCATCATTCCCTAGAAAATTCAACCAAAATTCTTTAGTTATGAAAGGATTTGCTTTTAGAAGGGACAAGGAATCCACAACATCATACATACAAGTAATTATTACATGGGTTATTTACATGGGAGACATCCAAGGGAGTCCAATGCTTTTTTGGCAATCAAACAGGAATGGCATGTCAAATCCAAACCAAATTCCGACGGCTGCCGAGCTTTTGTGCAACCAAACAAAGCACTTGGGTCTTGCGTTAGATTTCAGGTTAGAAACCCGACCCAATCTCAGGTCAAGTTTTAAAGGCTAAAAAAACCCAAAACCTGTAACTTGGGTGTAATGTTGTAACCTGGGTGTAATGTGAGTTTTTTATGTCATGCCAAATTATTTTCAAGCATATTGATAAAATTGTTTTCACTAGACAATTTAAATTTATCAAGTTTATGCACTTGACAGCTAAAATTAAGAGATTTTTGATGTGAAGATTTGTTGTTTCCTACCATCCGATGGAATTAATCACTAGTAAGCTAAACAATCAAAACCCGACCCAAGAAACCATATCGGCTAGGGTTGAGTTTATGAATCTTGGGTTTTCCCATAAAGACTCAACCCAACTAGACCTAAGATAATTTATCAGGTAGCGTGGGGTTATGGAAAACCCAACCCATCCGACTCGAATTGCAACCCTATATGTTAAGAACATATTTGGATTGTAGGGAAAATGTTTATGATGGAAAATATTTTGGGGAATTTTTTTTCCTTTTCCTCTGTTTAGAATGGATATGAATTATTTAGAGGGATATCTTTATAAATGGAAGCTCCCACCTATCTTCTTTCATGTGCGACCGAACAGATGAAATATGGCAATTTTGGAAAAACTTTTCAAAAAATTCCAGCAATCCAAAATTGGCCTAAATCGTCACAATCAATTAACAAAAGTTTAATGATCAAATCTAGAGCTTTATGCTTAGATCAATGTGCATTACAAAGTATGGCGAGGATATATTTCTTTAGGCTCTCTTTCTTTTTTACACAAAATGGATGTAAAACAAATTTTACATATATATTTTTCCACTTCCAACAGGCCAGCAAATTTGTTTTACACCCATTTATTGTTTCGTCTGAAAATTAGCATAAAACAAATAGTGGAGTTTATTTTTCTCTTTCCCTTCTCTGCAATTCCTCTCAATGAATCTTGAATTTGAGCTCTTCCCATGGATGAAATGAACTAAGATCAGTGTTTCAAAATGCGGATGCAAGTCAAACTGCGGCCAAAGAAAATCCTAATCGACTCAGCAGGGGAGAGGGGGACTTCGGAGGGCAAAGTGCGTACTCACTTGATACATCCATGACTCCGTACAGTCAAACTGAGTACTCACTTGATACATCCATGACTCCGTACAGTCAAAATAGTTTTGATTGACTTCGGAGGGCAAAGTGCAGATGCGACCAAGGTAAAAGGGAGTCCAAATTAATTTATAGGACAGTGATAAATCGACTCCTAATATCTTAAATCGACCCCCATCTCTCTCTCTCTCTCTCTCTCTCTCTCTGCACTGCCCTATATGAGGGTCGATTTATCAATGCCTTAATTTATATATATTAAATATCCAAGAGGTGTAAATTTCTCTATAATTATTAAGGGAAATGATTTCAGCACAACTATGTTTTGATAAATGCGCTCATGGCTCATGTATCTTGTCGACAAGAAACATGAGTGTCTTGTATCAAAACATGGTTGTGTTGAAATCATTTCGCTTATTAAATTCCTTATGTTTTAAAGCTCTAGCTCTATTTTTCCTTGCAAGAACTTAGGGCCTGTTTGCATTGCAAGAAAAACATTTATGCGAGAAAAAATTTTCTTGAGATTTTTTTTTCCTTTCCATGATTTTCCGAACAATTCTAAAATTATTTTTCAACTGTATGGATTACCAAGATTGAAAAGGAAAATATTTTTCAAGAAAAACTTTTTTAGCGTTTGGTTAATTTTTTTAAAAAGAAAATATTTTTCTGATTTGTTATGGGCCTACCCAATATGGTCCTGCCAATGATTAAAAAGGCTACAACAAGCCCAAAGATGTGCAGAAATGGTGGCTCAACCTCATTTTCTTCCAATAAACATGCCCATCCCTCTACACCAAAGATCTTTACAAATATACAAATATGATCCCCATCCCTCCACACCCACTCGTTGAATATTGGTAATCACCAGCACAATGGCAAATATACAAATATGTACAAGGGAATTGCTAGCGTCCATTGCAAAAGGCATTTCCCGGCTGGTCTGTCGCATGCCATAGCACTCACCTCGTGAATGGAGACAACAGCTTTTGTCTCCATTCATGAGGTGGCTGGTCTGACATGCAACAGACCAGCTGCGAAATGCCTTATGCGATGGACCCTAGCAAATCCCAATATACAAATATGATCTTTACTGAGACCCACTTGGGAGTAAAAAACCAACTGTTTGATTGAAGTTCAAAGCCATGATTGGGGCACTTTGAATAACCTGATAAGGCTAATTCATAGTAATAAATGCATAGATATTCCAACCATATAACCACGTGCACAATGGCAATCAATCAACAATTAAGACCTAAGACCATCTTGAGATAAAACAAACTTTCTAGCTCATCCGCCTAAACTGCAGATAAAACTCCAAAAAGTCTATAATTCACTTTGATGTGTTTCCTTCCTTTTGCTAATATCAAAACAAACCGAGTACCCATATCAAAACAGAATTTAAAATCTAATTATAAACCACAACAGCTTAAGAAGTCAAATTGTTGGAAACATCAAACCAAAGGAAGTCAGTATAGATATGTTACATGTCCAAAAGTATAGAAATGCTAAGAACATCCAAGCATCAAAACTAAAATGCTACACGTCCAAAAGTAAACTACAAGTCCAAACAAAAAAAGACTAATGTAGAAGATGAGGGGGTATCCTTACCCCTCAAGCATCAAGTAAGCACTTCACAAAATCTAACTTCTCTTCATCGTCTGGGAGGTTCAGACACCACATTGCTGTATTCTCATCCGCCATTAAGACTTGTCGAGCTCTATTTCGGAATGAAGCATCAACATTGGGAATTTTTCTAACCTCCTCAAGTACCCTTTACAGATCCTAAATTCATTCCAACCCAAATGCAGATTAAACAGTGAAAGTTATGGAACTCAGAATTCCAGAAACTAAAGCACTAAGACAAAGAAGAACACAGAAATAAAGCCCCAAAGCAAAACATAGAAGAATATTGCCAAAAAAAAGAGCATATATCCATCCAGGGAAAACACATCCTGAGTAAAAAATTTCACAAGCAAGGGACAAATCTCAACACCAAATATGAGACATCAGAAACCTCCAAAACTCAATGATATTTACGGATAAATAAATACAGATCATAGATCTATATAAAAGAACTTGCAGAACAAATCACTTTCAGTCTAACAATCAGACGACCTAGAATGCTTGAATTCCAAAAATGGAGTAATCAGGTGAATTTGAATGGAAAAATCTCCATCAACGAACTACAGCACTAGAGAAACATCACTCTCAATCCTCGTAAAATAGAAAACATCACTCTCAATCCTTCCTGACCAATAAACACAAAATTAAACAACCAAAGCACTAGAGAAACAATATGTATTCCGTACAGATCATTAGATCCTTAACTAAACCCTACCAAAACCCTAGAAAATCGAGAACTCGATAGCTCAAAATAGTCGAAATGGCAAAATGCGAGACACATTGCGTACGGAACGTAGATTTCTCTATGAAGAACTACTAAATGTACACAAGATCGTCACAGAAGAGTAGAATTACCTGATTTTCTGGTCCTCGAAGAAGAAAAGGGGAAGAAAGAGAGAAACCCTACGTGCAAAAAAAGCCCTAGAAAAGCATCATCTGAAACCCTAACTATAGCTTCAATAGATTTGAGCAAAAAAAAAAAAAAAGAAACCGAAAAATGATCCAAAAACGTAGAGATCCAAGCTAATAGAAACCCTAGAAAATAGGAAAAACCTAGAATATGGGATAGAAATATTGTGATTTGAGCTATTTGAAGAATAAGGAGAAGAAGAATGGGAAAAAAAAGAGAAAATGGCAGATAAATACTGGAGAATATGGGATAAACCGAGCTTTATAGTTGGGAATCTTGCCGAAGAATCACCGAAGGAAGGTTGCAGAGATCGCCGGAGAATGATCGGCGGCGAAAACCCTAGCTCTGAGCCACGGAAGAGAGAGGCGAGTGGAGAAAAAGAAAGAGATAAAAGGTCTTTTAAAGCTTTAAAACCCTAGCCCGATGACTTTTGCTTGGGTTAGAAAAAAAAAATAACAGGTTTTAAAATGGAAAATTTTGGTTGAAAAAGTTCCATATTTTTCTCATGTCAGAATTTTTTTCCAGTAAAAAATCTCTTTCATGGCAATCAAAACACAAGAAAATCAAGAAGTCCTGGAAATTTTTTTCTTTTCCAAACTTTTCTTGCAATCCAAACAGGCCCTTAGTTATGAAAGCATGCATTTCATTCTAGATCAGAAATCGAGGGGCAGTACCAAGATGAATTTTTTCTCTGCTTTTTCTTTTCTTTTGTTCTTTTTTTTTTTTGAAAATGGCAGACCGAGATGGTCATTACAACAGAAACCAAAGAAAAAAAAGGAAAGAAAACAAGAAAAATCAGCCAATGGCTACATAATCCCCTCATTAAATCAACCACGACAGATTGCGAATAAAAAAATGTAAGATATCCGACGCATTCTCCAAGAACTCCAAATGACAACATAAGAGACTACAATGGTCAGTGCTAAGAACAGTTTTATAGTCAAGCGAAAATGGGCTCAATCCAATTGGAGAAGGAAAAAGGAAAAAAAACAACAGAAAAGGTAAAGGGCAGTCTACACTAAGAAGTCTGGGAGATACCTCTCATAATGACCCATTCATATATGGGGGGTGCTACTAAGTTGCTCAATTGATCTTCCAGCAATTGCATGAACTATTGGAGAAATAAGGCATGAGAAAAGAGACCCAATATGTTAGAGCCTGAAACAGAGTATATTTTTGCTGATTGTAGTAACCTAAAAGGCCTTGACATGAATTTCTTACCTGATACAGGGCATTGTTTACTAAATAAATGCATCTAACTTTCTTGATTTGAATGGATCCTGAGGTCGAAAATCCTCTAACCGCAGATTGGAGCTCACCCGGATCTCGTTTAGAACAGATTCCCCTTTCTCTTGTCTTATGATCTCAAGAATGCTAACAAGAACATCTGATGCAATCCCACTTTGTAGAAGACTTCCTGGCTCCTCGCCACGTTCATGTATTAATCTCCCAATGTCTCTCAAGGGAATGACATTTTCTATGATGATTTTAGCAAATATGCGTCCAAGATACTCAGCTGCCTTGGGGGAATCGATAACGGTATCTTCCAACCAAGAGAGCACGGATTCAAACCTGGCAAAGAAGTGGGAAAAAATAACAAATAAACAATGTCAGACAAAAAATAAGACGGGTGAACTTCTGTGAGATTTATATGGAGATATGGTATTTACCCTTTGATGAGCTGGACTTGGCTTAGCAAGCTATCTCGAGACTTGCAGAGGTTAACAAGAAGCTTAGCTAAGAGATCCCTGTCAATCTCGTTTTTCCTATCAAAAGAGTCTGTGACCCAGAGCATTACCATGTCGGGGTAGAAACTCGGGGAGTACAATTCTTTCATGCATAAACGAACCTCATCCTCATTTCGAACACTGAAAATTAAAACCAGTTTTCAGCACACGAGATAAATCATCAGGGAAAAAAAAGTATAAGAAAAAATTAACAAGGAATTTCCAACTTCACAAGCGTTATATCTTGGCAATTTAGCAAAAGCATGCAAAGATACCCTATTCTCCACAGTTTTCTTCACATCAAATTACATAATCAAACTCTCACAACTCGCAAGCAAAACTATTTGATGAAAAATCAAATAGATAAAAATGCATTAAATTTCCCTCCCTCTGCCGCATCAAAGGGAAATTCGACCTCGCAAACACTCTCCCTATAGGTTTTCTTTATTTTGAACAATCCTTGATCTGTCAAAGATTCGAGAACTGCCCTAATTCCACTACGTGCCGCTTAAAAACCATCGTCTCCAATGAACACCCTCTCATACACGGTACTGCCTTATTTTGTTGAACTCTTGAATTCAGCCCCTTTATTGATAAGTTACATATCCAAGAAACCATCCAAAACCTTTCCCATCTGTCCTTGCTCCTATCACCTAGACCAGTCTCTGACATAACCAACAGTCCCATATTTCTGTTAAAACCCCTCCGATCAACACTTTTCTTGGGACTGATACAGACTCAATTACAGTCCTAATTCCTAAATGATGCATGCATTTAAATAAAAATTATGAATAATAATAATAATAAATGCATGTTATGCGTAAAAGCTCGTAGAAATTATAAATTAACAAATTACAAATCCACAAGCACTCACAAAAATGTACAAAAACTTAAAAAAATACAAATTAAAAGAAAAAATTAGGGTAATAAGATAAAGATAACTAAAATAGAATTACATATTTCTCTTGTATTTCCCACAATGTTTTCCTATTGTTTATGTATTTCCCACAATGGTTTCCTACTGTTTCTGAAATGTTTCTAACGTGTGTCCGAAGATGTTTCTCATACGATTTTTTATCACTTCTCCATTTCTTGTTTCCCCTCTATTTTTTTCTCCGTATTTCCTGCTTTCATTTCATGTTTCCCTTTCAAAATTCGTTTGCCAACCTGGTAAAGTGGTGATTATGGTTCAAACACTCCAAATCTGTTTGACAGTTCAGATATGTTATACCAGCCCCTTGCTCATCCAATCAGTCCTTATTTGCTGACTGACTGATACTTACTTCCTACCTTTATATCCCTCCTAAAAAACCCAAATCCATTTACCCATTACCCACAATTACCATGAAGTGATAGAATCAGCATACTTAGTTGCCTTCCCTAACCTGTCCTACATCATGCAGTTGTAAACTAGATCGCCATTAACCATATTCATCTTTTCTTTTGATATTGTATTCTGCCAAAGGCTTTGTGGGTCCCCACAGTAGGAAGGATGGAAATCAGAAAAGAAGCTTGCTTCATGGAAGAAAAGGTAGCTTTCTTCATGCGGGAGAAATACCCTTATCAAATCATCAATTTCCAAACAAGGATGGGGACCTTGGTCTTGGGAAGTTAAAACAAATGAATAAGGCCCTTTGAAGTGGCAATGGAGAGGAAAAAAACCTTTTGGGGTAATATAAATTTTAAAAAGTATAAGGTGAGGTGGGGAGAGCGGAAGCACACTGTCTCGTCAAGACAAGTTGGCTGCATAAGTTTGTTATTGAATCTAATGATCCATTACTTTTGACGGCATGCGGTTGAGAGAGAGGGAGAGAGGTGCTATACATACCTAAGCTTATATGTGGTGGTGAGTCTTATAGAATGTTTTAGTAGAATGTGATCTCTCTAGTTGAGAAGGAAAAGAGGATTTGGGTGGTTGTGGGAATTTTGTGATGGAAATTGGGAGAAACTTCTAAAATGATGGGTATGAGTTTTTGGTTGGTTTGCTTAATGCTTTGGAGAAAACTGATGTCTCACTAGTTGAGAAGAATAAGAGGATTTAGATGATCTGAGACCCTCAAGGTTGTTTCTCGGTTAAATTTTTCTACTGGCTTTTTATTTTGGTTTTGAACGGTGGAAATTTTATTAAAATAGGGGCAAAAGCCCAATGACCGGTGGTCAAAGAAAATACAAAGAAAGATATAATTTAATAGATACAAAACAAGAATAAACCAAGCACAATATAATTTAATAGATACAAAACAAGAATAAAGCAAGCAGAACATCATCAAAGAGGCATGTAATTGAATGTCAAAATAGCCTATCTGTCAACACACAGGTGAGGAAGAGCATCCCCTTCAAGTTAGTCAATAGCCAAACATAATGAACGTTGGTATAGTGGCCCTATAGTGGCCCTCTAATCGATCGTGGATCTCCTTTAAGGCATCTACAAACCTCCATGGAAAAGTGTTCTCGTCTCCCACCCATAAGACTACGTTGAGGGGAGTCTCTCTTGATGATATCATCTGGTCTATCTGAGATTGATCTACTAGTTAAATCTCATGAAGAGCCTAAACATCTGCCTTGTTTGAACCCTTCTCTCCTATAGGTCCCAAATACGTCCATAGAACTTCACTAGCGTCATTTCTCAGAAGCCTCAGAAGAGTAGTTCAGTCGGAGTTCAGCATTAGCCTCCAAAGAGAAGGTCCCATCGAGGCTGACGGCTCTTGATATGCTCACTACTCAATCTGATGTCTCAGGACCTGTAGGACATCGAAATACCTCGAAACTAGGAAAGGCCAGATGCCCTATGGACAACAATAGAGAAGATTTATCTCTGATTACTAACACTTTTTGATATCCCTTTGAAAACTCCTCCATTTCTTTCCTTCCATACAAGCCAAAGAGTGACATCACACAGTAAATTCCACAAGATCCTACATATGGAGGTACAAGGAGCAAATATCCAGGACTCAAAGTGTCCAACAATATGGCCAAGGAGAACCTAACTAAGACTGAAGAGACTAAGAAAAAAAAACCAAAGGTCGTGAGTCAAACTACAATGCAAGAGTAGGTGGTCGAAAAACTCGGCATCAATTAGACAAAGAGCGCAATCATTGACTAGAATCTTACATCTATAACAAAGGTGGTCTATCGTGAGGATCTTGTCTAGACAAGCAGTCCAACAGAAAGCATTCTCTCTGTTGAAGTATAAAAGATAAATAACGCCTTTCTCCAACAGCTTAAGCTATTGGAGAAGTTGGTAAGTTAACATGGTATCAAAGCCAAAGGTCTCGAGTTCAAACCTCCCGGATAGCAAAAATCCACATGCGATGGTCGGCCCAAAGTGAGACCACATGTGCCACGTGTTTGCCAAGTGGGCCACACGTGCGGGGGAGTGTTGAAGTATAAAAGATAAATAACGCCTTTCTCCAACAGCTTAAGCTATTGGAGAAGTTGGTAAGTTAACACTCTCAAAGGAGGCTTCAATTTTCGAAACGCGTCTAGCAGGCGATAGAAAAGAAAATTGGAACAAACATTCATAAAAAGATTTGACATTGAAAATAACCATCAAGGTCCCACTCCAGAATCTTTTATCAATTCCCAGTCTCCTGAGGAATGAGACAACAACTTCCAATTCCCAATCAAAAAGATTCCTTCTACTTGCATTTAATAGGGTGGCGACAGGTGAGGTATGAGCATTAGTTTTTCAAAAGGATGGGCGTGAGCCCGACTGATTAAAAGGTAAATTTTGGATTCGAATAGCTTATAAGACTGCACATTTCTACCATAACTTTTTTTTTTTTTTCTGAAATGGGGACAATGATGATTTTCCAGCAAAACTTGCGGCTCATGAAGGACTCACTCAACCCCCATATTTGTGGGTTTACAGATACATTCGGACAGTGACTGTCATGTCGCTTTTGGGTTTATGATCCAAAATAAACAAAATGACCTTTGAAGATCTTTGACTCCCTATGCTTAATGATTGATTTATCATTATCGAGCATCCAATATCAGGGTTTTGAATTTTGGTGTAGGAGTGCTCTAAGGCTCTGTTTGGCTGCCACATGCATGGCATCCTCAAGGATTTCCCAAGCCAAAACATGCACTTTCTTTAACTTTGTGATGCTTGGTTCCCGATGTAGCATTGAAATCCCTGGAGACTAGTACACAAGTTTCAGAGGTAATAATTGCATGTCTGGTGGCGTGGCATCAATGATTCCTCCTCATTCTTTCCAAGCTAAATTTCTCAAAAAAGGAGGAATTTGGCTTGGAAAATTTTGCTTTTTCTCTTTCTCTATTCTCTCTCTTCTCTCTCCTCTTTCTATATTGATAATGACACCCCCTCCCACTGCTCTACAAGGTTGGCAACTAAACACTACTTTTTTTTTCAAAGTGACAATAAACAAACACTACTAATCACTATTCTTTTTCTTTTTTTTTGAATGGCAGCAAGTATAATGAAAGCAACAAAGACCGAGATGGTCGATACAAGGATAGAAAAACAAAAGCAAAAAAAAAGAACTGCCATAAGCAGAGAAAGACAATCCAAATAGAGACAAAGCATGGCATAGTCAGGGAGGCAAGAAGTCAAACAAATCTACAGATTCCTTAGTCACCGTGCCCTCTATAATGAGATTGCCGGCTACTTCATTTGCAGATCTTCTAATGTCACAAAAGACAATAGAGAAAGACAATCCAAATAGAGACAAAGCATGGCATAGTCAGGGAGGCAAGAAGTCTCAAACAAATCTACAGACTCCTTAGTCACCGTGCCCTCTCTAGTGAGATTGCCGGCTACTTCATTTGCAGATCTTCTAACGTCACAAAAGACAATAGAAGAAGAGCCTGACCAATCCTGGACCTCGTCAAAGACACGGTCGAATCTTCCCCACCGAATCACATTTAAAAAATCTTCTTCAACCACTACATTATTCATAATCTCTTATCACTATTCTACAAGGTAAATTCTAGGTAAATCAAATGTTTATCACCTCCCTATTGACTACTGATACCACTAATCTACAAAGTAACTACATGTATCCAAACAGAGCCTAAGGGAGCTTAGGGTGCTGACTGTGAGCTTTTGAGAGGGATGGACCAGTTTTTTGGTCGAGGACGGGGACCAAAGACAAGTCTAGTTTGGGTTGAGTTCCCACTTGCATTGCACATACAGACCGGTGTTGAGGCTAACTATAACGATGCCTTAGCACCGCAGTACATCTTGGGGGTAGGCTAAGCTCTAGGCTTTCCATGAGTTGGTGTCAGGGTGGCTTCGGCCACCCTCACGAGATGTAAGTCTTGAGGATTAGTCCATGGTGCATGTTTGCTCCTTGGATGGCCAAGCCTTCGGGCTTGACGGATCGAGACGTGATCAATTAAATGCCCCGTTCCTTGGTGGGCTTTAGCTATCTGAGCAGGAGAGTGAACTTGCACCACAATCTTGCAGATGGTCCCTTGATGCGATGGTGTGAACAACTAAGTCTTTGGGCTTGGCGGAGCGGAGCGTGGTAGGAATTGGCCTTGCTTCTAAATGGCTTTAACTGTCATGCGAGACTTCGTTCCTGCGTTTTGGTTCATGACATAGGTCTATATCTTGAACTGTCCGGTCGTGAAACTTGGTGGATTAGTGTGTGGTGTCGACGACTTGGTAGATTTGTGTGGCATCGATGACTTCGCGGATTTGTGCGTGGCATCGACATGCCTCGCATTGGATGGCTTGCACTTGGCTTGAGGGCTTTGCGTTCGATGGACTCATGATGCAAGTTGATCACAAGAGTGGGTTTAAAGTTGTGCACGGCAAGAGGAAGCTAAATAGCACAGATGGGCTTGAATGGCTAGTAGATCGTGGGCATTATACAAAGCATTAAGAGGTGTTGGGCATGTAGGGCCTTCAGGGTCCTACATTGGAAAAGGATGGCCTTAGCAAATGCATATGTTGGGGTGCCGCACGGGTTTGTCTGCAAGAAAAGGAAAAGGCCCATGACAGTTGTATGAGAGCAGGATGCTCCGAGCTAAAGTGCGGCCTCTAATATAATTGGGTATCAGAACAGGTTCTAGAGCCCGTGTTTCCGAGATGGGTGCCTCTGATAGTTAGTGCTACTGTCAGTTGACATCATTGTTGCTTATTATTTTGGGATAAAATTTGAATTGTTGCGTATGATAGTGAGAATCGAGGGTAGAGTTGGCGCTTTGGCACATGTGATGGTATTGAATATGTCGGTGCTTGACATAGTTGCAGTAGGGGCAGTTATTGTGGCCATTGTTAGTGCATCTCAAGTGCAGTGGTAGAGTACAAGAGAACGGGAAACTCTTTCAGATTTGTGGCAAAGTCGTGGAAATGTCAGGATGAACTTAATGTTAGCAAAGTGGTGGCAGCTAGGTAAGCTAGAATGCGAAAGTCTTTGAATTTGACACCTCGAAAGTCCAGAAGACAGGCGAACAGAGCAAACCGTGTAGGATTTCCATTCCAAAGCGTGGGCACATAGCTTTCTCAGTGTTGTGTGTGAGACATCATTGAGCTATTCTAGTGGCATGGGCTGCTTTGTGAACAAGGCGATAAACAATAGCAGCTTGGAGGTACGGACTCTCCCATATCTAATTAGGGTCGAGCAACATAGGCACGATGGCATGAACAAAATTTGTCCTCTCCGTCAAAGTTGGCACAAGCATCGTTTAATGAATGTTTTTTACATGGAAAAAGGTGCATTGTTTAATGGAAAGGGTATTTTCGGTGGAAGAAATTGAGGCTGCATTGCACGCTTTAAAAAAGGATAAGGCACCTGGACTGGATGGCTTTCCAATGGAGTTTTATATTCGCTACTGGGATTTGATAAAAGAGGAGGTATGTCGCTTCTTCAATGAATTTCACGAAAATGGAATCCTTAACAAAGGAATAAATACCACTTTCATTATGCTTATTCCTAAGCGGGAGGGTGCAATTGAACTTAAAGACTTTCGGCCGATTAGTTTAGTTCACAGTCTCTATAAACTCTTGGCGAAGACTTTGGCTATGAGATTTTGCAAGGTTATGGATATAGTGATATCCAAGTTTCAGGGGGCTTTTGCGAACAAAAGGCAAATACTTGATGGGTTATTGCTAACGAAGTTCTTGACTCTATGAAGAGGAATGGGGAGAGTGGTATCATTGCAAAGGTGGATCTTGAGAAAGCTTATGATCATGTTGACTGGGGAATGTTGGATTTCATGTTGGAGAAGATGGGTTTTGGGGAGAAATGGAGAAAATGGATGCGGTCTTGTGTTTCTACTGCCTCTTTTTCAATACTTATAAACGGATCCCCTCATGGGTTCTTCAATAGTACTCGAGGTCTCTGACAAGGTGACCCTTATCACCCTATCTATTCATTGTTGTCGTGGAAGCTCTCAGCAAACTGTTATCTTTGGCGGAAAGCAAGGGTCTTCTCAGGGGCTTGACGGCTAACAAGAATGATTCACCCATAAATCACCTGCAGTTTGCAGATGACACCTTAGTCTTAATCAAGGATGGGGTATCTTACGCGGCAAATTTAAAGAGGTTGTTTCGCAGGTTCGAAATGGCATCTGGACTTAAAATTAATTTCTTTAAAAGTACAATAGCGGGCATCAATTTGGAGGAGGAGTCCATTGGGACTCATGCTCGCATCCTTGGTTGCGGGGTGAGTCAATTTCCTATCACTTATCTTGGGTTACCACTGGGTTTTGGCATTCCTAAAATCGGATTGTGGGATGTAGTCATTGAAAGAATTGAAAGAAAATTAGCCACCTGGAAAAAGAAGTTCTTATCTCTCGGGGGTCGAATTACTCTAATTAAAGCCGCCCTTGCCAACATGCCGGTGTATTATGTCTTTATTTAAAATACATTCCAAAGTGGCTAACCGCATTGAAAAGATTCAAAGAGATTTTTTATGGGAAGGGAGAGAGGGCGAATCGAAGAAGCTCAAACACTTATTATCTTGGCGAACGGTTTGCAAACCAAAGAATTGTGGTGGGCTTGGTATTGGAAGAAGCCGCTTGCGCAACAAAGCTCTATTGGGGAAATGGCTATGGAGGTTTGGGGTTGAGAAGGATGCTCTATGGCATAATACTATCGCAAGGAAATATGGGCAGGGTTGGGGGGATTGGGAATGTGGAACACCGTCAAACAGGAATGGTTCCGGTGTGTGGAGTTCTATTCACTCTACACGGGAGCTTTTCAAACCATTTATAAGATTTAGACCGGGCAAGGGCAACGAAACTCGATTTTGGATTGATCTATGGATAGGAGACTCTCCTCTATCCGTAGCTTTTCCGGATATATTCAGAGTGGTCCTAAAAAGGGAAGCAACAATTTCAGATTATGTTATCCGTGGTGAAGACGGAGGGGTTTCTTTTTGGGATATTAGGTTTCGGTGGAATTTAAAGGATGAGGAGATCGAATCTTTCACATCTCTCCTCAATCTTTTAACTAACACCTATCTATCCCCTACTTTATCGGACAAGTGGATATGGACACCTGATTCTGAAGGGGGTTTTACTGTAAAAAGCTTTTTCCTGAAATTAACAATGTGAGATAGACGGGACAGCAAATGGAAACACTTATGGCTACCCTATATACCCCCGAGGATAGCGGCTTTTGCTTGGTTGGTTGCATACAGATGTATTAATACTTGTGAAAGGCTTCAAAGGAGGAGTGTTCGGTTGGCAAGCAGATGTGCTCTATGTTGTAATAGCAATGAATCAATTGACCATCTGTTGTTGTTATGCCCTTACTCCTACGAGGTATGGATGGGGATTCTCAGATTCTTCGGAATGTGTTGGGTGCCCCCAAATAACATTTCAGAGTTGCTCATGAACTGGACGGGAGCTTTTCATGGCTGCTTGGGGCAGAAGATGTGGAACGCTATTCCGTTCGCAATAACATGGTTTTTATGGATAGAACGTAACAACAGAATTTTCAATGATCGGAGCAAGGCTCCTAGATTTTTATGCCTCTCCATTATTATCGCAATTCTCACATGGGCAAGCAGTAAAGGGGGCGTACCATATTCAATATCACATATATTGCGGAATGGATTCACAGTCATGATGGAAAAGCGGGGTGTAAAGGCCATCAAGCCGATTTGGTTACCACCGCCGGAGGGCACTCTTAAACTCAATTTTGATGGAAGCTCGATGGGAAATCCAGGACCTGCGGGGTTTGGGGGAGCAATTCGCGACTTTATTGGAACCACCATTATACATTTTCTGGACCAGCGGGTGTATGTGATGCGAACAAGGCGGAAGCTAGAGCATTATTATTCGGCCTTCGTTGGTTTAGGAATAATAATTTGGGGCCCTTAATCGTGGAAGGTGATTCAACCAACGTCATTGCATGGGCGAGGAATCAAGGTCCTGGCCCTTGGCGGCTTGCAAATGAGATTGATGAGATACGAGATCTCATGGGTATCATACGTCCGTTGATAACGCATCGAAGGTGTACGGCTAACACTCTGGCCGATCGTTTAGCGAAGGAGGGAGTGGGATTATCGGTTCCGAATGTTGTATTTAATGCTCCGGGAGCGAATCTCTTGTAATTCACTGTATTACACAGGGACATCTTGTCCCTTCTTCGTGTAATTTCCTTCCAGGAATTAAATAAACTGTTATCTTTAAAAAAAAAATAGTCAGTGAATGGGTTGGAGTGGTTCCAACAACCTATCATTATACCAATGTGTGAGGTCGGAAGTGGCAGGATGGAAGTTGGACATGGCCCTTGCCAATGTTGACTAATTACATGATGCCCAGGCCTATCAGCAGCTCGATTTCTTCCTTGAGCTGCCCGCATTCGTCTGTGTCATGGCCGTGGTCCCTATGGAACCGACAATATTTTGATTGGTCTCTCTTATTACCTTTGGAGATCATTCTGGTTGGCCATCTCACGAATTCTTCTCCGCTGATGGCGGCCAGTATATGTTTCCGGGAGGTGTTGAGAGGCGTGAAGTTTTCTTCTCTCCTCTGGGGGGACTTCTCTCTTCTGGGGGCCTTATCCTCCCTACGCTGCTTGGTAGGGTTCTTGTCCTCAGAGGTTCTCCTCCGAGTCGAGTCCAGGGCTGCCAACGTTTCCTCCACTGCTATGTACTCCTCAGCTCCGGCCATTAGATCCGCCAGTGAGTGCGGATTTTGGCGAGCCACTGAGCGGCGGAAGTCATTGGATCTGGCGCCCGCGAGGAGCACGTTCATTGCTGCTAAGGGATCCAAATTCGGTACTTGGAGTGCCTCCCTGTTGAAGCGGCGGACGAACGTCTTGAGAGGTTCATGATCCTCCTGCCGCAAGGCCATTAGGGATGCTGTTGTTTTCCTTGGCCTGCGGCTGCTCATGAAGTGGCGGACCAAGTCGTCCCCCGAAGTCTTCAAAGTTGCTGACGGAGTTCGGTTTGATTCTGGAGTACCAGTCCCGGGCTGCACCGGTCAGTGTGGTCGGGAACGCCCTGCAGAGGAAGCCATCGGATGCGCCGTGAAGCAGCATCATCGCTCTGAACGTCTCTAAGTGGTCCACTGGGTCAGTTGTCCCGTCGTATTGCGAGACGGTTGGCATTTTAAACCCTCTGGGTGCTGGGGCACCCAGGACATCGTCGGTAAACGATGTTCTGCTTGAGAACGCCCGCACAATAGGCCGGCTATAATCTTTTGCCAGCTCTTCTATGCGGTGGTCCATTTCTTCCATCCTTTGAAGCATCGGACCAGCTCTGCGGTCCGGCTGGCCCGGTGATCTGTTTCTTTCCACTGACGGGCTCGCCGCAGAGCCGGACTGAATTTCCGGACTCTTTTGACGAGGCTGGGACTTCTCATGCTGTGTGCGGTTTTCACGAGCTCGGGGCCTTCGCGGGGAGCGGGACCGCGACCTTCGGCGGCGGTGAGGCTCCGTATGCGCATGCTTGGCCCCGGAGTGATGGACTTGCCTTGAGTGGTGAGTCCAGTCTTCATCGTGGCGTGCTGCCTCTCCTCCGTGAATATTCGACCTTTCCTGTACAGGTTGTGAAGCTTCTGGAGGAGGTTGAGGAGGCGCTTGGAGTAGCTGCTGATACTGACCGACCAGAGCCGTCATCTGCTGGAAAAGAGCTTGAACTTGATCCGGAGTGGGCATAGGGTTGAGGCGTTCCGAACGAGCCGGGCTCCGTTCAGCTGTAGCAGAGGCGGCCACCACCAGCGAGGCGATTCGCTCACTACGAGTCCTGCACGGTACCGCGACTCGAGTCGTCCGTGCAGTTGGTACTCGAGCACTCTTGCGCCCTGCCATTTTGTAAGGGGATCTGAACAGCTTTTAGTTCGTGGTCCCACAGATGGCGCCAATCTGTTAGGCCTAAAATCGGTAACAGATATGACAGTGACGTAAGAGCCAAGCTGGAGGATCCGAGAAGCCGAGGTGAGGGAGCTGAGTGAATCGGAGTGAGGGGGTTGAGCCCTGCTTAGAGAGCTGAGTCCTGCACAAAGGCAAGCGAGGTCAGAAGACCGACTCGGGTGTTACTCCGGACAGGCCCTTCGACACTCAAGTCAGTATGAGCAGGAGTGCAGAGCTAGTTTTTAGAGTTTTGGGTGGAGAGGAAGGTTATTACCCATTGGTTTGAACTTTGAACCCCCTTTTATAGAGGGAAATTTGATGACGTGGGATGACCTACGCCAGGACAGGTGCAGGCCTGCTATAGGTTTGAGTTCACCTACTCCAGGATAGGTGTCGGCCTGTGATACGCTTGAGTTCACCTACTCCAGGACAGGTGTCGGCCTGTGATAGGCTTGAGTTCACCTACTCCAGGACAGGTGTCGGCCTACTACAGGTTGCTGTTTTTACACCCCATCAAGAAGGTTGGCTTATGCCATAGCCTTTCTCTAAAAAATGCCCTTCTCTAATAAATGGCATGTTGAACGTGTCAGCACCTAACAAATGCATGTGATGAAGGATACCCTTGGTCACATGGCAGGGTAGGGGAAATCATATTGACAGAGCTTACAGAGGTGGATTGCTTACTCAGTGAGAAGGCATATAACTATAACTTGAACGACATGTGATGCTCTTAGGGTGAAGAGGAAACAATGAAGAAGCTAGGTAAGGTATTCATTTTTACTCGGGAACGAATAGAGTTGAGCTCTCAGGAAGAGTAATACCACCGGGCCGAAGTGCATAGCCATGAAGGGTGAAGGTGTTCGCAACCTAGATGGACTGAAGACACATACTCGGGATTGAAAAGCTGGGCATTGGCTGAAGTACTAAGGTAGCAGTTCATAGTATTAATTGAGTATGCGAGATACTTGCGAAAGACCTTGGTGCACACATCGGGGTTGCTTAGATCAAAGATGGGTTAGTTGCCCTGGTATGGGACAGCATGGTGAACTCATGTGGCATGTGGGTTAGTTGTGTTGGTACGGGACAACATGGTGAGCTTATGCGTTTCTTACTACTTTGAGGCAAGGATTGAAAATTTTCAGTTTCAGCCGAAATTTCATAAATAAAAAAAAACAAAATTTTTTTTTAGCATTTTCCGAATTTTTTTCGAAGATTCAGAAAAAATGGAATTTTTGTGGAAAAAATTTCAGCCTAACTCTGGGCTGACACCGAATTAATGTACTTAGGGTGTCGGCCCACACTGAAACCGACACATTTCGGCTGAAATTTAAAACCATGCTTTGAGGTACTAATGCCAGAGAAAACCGAAAGGGTTATTCAATTCGAGTGATGGAAGATTAGGGTGCCTATAGTGTGAATGCTGGCCAGCGAGTACCCAAGGAGGCCATAAGTGAGATAAAGGTTGATGTGGTATAGGGCAAAGAAAGATGCAAGACTAAGCATCAAAACTGAGAATCTAACAGGGAGACCCTCAGCCCTCCAAAGGGGTGGGAACATTGAGGTGGTTCCTTCGCACTTGGCCAGTGAGGCAAGTATCGTGCCACAGTCCGGTCGCTCTACCCTCCCTAGGTCCGGTGAAGATCAGGAAAGTCTCGTCGTGCTCTATTCAGAGAGACCACCCCAAAAGTTTGGGAGAAGCTAGAGGGGAATTTGAGGAATTCATGTGTGAATCAAGTCCGATCGGTATACCCTCTACGTTTGGTGGAGTACAAGAAACCCTCTGTCAATGTTTGGTGGGAACACTAAAAACCATACCTGAGTTTGGTGGAGTCCTCTAAACCGTCATTGGTGCTTGTTTGGATCACAAAAAAACCATCACTGAGTTTGGTGAAGTCCTCTAAACCATGATTGGTATTTGGTGGGAGCAAGAAAAATCATCGATGGAGTTTCGAAAAACTATAAATGAGGATGCTAACTCCAGAACAATTGAGAAGGTAGCAGATTGCTAAAGTTAAAGCAATGTGGTACAAGAAGGGGCAAGATGGTCAAGAAGGGCCAAGTTGTCAATGTTCCAGTGGGGTCTGTTCTCAAGCCAAGTCGTTCCTAATGTGGAGCTCAGTTTTGCAAAGTGCTTGTGTGTGTGTGTGTGTGTGTGTGTGTGTGTGTGTGTGTGTGTGTGTCCTAAAGGGAGCTTTGGGTGCGGACTGTGAGTCTTCAAGAGGGATTGTCCAGTTTCTTTGGTCGAAGATGGGATCAAAGACAGTGCATGTTGGGTGGGTGTGTGTGTGTGTGTGTGTGTGACACACAATGGAAAATCATGTCGCAGTTTGTAGGCATGTCCTAAAGGGAGCTTTGGGTGCGGACTGTGAGTCTTCAAGAGGGATTGTCCAGTTTCTTTGGTCGAAGATGGGATCAAAGACAGTGCATGTTGGGTTAGTTTCCCTATGTGAGCACCAAAGTCTTTGGGTTTGGTGGAGCGGCGTGTGGATGGACCTCACCTCACCTCGAGATGACTTTGGCTGCCATGCAAGACCCTGTTCTTGTGGATTGTTTCATGGCATAGGTCTATGCCTCGAACCGCAGGGTCGTGAGACTTGGCGAATTTGAGCATGGCATCAATATGCCTCGCACTGGATGGACTTGCAAGTTGCATTTGGCTTGAGGGCGATATGTTAGATAGACTCAGATGCATGCTTATCACGAGAATGGGTTTAAAGTTGTGAACGACAAGAGCAAGCTAAGTAGCACATATGGGCTGGAATGGCTTGGAGATCATGAGCATTATACAAAGCATCATGAGAATGCATTATACAAAGCATCAAGAGGCAGGGCCTTTGCCCTAGAAAAGGCTGGTCTTGGCATATGCATATGTTGGGGCGCCGCACAGGATTGACTGAAAGAGAAGGAAAAGGATCGTGACACTAGTTACAACTATCTTGTAATTATTAGACCTTTGTAGAGTCTTCTAATTCGCCTTCCAGCAAATTCCCAAAAGTGATAACAATATGGAAAACTCTTTCAAGCAAGAGGCTGCAGATAGAATTGAACTCTGTATGGGCTACGTTTTTGCCGCTTGTATACCAATGTTGAGGACCATAGTGTTTCTCTCTTCCCTTTAGTTTTCTTGCTAGACAAAAGAAAACGAGAGTTAAGAATCCATTCTGAACACCTGTTCTCTTGTTTGAGGACATTGTTCGCATGAAATAGATTTATTAGGACTCCAAATGAACTTAAAATGCAAATCCTCACGTAGCTTAAAAAATGAAACATGAGTTGATAACCAACTTCAAGGCTCAAAGTCACCAAATTCGGAGTGCTATTAGTGGTTTTGAAAGCATATGAGGTAACCCCTGCTTCTCCCTATGCAATGTGTGCTTAGAACTAATATTATGTGTGATTGGCTTGAGATTCTTTGCAAAAGTGATCTCATCCAACAAAAATTCCACAAACCAGGCAAGTAATAACCAATAAAAATTTAGTGGGTATGGTAATCTATTGAAGTTATTTCAAAATTTAGAAGCAGAAAATTTAGAAGGTATAACCCATAAAAAAATGAATAATTGGTTAGTAAGTAAGCTAGAAAAGAATCTACAAACTCAACATCGCATGCATAGTTGTCTAAAATTCCTTTCAAACTTTAGCATAGATTAAGCAACTGGCAGAAAAGTAAATTCTTCTTCCACAGAAAGAAAATAGAAGTGGGCAGAAAGTCAAAATCAGCAGCCGGGAAGGTGTTAAAAGAAAAATAGATAAGAAATTTCTAATAGTAAATGAGAAGAAAGATCTTACCTATAGAATTCCCGTATCGTTGCCATGGACATATCTCGCAACCTGTCTTCAGACACTCAAAAATCAGCAGCCGGGAAGGTGTTAAAAGAAAAATAGATAAGAAATTTCTAATAGTAAATCAGAAGAAAGATGTTACCTATAGAATTCCAGTATCATTGCCATGGACATATCTCGCAACCTGTCTTCAGACACCGCAGATTCAGAAGGAACATATTGGTGCCCTGTTGAAGATCCCTGTACACAGCCCATGGCAGGGGAGGAGGTTACTGTTGATCTATCGGAACGATCTGAGTTTCTTAAATCCCTGTTTCCAAAAGATACATTGCGCTCTCGAGCATTGGATTGATCAAAAGCAGGTGTTGCTATAAAACCATCAGGTATGTATCTCGGTATTAGTTCCTCGCTCGAGTTAAAATGTGGCCATTCTGGTACAGAACTGTAACCACTTGGACCTAATGCCATTTTTCTGGGGTCTCCTATGCTAGAAATATCAGGCAAAGGAAGGCTTGGCATCAATGGCTGTCCTCTGATGGACATCCCCCTAGGAAGACCACCTTGAGGACCAAGGGTAATGGCATCATCATCAAGAGGTCTCTGTGGCAAGGGAACTGACAGTGTCCTAACATCTTGAGCGCCAAACCCACGAACCTGAGGTGCAGGGGCGATGGCACATGAAAGGGAAGGGGGACAATTGCCCCCCTTAATTTTTTGGGAAAAAAAAAATGACGAAGTCTAGCGTTTCGGGACTCTATTGGCCAATAGGGAAGGGGGACAATATGAAGCTATTCGGAACTCTATTGGCCATAATGTGCCTTGCTGGCTTTCCCTTCTAAAACTACAATTAATACATCCGCAAAAAAATCACCCATCTCCTCTTGACGCTAAAACCGACAGGCTGGCATTGATTTTGAAATAAATCCTTCTCTTAAATACCATTAATAGAATCCTAAATAGTCGGCATTTTCCTCACAATTCAAACCGTTGATTTGTTGCGCCCTTGCCCATAAAATCATCTCCATTGGATAATCCTAACTCTTCAATCTATAGATATTTCTAAATGTAATTTATCTACATATTAGAGGGTTAGGATCATCCTATGGAGATGATTTTTTCACCTGTGATTCCTAAATCAAAGTGTACTAATAGGACACACGCAGAATCTAATATTTGCACTCCATTTAATTGAAAGGTCTCAGATCCCTTGAGAGACATCTTTCAGAGAGGGAGATTATATGATGGCCGGTGATGTATGAGGGTGCAGCCCAGGCCCACATTATTTGGGTGATCCAAACCGTTCATTTGTTGGGCCCTAATGTATATAAGATGTGCCCCAAAATATCTTCTCCATTGGATGATCCTAACCCTCCTATTTATGGAGGTTTAAAATTGACGGTACAAAATAGAAATCTGCTCATAATAGAGGGTGAGGGTTCGGATGAACAGTATAGAGAAATTTTTTTGGGATACACCCTATCTACATCTACGTAAGGCCCAAAAATTAATGGTTTGAATCAGCGAAACGATGCGGGGCAGCCACCATATATAATCTCGTTAGAGAGAGGGATTTTTTTTTGTTGACTCAAATAAACCCCCAACAAGTTGACACGTGATAACATAGAAGTCCTATAACGAGAAAGGCTCATTAAAGAATGGAGCATGACCGACTATTTTGACCGAGTTTTTTGCCAATGTATTAATCGTAGTTAGAGAAGGGCAAACCAGCAAAGCGTATTATGGCCAATAGAATCCAGAGTACAAAATAAGTTTAAAATTTTAATTTTACCATTTTTATATCCCTGCCTTCTAAAAAATATCTTTTTCTCTTCCCAAGTGAGGGCTTTTCCCTTCCTTTTAAAAAAATTGATATAACAATGAACATATCAGGGGTTTTTTTGAAAAATATAATAGTGCTTTCTTTTGTTTGGAGAAAAAAACTTACTATAATTTTTGCCCCCCTTGTGCAAAATTTCTGGCATCGCCCCTGCGGAGGTGGCACACCACGAAGACCGCCCATCTGCTGGGCTCTCAGAGAAGATAACATAGTAGACCCTCGGGACCCATAGTCTACCGGATGCCACCTTCTTGCAGAAGAAATAGGGCCAGAGCCAAGAGACAATCTACTTGTTTGTGCTTGCAGCTCCTGTGCGGCATCCCTGTGAACTTCCTCAATCTTTTTCGGCCCTTCAATTTTCCTCCATTGCTGCCATCCATTCCTTCTCAAATCAATTGCATCCTTCAACATGAACCGCACGCTGGAAGAGAGTTTCTGATTGTTTGATAATTTAAACATCATTTCAAAATAGAAATCCACATGTTCCTTCGCTTTGGGATGATCTATCATCTCCCCAATTGTACTCATTAACTTGCATAGTGCTTCAACATCTTCCTCATCAGGACTCTCATACTGACCCAGCAACTTTTTAATACATTCATGCATGATTCTCTCAGTCAGCATTCTTGTTTTGTACAACTCGCCAATCAACCGAATGTTCCCAAGCATCAGCCTACGAGCCTGGACCTTCTTCTCCTCTTTTTCCTCATTGGATCGCTTTATCTCACCCTCCACCTCAACTCTGTTGGCTTCAGCTTGCTCTCTTTCTCCTCTTTCAAATTCCTCCTGGCACTTGTTCAAAAGCAATCTTTTAAAAGTAATCTTCTCATTGTCCTTGCTGAAATCGGGCAACTCACCAGCAAGATGGAAGCAGAAGTTTGCATACATTTCACAGAAAGTAGGTTCCGTCAGAGCTTTATCGAAAATCTGTGAGATAATACCAGTAAGAGTGTCCTCATTGTCAATGTTAACCATTTTGACTTGCTCGAAAAGTTTTTCAAAGTTTTGAGGCATTAGCTTGTTGAGAATTTCTCTCAATTGTCTTTGCTTGGCCTCTTCCTCGTCAGAAACTTTACCCACTTCATACTTTTTCTCAGCTTTGTGCATTACCTGCAATGGAGTCTGAGGAGAAGGAATCAAACCTCTATGAACCCCAGTTGTAAAAAATCAGCAAACTTGGAACTTCAAAATCCTAACATTATACCCATCACTTTACTTCACTGGGTTTTCTTCCCTTTTTTATTTCCACAATTTAGAGATAAATGATATGGTTATAGCATATTTAGAGGAATAACGTTATGTGGCCATTTGGATACATGGAATTTATAATCTAGGAATGTAAAATCTCAAATTTTACAAGCTAAAGCCTGGATTTTATAAGCTATAACCTAGATTTTACAAGATTGAGTGGTTACACACCTTATTTACACATTTAAAATCCAGGTTTTGGCATTTAAAATCTAGGTTTTAGCTTATAAAATCCATGTATCCAAACGGACAGTATAAATTGAAGTTCTATCTAAATTAAAATTGAACTGATGTGGCTTAAGTTAATTTTTATCGTATGTAATCAAACAATTGAAAACCAAGAAATTCTGGAGAAGTTTTTCTTAATGAAAAATTTCATCCTCCTGAGTAATAATAATAATAATAATAAGAATAATAAACCCTCTCCAACAATCAAAAAACCTTTTCCATAGCAAAACCCGAACACCATGAAAGTAAGAAAAGCTAGAAGCAAAATAGATGGAAATACAAATGAACAAACAATAGAAAGGAAACCAAAGAAAAAGTAGATGAAGAGACTGAGGGATCGAGAAGTACCATTTTCGATCTGCTTGAAGAGCGTCCGAGTAACAATTTGACAAAGCGGCAGAAAAATTCTTTCTAAATTCCTTATATTTTAAGTAAGGAATCATTTAGTGCGCCTTTCCCACCTTTAGACCCCCCCCCCCCCCCCCCCCTCCTCTCTCTCTCTCTCTCTCCCCCCCAACAGGAACAGTTGATGGGCACCCAAAATTCTCATCCTTAGTGCCCAAATCCAACCCACTAGGACAGTGTACCGTCCATACTATAGGATGATCCAAGCGGTCCATTTGATAGACCACATCGTAAATAGGTTGCGTCCCAAAAAACAGTTTCCATGATCCTAGCCCTCAGATATAAAGAGAAATTGCTTATTATGGAAACCACTATAGATTAGAGGGTTGTGATCATCATATGCAAATGATTTTGGGGGAGGGGGCGGGGGTATTGTTTCCCTATGTTTAGGGAAACGATATATTCACCCCTCTTTTTTATTTGGGGCACCCCCTCTAGTTTAAAAGAGTAGTCATAAATTAATACACTGGTCAGAAGGGGCTGTTCCAAGTAACAAACAGGACGAATACATCACTTCCCTCCGTTTGGTTGCTCGGGGTGGCTTGGAAAATAGTGGAAAATGAAGTCAGAAAAGCCAAACGGGAGGAGACAAGCATTTTGATTTGTCTAGAATTACTTCGGAGAATAGTGAAATCTTAGGTCTTGGGTTGGATTTCAGGTTAATAACCCAACCCAATCTCAGGTTAGGTTTTAAAGGATAAAAAAACCCAAAACCTGTAACCTGGGTGTGATGTAAGTTTTTTATGTCTTGCCAAATTATTTTCAAGCATATTGATAAAATTGTTTTCACTAGACAAGTTAAATTTATCAAGTTTTTGCACTTGATAGCTAAAATTAAGAGATTTTTGGTGTGAAGATTTGTTGTTTCCTACCATCCGATAAAACTAATCACTAGTAAGCTAAACAATCAAAACCCGACCCAAGAAACTATATCGGCTAGGGTTGAGTTTATGAATCTTGGGTTTCCCATAAAGACTCAACCCAACTTGTCCTAAGATAATTTCTCAGGTAGCGTGGGGTTATGGAAAACCCAACCCACCCGACCCGAGTTGCAACCCTATATATTAAGAACCTGTTTGGATTGTAGGGAAAATGTTTATGATGGAAAATTTTTGGGGGAAATTTTTTCCCTTTCCTCTGTTTATAATGGTTATGAATTATTTAAAGGGATATCTTCATAAATGGAAGCTCCCTCTTATCTTCTTTCATGTGCGACCGAACAATGAAATATGGCAATTTTGGAAAAACTTTTAAAAAAATTCCAGCAATCCAAAAATGGCCCAAGTCGTCACATTCGATGAACAAAAGTTCATTGATCAAATCTAGAGCTTTATGCTTAGTTTCTTTTTGACACAAAATGGATGCAAAACAAATTTTACATATATAATTTTCCACTTCCAACAGGCCAGAAAATTTGTTTTTTCACCCATTTATTGTTTCGTCTGAAAATTAGCATAAAACAAATCGGGGAGTTTATTTTTCTCTTTCCCTTCTCTGCAATTCCTCTCAATGAATCTTGAATTTGAGCTCTTCCCATAGATGAAATGAATTAAGATAAGTGTTTCAAAACGCAGATCCGAGTCAAACTGAAGCTAAAGAAAATCCTAGTCAACTCAGCAAGGGCGGGTCATGTACTTGATTGACACAGTTGAGTACTCAGTTGATCCATCCATGACTCCAGAGAGTCAAAAGAGTTTTGATTGACTTCGTAGGGCAAAATGCAGATGCGACCAAGGTAAAAGGGAGTCTAAATTAATTTACAGGACAGTGATAAATCGACCCCCATCTCACTCTCTCTCTCTCTCTCTCAGCACTGTCCTATACGGGGGTAGATTTATCAATACCCTAATCTATATTAAATATCCAAGACTTCGTAAAAACCCTTTTACAGCCCTTTAAATCCTAACTGACAAGAAACATGAGTTTCTTGTATCAAAACATGGTTGCGTTGAAATCATTCCGCTTAATAAATTTTTTCACTGCTTTTTCTTTTCTTTTTATTTTTTATTTTTAAATAGCGGACCGAGATGGTCATCACAACAGAAACCAAAGAAAAAAGGAAAGAAAACAAGAAAAATCTGCCAATGGCTACATAATCCCCTCATTGAATCAACCACGACAGATTGCGAATAAAAAAAATGTAAGATATCTGACTCATTCTCCAAGATCTCCAAATGACAACATAAGAGACTATAATGGTCAGTGCTGGGAACAGTTTTATAGTCAAGCGAAAATGGGCTCAATCCAATTGGAGAAGGAAAAAGAAAAAAAACAACAACAGAAAAGGAAAAGGGCAGTCTACAATAAGAAGACTGGGAGACACACCTCTCATAATGACCCATGCATATATGGGGGGTGCTACTAAGTTGCTCAATTGATCTTCCAGCAATTGCATGAACTATTGGAGAAATAAGGCATGCGAAAAGAGACCCAATATGTTAGAGCCCTGAAACAGAGTATATTTTTGCTGATTGTAGTAACCTAACAGTCCTTGACATGAATTTCTTACCTGATACAGGGCATTGTTTACTAAATAAATGCATCTAACTTTCTCTATTTGAATGGAACTGGGGGTCGAAAATCCTCTAACCGCAGATTGGAGCTCCCCCGGATTTCGTTTAGAACAGATTCCCCTTTCTCTTGTCTTATGATCTCAAGAATGCTAACAAGAACATCTGATGCAATCCCACTTTGTAGAAGACTTCCTGGCTCCTCGCCACCTTCATGTATTAATCTCCCAATGTCTCTCAAGGAAATGACATTTTCTATGATGATTTTAGCAAATATGCGACCAAGATACTCAGCTGCCTTGGGGGAATCGGTAACGGTATCTTCCAACAAAGAGAGCACGGATTCAAACCTGGCAAAGAAATAGGAAAAAATAACAAATAAACAATGTCAGATAAAAAATAAGACGGATGAACTTCTGTGAGATTTATATGGAGATATGGTATTTACCCTTTGATGAGCTGGACTTGGCTTAGCAAGCTATCTCGAGACTTGCAGAGGTTAACAAGAAGCTTAGCTAAGAGATCCCTGTCAATCTCGTTTTTCCTATCGAAAGAGTCTGTGACCCAGAACATTACCATGTCGGGGTAGAAACTCGGGGAGTTCAATTCTTTCATGCATAAACGAACCTCATCCTCATTTCGAATACTGAAAATTAAAACCAGTTTTCAGCACACGAGATAAATCATCGGGGAAAAAAAAGAATAAGAAAATTTTAACAAGGAATTTCCAACTTCACAAGCGTTATATCTTGGCAATTTAGCAAGCATGCAAAGATACCCTATTTTCCACAGTTTTCTTCACATCAAATTACATAATCAAACTCTCACAACTCGAAAGCAAAGCTATTTGATGAAAAATCAAATAGATAAAAAAGCGTTAAATTTCCCTCCCTCTGCCGCACCAAAGGGAAATTCGACCTCGCCAACACCCTCCCTATAGGATTTCTTTATTTTGAACAATCCTTGATCTGTCAAAGATTCGAGAACTGCCCTAATTCCACTACGTGCCGCTTAAAAACCATCGTCTCCAATGAAAACCCTCTCATACACGGTACTGCCTTATTTTGTTGAACTCTTGAATTCAGCCCCTTTATTGATATGTTACAGATCCAAGAAACCATCCAAAACCTTTCCCATATGTCCTAGACCAGTCTCCGACATAACCAACAGTCCCATATTTCCGTTAAAACCCCTCCGATCAACACTTTTCTTGGACTGATACAGACTCAATTACAGTCCTAAATGATGCATGCATTTAAATCAAAATTAGGTAAAAAATAATAATAAATGCATGTTATGCGTAAAAGCTCGTAGAAATTATAAATTAACAAATTACAAACCCACAAGCACACACAAAAATGTACAAAAACTTAAAAAAACAAATTAAAAAGAAAAAATTAGCGTAATAAGATAAAGATAACTAAGCTAGAATTACATATTTCTCTTGTATTTCCCACAATGTTTTCCTATTGTTACTGTTTCTGAAATGTTTCTAACGTGTTTCCGAAGATGTTTCTCATACGATTTTTTATCACTTCTCCATTTCTTGTTTTCCCTCTATTTTTTTTCTCCGTATTTCCTGCTTTCATTTCATGTTTCACTTCCCAAATTCGTTTGCCAACCTGGTAAAGTGGTGATTATAGTTCAAACAGTCCAAATCTGTTTGACAGTTCAGATCTGTTATACCAGCCCCTTGCTCATCCAATCAGTCCTTATTTGCTGACTGACTGATACTTATTTCCTACCTTTATATCCCTCCTAATAAACCCAAATCCCTTTACCCATTACCCATTACCCATTACCCAAATCCCTTTACCCATTTCCTACCTTTATTTGCTGACTGACTGATAACTAAAATAGAATTTCATATTTCTCTTGTATTTCCCACAATGTTTTCCTATTGTTTCTGTATTTCCCACAATGGTTTCCTACTGTTTCTGAAATGTTTCTTAACGTGTTTCCTAAGATGTTTCTCATACGATTTTTTATCACTTCTCTGTTTTTTGTTTCCCTCTATTTTTTTCTCCGTATTTCCTGCTTTCATTTCATGTTTCCCTTCCCAAATTCGTTTGCCAACCTGGTAAAGTGGTGATTATGGTTCAAACAGTCCAAATCGGTTTGACAGTTCAGATATGTTATACCAGCCCCTTGTTCATCCAATCAGTCCTTATTTGCTGACTGACTGACACGTATTTCCTACCTTTATATCTCTCCTAATAAACCCAAATCCCTTTACCCATTACCCACAATTACCATGAAGTGATAGAATCAGCATACTTAGTTGCCTTCCCTAACCTGTCCTACATCGTGCGGTTGTAAACTAGATCGCCATTAACCATATTCATCTTTTCTTCTGATATTGTATTCTGCCGAAGGCTTTGTGGGTCCCCACAGTAGAAAGGATGGAAATCAGAAAAGAAGCTTGCTTCATGGAAGAAAAGGTAGCTTTCTTCATGGGGAGAAATACCCTTATCAAATCATCAATTTCCAAACAAGGATGGGGACCTTGGTCTTGGGAAGTTAAAACAAATGAATAAGGCCCTTTGAGGAAATGGCAATGGAGAGGGAAAAAACCTTTTTGGGAAATATCAATTTTAAAAAGTATAAGGTGAGGTGGGGATCCTCGTAGAAGAACGTAACCTTGGATAGGATAGAATGGAAAGAAATGATCCACGTAGAAGAACCCAACTAGAACCAGGATTAGAGCCGGGTAGATCCCTTTTACCTTCTTCATGAAATTTTTTTTCTAAAGGATTCATTTAGCCGACCCCAACTAGCTTGGGGCAAAGGCTTTGTTGAGTTGAGAAGGTGAGGTGGGGAGAGCGGAAGCACACTGTCTCATCAAGACAAGTTGGCTGCATAAGTTTGTTATTGAATCCTAATGATCCATTACTTTTGACGGCATGTGGTTGAGAGAGAGGGAGAGAGGTGCTATACATACCTAAGCTTATATGTGGTGGTGAGTCATATAGAATGTTTTAGTAGAATGTGATCTCTCTAGTTGAGAAGGAAAAGAGGATTTGGGTGGTTGTGGGGATTTTGTGATGGAAATTGGGAGGAACTTCTAAAATGATGGGTATGAGTTTTTGGTTGGTTTGCTTAATGCTTTGGAGAAAATTGATGTCTCACTAGTTGAGAAGAATAAGAAGATTTAGATGATCTGAGACCCTCTAGGTTGTTTCTCGGTTAAATTTTTCTACTGGCTTTCGATTTTGTTTTTGAATGGTGGAAATTTTATTAAAATAGGGGCAAAAGCCCAATGACTGGTGGTCAAAGAAAATACAAAGAAAGATATAATTTAATAGATACAAAACAAGAATAAAACAAGCACAATATAATTTAATCGATACAAACAAGAATAAAACAAGCACAACATCATCAAAGAGGCATGTAATTGAATGTCAAAATAGCCTATCTGTCAACACCCAGGTGAGGAAGAGCATCCCCTTTCAAGTTAGTCGATAGCCAAACATAATGAACGTCGGTATAGTGGCCCTATAGTGGCCCTCTAATCGATCGTGGATCTCCTTTAAGGCATCTACAAACCTCCATGGAAAAGTGTTGTCGTCTCCCACCCATAAGACTACGTTGAGGGGAGTCTCTCTCGATGATATCATCTGGTCTATCTGAGATTGGTCTACTAGTTAAATCCCATGAAGAGCCTAAACATCTCCCTTGTTTGAACCCTTCTTTCCTATGGGTCCCGAATACGTCCATAGAACTTCACTAGAGCCATTTTTCAGAAGCCTTAGAAGAGTAGTTCAGTCGGAGTTCAGCATTAGCCTCTAAAGAGGAGGTCCCATCTAGGCTGACGGCTCTTGATATGCTCACTGCTCAATCTGATGTCTCAGGACCTGTAGGACATCGAAATACCATGAAACTAGGAAAGACCAGATGCCCTATGGAAAACAATAGAGAAGATTTATCTCTGATTACTAACACTTTTTGATACCCCTTTGAAAACTCCTCCATTTCTTTCCTTCCATACAAACCAAAAAATGACATCAAACAGTAAATTCCACAAGATCCTACATATGGAGGTACAAGGAGCAAATCTCCAGGACTCAAAGTGTCCAACAATATGGCCAAGGAGAACCTAACTAAGACTGAAGAGACTAAGAACAAAAAACAAAAGGTCGTGAGTCAAACTACAATGTAAGAGTAGGCGGTCGAAAGACTTGGCATCAATTAGACAAAGGGCGCAATCATTGACTAGAATCTTACATCTATAACAAAGGTGGTCTATCGTGAGGATCTTGTCTAGACATGCAGAAAGCGTTCTTTCAAAGGAGGCTTCGATTTTCAAAACGCATCTAGCAGGCAATAGAAAAGAAAATTGGACCAAACATTCATAAAAAGATTTGACATTGAAAATACCCATCAAGGTCCAACTCCAGACTCTTTTATCAATTTCCAGTCTCCTGATGTAAATTGATTTGATCCTGGATAGGAATGAGACAACAACTTCCAATTCCCAATAAAAAAGATTCCTTCTACTAGCATTTAATAGGGTGGCGATAGGTGAGGTATGAGCATTAGTTTTTAAAAAAGGATGGACGTGAGCCCGACTGATTACAAGGTAAATTTTGGATTCGAATAGCTTATAAGACTGCCCATTTCCACCATAACTTTTGTTTTTTTGAAATGGGGACGATGATGATTTTCCGCCCTAACTTGCGGGTCATGAAGGACTCACTCAACCCCCCATATTTGTGGGTTTTGGTAAGAGATAGATACCTTCGGACAGTGACTGTCATGTCGCTTTTGGGTTTATGATCCAAAATAAACAAAATGATCTTTGAAGATCTTTGACCCCCTATGCTTAATGATTGATTTATCATTATCGAGCTTCCAATATCAGGGTTTTGAATTTTGGTGTAGGAGTGCTCTAAGGCTCTGTTTGGTTGCCACATGCATGGCATCCTTGAGGCATTCCCAAGCCAAAAAATGCACTTTCCTTTAACTTCATGGTGCTTGGTTGCCAAATTAGCTTCGAAATCCCTGGAGATTACCACACAAGTTTCACAGGTAATAATTGCATGTCTGATGATGTGGCAGCAATGACCCCTCCTCATACTTTCCAAGCCAAATTTCTCAAAAAAAGAGGAATTTGGCTTGGAAAATTTTGCTTTTTCTCTTTCTCTATTTCTCTCTCTTCTCTCACCTCTTTCTATATTGGTAATCACACCCCCTCCCACTGCTCTACAAGGTTGGCAACTAAACACTAGTGTTTTTTTTTTTTGAAAAGTGACAATAAACATCTAAACACTACTTATCACTATTCTTTTTTTTTGAATGGCAGCAAGTATAATGAAAGCAACAAAGACCGAGATGGTCGATACAAGGATAGAAAAACAAAAGCAAAAATAAAGAAAAAAAGAACCGCCTTAAGCAGAGAAAGACAACCAAAATAGAGACAAAGCATGGCATAGGCAGGGAGGCAAGAAGTCAAACAGATCTAGAGACTCCTTAGTCACCCCCTCTCCAGTGAGATTGCCGGCTACTTCATTTGCAGATCTTCTAACGTGACGAAAGACAATAGAAGAAGAGCCCGACCAATCCTGGACCTCGTCAAAGAAACGGTCGAATCTCCAAGGATGAGGATGGGAGCTGGAAGCCCACTGAATCACATTGAAAAAATCTTCTTCAACCACTACCTTATTCATAATCTCTTATCACTATTCTACAAGGTAAATTCCAGGTAAATCAAAAGTTTATCACCTCCCTATTGACTACTGATACCACTAATCTACAAAGTAACTACATGTATCCAAATAGAGCCTAAGGGAGCTTAGGGTGCGGACTGTGAGCTTTCGAGAGGATGGTCCAGTTTTTTGGTCGAGGACGGGGACCAAAGACAGTCTAGTTTGGGTTGGGTTCCCACTTGCATTGCACATACAGACCGGTGTTGAGGCTAACTATAACGATGCTTCAGCACCGCAGTACATCTTGTGGGTAGGCCAAGCTCTACACTTTCCATGAGTCAGTGTCAGGATGGCTTCGGCCACCCTCACGAGACGTAAGTCTTGAGGATTAGTCCATGGTGCATCTTTGCTCCTTGGATGACCAAGCCTTCGGGCTTAACGGATCGAAACACGATGAATTAAATGCCTCGTTCCTTGGTGGGCTTCAGCTATCTGAGCAGGAGAGTGGACTTGCACCACAATCTTGCAAATGGTCCCTTGATGTGATGGTGTGAGCAACCAAGTCTTTGGGCTTGGCGGAGCGGAGCGTGGTAGGAATTGGCCTCGCTTCTAAATGGCTTTAACTGCCATGCGGGACTTCGTTCCTGCGTTTTGGTTCATGACATAAGTCTATATCTTGAACTGTCCGGTCGTGAAACTTGGTGGATTAGTGTGTGGCGTCGACGACTTGGCAGATTTGTGTGTGGCATTGATGACTTCGCGGATTTGTGCGTGGCATCGACATGCCTCGCACTTGATGGCTTGCACTTGGCTTGAGGGCTTTGCGTTCAATGGACTCATGATGCAAGCTGATCACAAGAGTGGGTTTAAAGTTGTGCACGGCAAGAGCAAGCTAAATAGCACAGATGGGCTCGAATGGCTAGGAGATCGTGAGCATTATACAAAGCATTAAGAGGTGTTGGGCATGTAGGGCCTTCAGGGTCCTACATTGGAAAAGGATGGCCTTAGCAAATGCATATGTTGGGGTGCCGCATGGGTTTGTCTGCAAGAAAAGGAAAAGGCCCATGACAGTTGTATGAGAGCAGGATGTTCCGAGCTAAAGTGCGGCCTCTAATATAATTGGGTATCAGAATAGGTTCTAGAGCCCGTGTTTCCGAGATGGGTGCCTCTGATAGTTAGTGCTACTGTTGGTTGACATCATTGTTGCTTATTATTTTGGGATCAAATTTGAATTGTTGCGTATGATAGTGGGAATCGAGGGTAGGGTTGGCGCTTTGGCACATGTGACGGTATTGAATATGTCGGTGCTTGACATAGTTGCAGTAGGGGCAGTTATTGTGGCCATTGTTAGTGCATCTCAAGTGCAGTGGTAGAGTACAAGAGAACGGGAAACTCTTTCAGATTTGTGGCAAAGTCGTGGAAACGTCAGGATGAACTTAAGGTTAGCAAAGTGGTGGCAGCTAGGTAAGCTAGAATGCGAAAGTCTTTGAATTTGACACCTCGAAAGTCCAGAAGACAGGCGAACAGAGCAAACCGTGTGGGGTTTCCGTTCCAAAGAGGGCCACATAGCTTATTAGGGTCGAGCAACATAGGCACGATGGCATGAACAAAATTTGTCCTCTCCGTCAAAGCCGGCACAAGCATCGTTTAATGAATGTTTTTTACATGGAAAAAGGTGCATTGTTTAATGGATATGCTTAATGCTTGAAGAAGAGCAGCAATAGTCAGTGAATGGTTGGAGTGGTTCCAACAACCTACCATATACCAATGTGTGAGGTCGGAAGTTGGACATGGCCCTTTGCAGTGTTGGCTAATTATATGATGGGTTATCATGTGGCCTAAGGGATCAAAATGAAATCAGAAGGTTGGCTTGTTGGCATAGCCCTTCTCTAAGAAATGCCCTTCTCTAATAAATGGCATGTTGAACGTGTCAGCACCTAAAAGATGCATGTGATGAATGCATACCCTTGTTCACATGGCAGGCTAGGGGAAATCATATTGACAGAGCTTACAGAGGTGGATTGCTTACTAAGTGTGAAGGCATATAACTATAACTTGAATGACATGTGATGCTCTTAGGGTGAAGAGGAAACACTGAAGAACCTAGGTCAAGGTATTCATTTTTACTCTGGAAGGAATAGAGCGGAGCTCCCAGGAAGAGTAATACCATGGGGCCGAAGTACATAGCCATGAAGGGTGAATGTGTTCGCGACCTAGACGGACTGAAGAGAGATACTCGGGATGAAATGCTAGGCATTGGCTGAAGTACTTAGGTAGCAGTTCATAGTATTAATTGAGTATGCGAGATGCTTGCGAAAGACCTTGGTGCACAGACTGGGGTTGCTTAGATCAAACATGGGTTATTTGCCCTGGTATGGGACAACATGGTGAGCTCATGTGGCATGTGGGTTAGTTGTGTTGGTACGGGACAACATAGTGATCTTATGTGTTTCTTACTACTTTGAGGCAAGGATTGAAAATTTTCAGTTTCGGCCGAAATTTCATTTAAAAAAAAAACAAATTTTAGCATTTTCGGAATTTTTGTTAAAAAATATTAATTTGGACAAAATTTTGGCCTAACTTTGGGCTGACACCGAATTAATGTACTTAGGGTGTCTCGGCCCACACTGAAACCGACACATTTCGGCGGAAATTTAAAACCATGTTTTGAGGTACTAGTGCCAGAGAAAACCAAAAGGGTTATTCAATTCGAGTGATGGAAGATTGGGGTGCCTAGTAGTGTGAATGCTGGCCAGCGAGTACCCAAGGAGGCCATTAGTGAGATAAGGGTTGATGTGGTACACGGCAAAGAAAGACCCAAGGAGGCCATTAGTGAGATAAAGGTTGATGTGGTACAGGGCAAAGAAAGATGCAAGACTAAGCATCAAAACTGAGAATCTAAGAGGGAGAGACTCTCAGCCTCCGAAGAGGTGGGAACATTGAGGTGGTTCCTTCGCACTTGGCCAGTGAGGCAAGTACCGTGCCACAGTCCGGTCGCTCTACCCTCTACGTTTGGTGGAGTACAGGAAACTCTCTGTCAATGTTTGGTGGGAACACTAAAAACCATACCAGAGTTTGGTGGAGTCCTCTAAACCATCATTGGTGTGTGTTGGGATCACAAAAAAACTGTCACTGAGTTTGGTGAAGTCCTCTAAACCACCATTGGTGTGTGGTGGGAGCAAGAAAAATCATCGATGGAGTTTCGGAAAACCATAAATGAGGATGCTAACTCCAGAAAAAATGAGAAGGTAGCAGATTGCTAAAGTTAGGGCAATGTGGTACAAGAAGGCGCAAGAAGGGCCAAGTTGTCAATGTTCCAGTGGGGTCTGCCAAGTTGTCAATGTTCCAGTGGGGTCTGTTCTCAAGCCAAGTCATTCCTAATGTGGAGCTCAGTTTTGCAAAGTGCTTACTGTTGACGAGGCGCCGACGTTATCAGCTGGGGGAGTGTAAAACTGGAAGGTACGTCGGTACAAGACAATTGGTAGGCACTCCTGTCTAAGTGGGGTGGTTGCCTCCACTCTTTTAGGAGGGGGTTGGCTTCTCGTGACATGCGCCAGCAAGCAATGGGCCAAAAACTTGGTGGTTTGCTGAAGAGTTGTGCGAGGACTTGCTTGTGTGTGTGACACACAATGGGAAATCGTGTTGTAGTTTGTAGGCATGTCCTAAAGGGAGCTTTGGGTGCGGACTGTGAGTCTTCAAGAGGGATTGTCCGAGGGATTGTCCAGTTTCATTGGTCGAAGATGGGGACCAAAGACAGTGCATGTTGGGTTGGGTTCCTGTGTGAGCACCAAAGTCTTTGGGCTTGGTGGAGCGGTGTGTGGATGGACCTAACCTCACCTCCAGATAACTTTAGCTGCCATGCAAGACCCCATTCTTGTGGATTGTTTCATGGCATAGGTCTATGTCTTGAACTGCCAGGTCATGAGACTTGGCGGATTTGTGCATGGCATCGATATGCCTCACACTGGATGGACTTGCAAGTTGCATTTGGCTTGAGGGCGATATGTTAGATAGACTCAGTATGCATGCTTATCATGAGAATGGGTTTAACGTTGTGCATGATAAGACCAAGTTAAGTAGCATATATGGGCTGGAACAAAGTTAACGGGATCGCCCACACCCTCCGACCCACGATCGCCGACCCGAAACGTGGGTCGTTTGCGACCCGGATCACCAAAAATGGCGACCCGGGCGATCTGCGTGGAAGGGAGAAATACATAGAGAGGGAACACTTCGGTGGACTAGGAAAAGAGAGTTGCACAATAGTTTATTAGTTTGGTCATATTTTTATATTCTTATTTCAGAACTGGGTAGTTATTTTCTATTTGCTATATGTTGGTACTTAATTTAGTGATATTTGGAGATCTTCAAATTTTATATATTATGAATTGGATTGGAACTGAAATTTTCTTTTTGAATATATATGAATGACATACACGAGGCTTTTGGTTTTGCTAATTAAATATATGTAGCATAGACTATAGAATGATTTTCTTGTAAAAATACATGAAATTATATATAGAGTACCAGAGCGACCAAGATTTGCGCTCCAAATCGACCCGCGAGTTGAAATAGCCAACCAACTTAGCCTACCCTCATCGTACCGCGTATCGGGCTACCATCGTACCCCGTACCCGTTCCCGTACAGCGTACCGGAACGAACCGCGTTCCAGGTCACCTTGGGCTGGAATGGCTTGGAGATCATGAGAATGCATTATACAAAGCATCATGAGAATGAATTATACAAAGCATCAAGAGGCAGGGCCTTTGCGCTAGAAAAGGCTGGTCTTGGCATATGCATATGTTGGGGTGCCGCACAGGATTGACTGCAAGAAAAGGAAAAGGATCGTGACACTAGTTACAACTATCTTGTAATTATTAGACCTCTGTAGAGTCTTATTCCTCTCCTTCCAGCAAATTCCCAAAAGTGATAACAATATGGAAAACTCTTTCAAGCAAGAGGCTGCAGATAGAATTGATCTCTGTATGGGCTATGTTATTGCCGCTTGTATACCAATGTTGAGGACCATAGTGTTTCTCTCTTCCCTTTAGTTTTCTTGCTAGACAAAAGAAAAAGAGAGTTAAGAATCCATTCTGAACACCTGTTCTCTTGTTTGAGGACATTGTTCTCATGAAATAGATTTAGGGAAATGATATATGTGCCAAGGTGTTTCAATAAACAAGCGCTCCACTTGTTTGTCGTGTAGTATTTAAAGGGATTTCAGAGGGTATTACGGTTCTCACAAGGCTCTTTAAACCCTTTAAATACTACACGACAAACAAGCGGAGCGCATGTTTATCGAAACACTTGGCGCAGATATCATTTCCCTAGATTTATTAGGACTCCAAATGAACTTAAAACACAAATCCTCACGTAGCTTAAAAAATGAAACATGAGTTGATAACCAACCTCAAGGCTCAAAGTCACAAAATTCGGAGTGCTATTAGTGGTTTTGAAAGCAAATGAGGTAACCCCTGCTTCTCCCTATGCAATGTGAGCTTATAACTAATATTATGTGTGATTGGCTTGAGATTCTTTGCAAAAAGTGATCTCATCCAAAAAAAATTCCACAACCAGGCAAGGAATAACCAATAAAAATTTAGTAGGTATGGTAATCTATTGAAGTTATTTCAAAATTTAGAAGCAGAAAATTTAGAAGGTATACCAATAAAAAAAATGAATAATTGGCTAGTAAGTAAGCTAGAAAAGAATCTACAAACTCAACAACGCATGCAAAGTTGTCTAAAATTCCTTTCAAACCTTAGCATAGATTAGCAACTGGCAGAAAAGCAAATTCTTCTTCCACAGAAAGAAAAGAGAAGTGGGCAGAAAGTAAAAAATCAGCAGCCGGGAAGGTGTTATAAGAAAAATAGATAGGAAATTTCTAATAGTAAATGAAAAGAAAGATGTTACCTATAGAACTCCCGTATCGTTGCCATGGACATATCTCGCAACCTGTCTTCAGACACCGCAGATTCAGAAGGAACGTTTTGGTGCCCTGTTGAAGATCCCTGTACACGGCCCATGGCAGGGGAGGGGGTTACTGTTGATCTATCAGAACGATCTGAATTTCTTAAATCCCTATTTCCAAAAGATACATTGCGCTCTCGAGAATTGGATTGATCAAAAGCAGGTGTTGCTATAAAAGTATCAGGTATGTATCTCGGCATGAGTTCCTCCCTCGAGTTAAAATGTGGCCATTCTGGTACAGAACTGTAACCACTTGGACCAAATGCCATTTTTCTGGGGTCTCCTATGCTAGAAATATCAGGCAAAGGAAGGCTTGGCATCAATGGCTGTCCTCTGATGGACATCCCCCTAGCAAGACCACCTTGAGGACCAAGGGTAATGGCATCATCATCAAGAGGCCTCTGTGGCAAGGGAACTGACAGTGTCCTGCTTTCAAAAGAATGTCTATCCTCCATCCTAACATCTTGAGCGCCAAACCCACGAACCTGAGGTGGCACACCACGAAGACCGCCCATCTGCTGGGCGCTCAGAGAAGATGACATAGTAGACCCTCGGGACCCATAGTCTACCGGCTGCCCCCTTCTTGCAGAAGAAGTAGGGCCAGAGCCACGAGACAATCTACTTGTTTGTGCTTGCCGCTCCTGTGCGGCATCCCTGTGAACTTCCTCAATCTTTTTCGGCCCTTCAATTTTCCTCCTTTGCTGCCATCCATTCCTTCTCAAATCAATTGCATCCTTCAACATGAACCGCACTCTGGAAGAGAGCTTCTGATTGTTTGATAAGTTAAACATCATGTCAAAATAGAAATCCATATGTTCCTTCGCTTTGGGATGATCTATCATCTCCCCAATTGTACTCATTAACTTGCATAGTGCTTCAACATCTTCCTCATCAGGACTCTCATACTGACCCAGCAACTTTTTAATACATTCATGCATGATTCTCTCAGTCAGCATTCTTTTTTTGTACAACTCGCCAATCAACCGAATGTTCCCAAGCATCCGCCTACGTGCCTGGACCTTCTTCCCCTCTTTTTCCTCATTGGATCGCTTTATCTCACCCTCCACCTCAACTCTGTTGGCTTCAGCTTGCTCTCTTTCTCCTCTTTCAAATTCCTCCTGGCACTTGTTCAAAAGCAATCTTTTAAAAGTAATCTTCTCATTGTCCTTGCTGAAATCGGGCAACTCACCAGCAAGATGGAAGCAGAAGTTTGCATACATTTCACAGAAAGTAGGTTCCGTCAGAGCTTTATCGAAAATCTGTGAGATAATACCAGTAAGAGTGTCCTCATTGTCAATGTTAACCACTTTGACTTGCTCGAAAAGTTTTTCAAAGTTTTGAGGCGTTAGCTTGTTGAGAATTCCTTTCAATTGTCTTTGCTTGGCCTCTTCCTCGTCAGAAACTTTACCCACTTCATACTTTTTCTCAGCTTTGTGCATTGCCTGCAATGGAGTCTGAGGAGAAGGAATCAAACCTCTATGAACCCCAGTTGCACGCTGCCACCTGTCAGCATCAGGGCTATACCGTGGCATCCCTCCCGGAGATGCCACGGATTGCATTGGCCCCAAGAGAATCCCGCCAACATGACTAAACGACTGGCCACGTGGATGCCTTAAAACCCCAAGATTGCCTCCTTGACCAGACCGAACATTCACAACTGCACCTCCATGACCAACATCTAGACGAGGATCGCGTCCAGAAGGAAAAGGATTAGCCACTTTGCTCCATTTTTCATCATCCCCAATACCACTCCCACGCCGGTCAATTCGAGACCCCCCAGTTGACCTATCAATAACGTGGTCAACATGGTGGGAAGTACCAACTTGAACATTCATGATGACAGCTATATCAGATCCAATCTCGAAACCTAGGGGAAGATCAGTACATTGCTCTGAAAAGGTCAAGAGAAAATCTCTAGAATACCTCTTTTTAGACATATCCCCACCTCCATCAACATGTTCCCCATTTTCTGATGGTTTCAGTTGTGGAGTGGAGTTATCTGCCGCATCTTCCCAATCTTCCAGCTCAGCTTTACTTTGTGCATCGTCCTCACTTGCCATAACATCTTTCTCGGTATCATACACAGATGCGCTCTTCACATCAGCAATTGAAGAACTCTCTATACTTTCTGAAGTGATAGCACTCTGCTTTTCCTCTGGACCTTTGTAAGCCATATAGAGATCAGAAGTTGTTCCAGCAGCATCTGCTTTCGAAAGAAGTTCCCTTTTCTTTTTCTTTTTCGAAGTACTCTTTACCCTAGTCAGTTCCAAAGAGATCTTATCCTTAGATCCAGATCCCGAAGTAGAAATTTGACTAATATGGGTGCTCTCTGGAAAATTCCCGTCGAGTTTCCGGGTCATTTCAGAGGAAACTGAAGGCGGGGGACAAGCATTTGTAGGTGTTCTTTCCTCGCTTTTGATTTTGGAGGGATCCGAAGTTGAAGTTTTATCTCCATAAGCATTTGTAGATGAAATATCACTAGAGGGAGCAGTTTCTTCATCAACTGAATCTGAAACTGTAGTAGCAGACATAACTAAGTTATCTGTTGTCCGGTCAAGTTCTGGGCTATGGCCCACAGCCTCCTCATTCATATCCATTTGTTTGGTTTCTCTACAATTCGACTCACTGATAGCATCTGTTTCTTCCAAATCGTCCATTGTAGCCTCTCTTTGTGATACAAGCTCTGTTTGCTTTCCACCTTGAGAAGATTCTGGAAGAACAGATCCTGTGTCCACTTGCAAGTTACTGCAATCTTTGGTCAAACAACCCTCAGATGTAGACCCGTAGACTTCAAGACCAGAGAGGTTTGATGGCTCAGACGGGGGTCCCTCCCCGACTTGAACACCATCAGGCATTGCCTCTTGCGACTCTTCTGCTGGTGCTCCCAAACCTACAACAGAGCTTTTCGATGTAGCTGGAATAGATTTACCTTCTTCAGTTTCAATTATTCTGGCTAAAGAAGGAACACTATGCTCTAAACTTGAAGAAGGCAAGCTCGCCGTTGTAGCTACTCCAAATGCGTCAGCAGGAGCCTGCAAATTCTCAAGATTTTTGGCCACTTGCCTACCATTTGAGTCAGATGAACAACTATTCTTGGATATATTTAACGAGGACAACTTCAAAGTACCTGCAGAATTAGAAGCATCTACCTGCACCAAACCAGAATCACATCCACAGGTTACTACAAGAAAAACTTTGATGCATTACCAAATCTAGCCAATAGTTCGCAAAACGTGATTCGGCAAAAAAAAAAAAAAAAACGGGAAATGAAAAATGCAGGTTTCATAGGGTATTGGTTCAAAAAGAAAAAAATGTAGCCAAAACACACAAAAAATGCATTTAAAATTTTGTCATTTTCAAAATATAGTGGAGGTAAAGTTGGAAAGTTGGCCAAAAAACGCATTTAAGATGTCTCAAACGAGTCGTGTTTAAAACGTTTTCCACAAAAAAAGGAGTTCTTTTTGAAAAAGTTTTAAACGGAGTATTAAACGGCACACCAATAAAACATGCTTAAAAAAAACCTCGTTTAAAATGGGATTTTGCCAACTATGATCTAGCCTGACCTGAAAGCTATCAAGTGACATTGGAGAAAGATTTGCATCTTACGCTCAGCATGCAGTACCTGAAGGTGTTGCTGGGATTGTCGCATTTCTTTTTTGCTCTGCTTTTTCTGCTGATCTTTTATAGAGTCTGACCTTCTAACAGGTTCTCTTCTTCTTTCTGCGTTTGTCACAACAGATGCCGACTCCTCGACAGGTATAGGAACTGAGGAAGAAGTACTATTAGGGGAGGATTCAGAAATGGATTTTGGCTGCTGAACACCACTATCAGAACCAATCTCATTGTCCTTTTTCTGAGACGAAAAACTAGGTTCTCCAGATTGCTTCAATAATTTAGGCGGTTCACCCTTGCTAGCAGGTGAGCTAATTGTCACTGAAGAGGTTCCAATCTTTTCTGGGGGTGAACCAACAGGTGGCTTCACTGTCACCTGAACATGTTCCGAGTTCACAGGTTCGGAAACGACATGCATCTGAGGTCCAGACTTACCAACAGATAAGAGATTGTGAGAAGAAGGGTTCATAAAAGATATGGTAGGGACACCCTGGCCAACTGGGTAGTTATATTTTGATGTTGAGGAAGCAGAGGTCATCTGGGTGCTTGTCAGAGGAAGAGAAGTTGGAGGCGAAAAGAACACAGATGGGGAGTTATAAGAATTAGGTTGTACAGTCGAAAAGTAATTCATCTGATGAGGAGCAGGTGAGAATGATGGAATGGACTGGGATTGAAGAGCCACATTAGGATGAGACCTCGGTGGTCCTGAGGAACTTACATCCGAATATGGATCTGTCCTTTTATCCAGCCTCAACTCTTCATGAGTGTCTGGATGAGTTATTTTGACGGGTCTGCGAGGACCCCCAAATTTTCCTGCCTGTTGTTGAGCGAATTGTGAAGCCATTCCGGGTCCCAGATTGCTGAGCTGAGGGGAAAATTGATGCCCGATTTGAGGAGGAAAGCCCTGATGGATCATCCCTTGCTGTTGCAAAGGATGGGATTGAAGGCCAGAAACAAACACAGGCTGCTGAACTTGGGCGGCATTCCCCATTGCTAATGGCATTGGCATTTGTAGTGAGCCGGTGGTGACACCCTGTGATGGAATCTGAGAGTTAGGACCACCAAATTGTACAGGAACTTGTGGCTGCTGAAATGGCATGGGCATAGACTTTCCAGTAATAGGAGGAACAGACGGCTTTTGTGTTGAGACGGCAACAGGGGCAGCTGGAATTTGGACGTGTACATCCCTCTTTGCCAGTGTTGGTGGGTGAGACTCTACAGTGTTAGATTCGTTGGTGCCACCCCCATCCTTCCTCAGTTGTTGTTGTTGTTGCTGCTGCTGCTGCTTAGGAGCAGAAGGGATTGGTATTGTTGGCACGGATCTAAAGGAATCATGACGTGCCTGCATAATAGAGTTACATGGTATTGAACAACATAGTATATTCAATGATGATGATGATGACGACGATGACATAGTTTTAAATTTCGGCCGAAATCTGAAATTTCGGCCAAAATATTTCAGTTTTGATCTTTCGGTTTGGACCGATATCGAAATTACATTGAATCGGATTTTTACATGATTTCCCTGAAATTTCCCCGAAATCCGAAACCGAAATTTCGCTTTTCACCCTTATCTACAAAATTTCTGCCTAAATGTTAAAGATTTCCACCAAAATTACCGAAATTTCCACCGAAATTTTATACATTTCGGTGGAAATTAAAAAAAAAATAAAAATAGAGACGAAATTTTTGACAAAATTTACATATTTACATCATTTCGGCCAAAATTTTAAAACCTTGGATGATGATGATGAATGCAATGATCACTATGTTACTTGGAGAACTGAGTCCTTATCATAGAGTTTCAGCAAATATCTAGGAAGGCTCAATTATTCACACACACACATGTGCGTGCATATATCATTTTATCTTCCCATCTCTACATCCGAAATTTCGTTGGTTAACAATGCCAATCCTCAACCAAACTTCTGAATGTTGATTATTTAGCACATGGCATGTCTGTCTATGAGTCCCCGCCCCCATGTCCAGATAGTAGTCACGGAGATGACGCTGATGAATGAAGATGCAAGATGATGGTTCACAAAGAAATAATTCAAGAGAATATATCAACCCACTATCATCATGGCAAGAAGAGAGGTCAGGGAGCAGGGTCTGGAATCACAAACCTGGTCACATTTCTGCTCATCTAGATTTGGGGGAGCTGAGCTGGTCCGAGCAGGTATCTACAATTACATAAGGCGCCCCGGATGGTTCCATTTAGACGAATTGAAAATATGAAGAAACTAAAACAAGAGGCGATCCCAAAAGAACCATAAAATCCACGAAAAAATATGAAATAAATAAAACTACCTGCATTCCATTCATGAAACCAGGACTTATGGACCCAAACTGAAGAACGGGAAATGCCCCAGATGCATCTCCTGGGTAAACACCATGGTAAAACACTTTAGTATAACATTGTTAATTGACTAGATTTCCAAAAACACAACCTCAATGAAAGAATTAAATTCCTCAAGAAATAACAATGATATGGGATAAATTACAAGAACAGGCCACTTCCTACAAACTTTATAGACATCAAAGTTTGTCAATTACTTTTTCTTATTTTCTTCTCAAAAAATATAGACATCAAAGCTAGCATGCGAAACAGTTATTTGCTTGCACATAATCCACTTTTAGTAACAACACAACAAGATCACACGGAACAAATTTAAAAGGATAAAAAACTACCTCTCGATGGTGTTACAGGCGCTGCGGAATCTGAAGCTCCGGCGGTAGATTGAGATGATGGAGCCTTTGGAAGGGGCCGAGAGACTCTCGAAGCAGATGAATAATTTGGCTTGGTACCACCAGGTGCTGGTGCATCTGATAATCCTATAAAAACCCAATATAAACAATAAAAAAAAATCCAAGAAAACCCTCACATCAATTTATTCATCCAGCTCAGTCAATACTATATAATCCCTCGATTCTAGATAATCCAAAGCAACCAAATACAATCCACAAAAAAATAATCATAAAAACAAAGAAAGATGACATTTTTATCTCCTAAAAATAGAAATTAAAAACAGGTATTCCATACCAGGCAATGAGGATTGAAGATTTGAACCGTTTTGAATAGTTCGAACATTCGCAACAGGCACACCAGATTCAGAATTAGCACTGGCAAGGTTTGCCCTAGACTGCGCCCCGTGTCCATTACTAGACTTCTTAAAGCTAAAAATCATCACCAAAAAAGGGTGAAAAAAAAAAAAAAACAGAACATTTCAAAAACCCTAATTATCGAATAACAAAACCTAACAATCCCAATCACTATAAAAAAAAAACCCTAACCCTAAAAAAAAGTACCTGGAATTCGCAGAAGAAGACGAAGAAGAGGACGGAGGGGCGGTCCGGGTGCCGCCCTTCCCAGCACCTCCTGAGAAACTCCTTTGTTGAGCAGAGCTTCCAGATCGACCAGATTTCCTAAACTGCCCCTCGCTCTTCTCAGCCCTAGATTGATTGAGGGACATAAATCCAAACCCTAGTTCCTCTTTTTTTGTTTGATTTTTCTCTCTGTCAAACACAAAAAAAGTATACCTCAAAACAGATCCATCAATAAAATAAAATAAAATCCAAATAACCGAAAAAACAAAGCAAACCCTAGAAATTAGAGAACTAGGGCAGAGAAGGTTGATTTGAGAATTGTAGATATGAAGAAAGAGGAAAAAGAGAATGCAATTGAGATTTCGTGTTTTTGAGGGTTTTGATGAGTTTATTTACCTGGAAAGAGAGTTGTGATAGAGAGAAGAGGAAAATTAGGGTTTTAAAAGGTGGGAGTTAGATGGAAGAGTGTGGCGGGAATCATAACGAGAGAGAGAGAGAGAGAGAGAGAGAGATTTGGCGATGAAGGAGAGAGTTATAAGAGAATGATAAAAAAATATGAGAGAGAGAGTTTATTTTTTAACAAACCAAACCAGCAAGAAAGGTCAAAAAGTAGGTTTTTAAGGAGATTGTCTGCTTGTGTGTTTCCTTTTTTACTCTCTCCTTATGCGTGAAGGTTAACTAATAAACCGAGTAAGGGCATGTTATTGTTTGCTAATCATGAAATTTTTTTCTCTTACTTTTCCTCCGAAAATAATGAAAATTTTTCCTAGTTTTTTTTTTCCTTCCTTGGAAAATGATGAAATTTTTTTTCTTAATTTTTCTCAAAAAAATTAAATTTTCCAGGGGATTTGCTAGGGACCATTGCAAAAGGCATTTCGCGGCTGGGTTGTTGCATGCTCTCACAGGCAACAGCCCAACTGCAAAATGGCTTCTGTGATGGACCCTAGCAAATCCTAGTTTCCAATGTTCATAGGAGAAGACATCAGTAGGGAGGGTGAGAAGTGGTTGTAAAATAAGGAAAACAAAAAAATTTATTCAAAGTAGAGTTTTTGTTTTCCTTTTTTTTTAACTTTTATGTCACTTGGCATCATCTCCTCACTCATTTCCTCAATTGTCTTCCTCCCCCACTTTTCCTACCATTGTCTCAACACTTGGTAAGCTAATATTCCATGAAAAAAAAAAAATTGGAGTTGCCAAACATGGCCTTATAATTTTTTTTATTGCGGGAAGCTTTTGCTTAAATCATTTTTACCTAAAAAGGCATTGACAACTTGGAAAAATATCTTTTCAATTAAAAATATTTAGGATTTTTCGGCCAAGGGGATCTCACTTTTCGTACTATTTGCGTGATGCGGCTAATGCGAGCGGATCGATATGATACCAAATAATGCGAGGCGAATCAATATGATACAAAATAGGGAAAATGACCAAATGAAAGGGCTTTCTACTGACTATGACATTTGAAGAGGGGAGACTTGGAAATAACCAATCTATAGTAATGGTAACTGGTTTGCAAGGGTTTGGGACAAAAATACCCTCATTTTTAAAATACCGTCACATCTCTCTTTCATGGGATGATCCCAACCATCAATTAGAGAGCCACAATTCCTCTCTCTTTCTCTCTAATGGGATGATCCCAACAGTCCATTAGAGGGCCACAATACCCCCCCTCTCTCTCTCTCATGGGATGATCCCAACCATCCATTAGAGGGCCCCAATGCCCCCTCTCTCTCTCATGGGATGATCCCAACCGTCCATTAAAGGGCCACAATGCCCCCCCCCCTCTCTCATGGGATGATCCCAACCTTCCATTAGAGGGCCACAATGCCCCTCTCTCTCTCATGGGATGATCCCAACCGTCCATTAGAGGCCCCAATGCCCCCCTCTCTCCCATGGGATGATCCCAACCGTCCATTAAAGGGCCACAATGCCCCCTCTCTCTCATGGGATGATCCCAACCTTCCATTAGAGGGCCACAATGCCCCTCTCTCTCTCATGGGATGATCCCAACCGTCCATTAGAGGGCCACAATGCCCTCTTTCTCTCATGGGATGATCACAACCGTCCATTAGAGGGCCACAATGCCCTCTTTCTCTCTTGGGATGATCCCAACCATCCATTAGAGGGTCACAATGCCCCGCAGGTTCGTGCACCTCTCTCCGGTATCCTCTGATTCTGAGTGAACCTCCTCTCACAGGTTGGTAGTCTCTCCCTCTCAGTTGTTTAAACCATTGGTAATCTTAAATAAACAACTTATAAACACTCTAAAACCACTGCTAAGTCTATAAAAACCACTTATAAACACTCTAAACCACTGATAGGCTTATATAAACCACTTATAAACACTTTAAGCCACTGATTACCCTATATTAAACACTTGTAAACACACTAAACAACTCCTAGGCTTATATAAAACACTTTTAAACACTCTAAACCACTGTTTACCCTATATAAACCACTTGTAAATACTCCAAACCACTGCTTACCCTATATAAACCACTTATAAACACTCTAAACTGCTGTTAGGCTTACATGAACCACTTATAAACACTCTAAACCACTGCTTACACTGTATAAACAACTTATAAACACTTTAAACAACTGTTTACACTATATAAACCACTTGTAAATACTCTAAACCATTGCTTACCCCTATATAAACCAGTGCTTACATTGTATAAACAACTTATAAACACTCTAAATCACTGTTTACCCTATATGAACAACTTGTAAAAACTATAAGCCACTGCTTACCCCTATATAAACCACTTACAAACACTATAAACCATTGCTTACACTGTATAAACTACTTATAAACACTCTAAACAACTGTTAAGCCTATATAAACCACTTATAAACACTATAAACCATTGCTAGGCTTATATAAACAACTTATAAACACTCTAAACCGCTGCTATGCTTACATGAACCACTTATAAACACTCTAACCCAGTGCTTACACTGTATAAACAACTTATAAACACTTTAAACAATTGTTTACCCTGTATAAACCACTTGTAAATACTCTAAACTACTGCTTACCCCTATATAAACCACTGCTTATACTGTATAAACAACTTATAAACACTCTAAACCACTGTTAAGCCTATATAAACCAGTTATAAACAATCTAAACCACTGTTAGGCTTATATAAACAACTTATAAACACTCAAAACCATTGTTTACCATATATTATACACTTATAAATCCTCTAAACCACTGCCAGGCTTATATAAAATACTTATGAACACTCTAAACTACTGTTTACCCTGTATAAACCATGTATAAACACTATAAACCACTGATAAGCCTATATAAACCACTTATAAATACTCTAAACCACTTATATGCTTAGATAAACCACTGTTTACCCTATATAAACCACTTGTAAATACTTTAAACCACTGATAAGCCTATATAAACCACTTATAAACACTATAAACTACTTCTTATCCTGTATAAACCATGTATAAACACTCTAAATCACTGATAAACCTATATAAACCTCTTATAAACACTCTAAATCACGGATACGCTTATATAAACTACTGTTTACCCTATATAAACCAGTTGTAAACACTTTAAACCACTGATAAGCTTATATAAACCACTTGTAAACACTATAAACTACTTCTTACCCTGTATAAACCATGTATAAACACTCTAAACCACTGATAAGCCTATATAAATCACTTATAAACACTCTAAATCACTGATAGGCTTATATAAACCACTGTTTACCCTATATAAACCAGTTGTAAACACTCTAAACCACTGATAAGCCTGTATAAACCACTTATAAACACTATAAACTACTGCTCACCCTGTATAAATCACTTATAAACACTTTAAACCATTGTTAATCCTTATAAACCAATTATAAATACTCTAAACCACTGGTAGGCCTTAATAAACCACTACTTAGGATTATAAACCACTACTGAGGATTCTTAACCAAAGAAGCTATATAAACCACTTATAAACACCGACTTCAGTAGTGGTTTATCGTAGTGAAATAGTAGTTTAACTTAAGAAATTAGTGGTTTACAGTAAAATAACAATGATTATAAAGTGAAAAACAGTAGTTTAACATGAAAAACTTTCATTCAAGTTTATAAACATGCCTTATAATTGAAAGAGAAAGGAGAGGGCTAGAAATACACACATTTCTATTGAATGGAGGCTTTGTGCAATGGAATGATGGTTTCTAGTGAAGATTTTTGTGATTTTGGAATCTAATAACGTTTTTTTGCAATAGTTGTTGTAAATGGAGGCGTTTTCCAATGCAATGAAGGGTTAGGGAGGCTTTGACATCTAAAAATGAGGTTTTCAGCAATAGAATAGAGCTTTTGGCATCTAACAATGGAGGTTTTTGGGTTTCAAAAATGGAGGTTTTTGGTTTTTCATACGTACGTAGGTGGGAGGAAGAAGAAAAAGAGAGAAAAAGGTGGGTTTTGGGATTTATATTCTAAATGTAATCATTTCAAAAAGGTGATTTGATAGGGAGAGAGAGAGAGAGAATCAAGGGCATTTTAGTCATATGCACTCTTGATTGGTGATTTACAAAACACCCCTCTTCAAATGTCATAGTCAGTAGAAACCCCTTCTATTTGGTCATTTTCCCTAAAAAATAATAGCAATCCGACTCCTCAGGACTCCAGCAGAGTTCCAGCCTCCTTCAAGAGCTTCTCAAGCTCCAAAATCACTAAAGAGGCCTAGGAGGGCCCACACAAGTGCGCTTGGGAGCCCAAGATGCTTCCCCTCGAATGCCTCGACCACCTACCATTTTATAGGCGCGGAAAAACTTGGGGAATTCAATCAACTTTCTATGTGGGACTAGAAGTCAAGGTGGCAAATGGGCCGTGCTGTGCCAGCACGACACAATAATTCTCAGCCCAACGTGGCCCGCAAGCCAGGCACAGCACGGCAGGGCATGGCGCACGGCACGGCCCACAGCCCGTATCGTGCTGGGCCTCTTGTTGTGCCGTGCCGCGTGCCTAAATCCACAACCTGGCATGGCCCACGTCACTGAAGCAAATGGTGTCGTGCTGGCATAGCCCATGTCGTGCCGTGCTGGCCGGGTCTCAGGCCGGCACGACCCAATTGTCACCTTGAACTAAAAGTCGTGTTTTTTTACGAGTTTTCTCAGGGCGTTTACGATCGTAACCAGATACTGCTTACGATTAAGGTATGGAGTTACAATCCTAAATCATGCTATGAGGGGGTGGAAACTGGGAATATTTGGGGTATTCGCCAGTTTTCGGGTTTGATCTCGGGGATCTGGGATTGGTAAGCTCAAGGTCGTGTTTGCAATCAGGCTTTGGCAATTTGAAATTGATTTTTGGGTGTACTTTTAGGTCACAGGGTTCTCAGAATCCTTCCATTTTCCACGCCCATAAAATAGGAAGTGGACGATTCACTCAAGGAAGCGAAGCTTTTAGGGATCATCATTGAGTCATCATCGCGGCAACCTATCGTTAGTTCGAACTTGGAAAAATGGGGTGTTTACAACACAAAAATCAGATAGTGTTTGATGCCTTTATTAAATTCAAAACTCATGTTGAAAATATGCGTGCGTGTAAAATTAAATACCCACATACTGACTAGGGAGGCGAATCTCGTCGGCTATCCTCCTTTCTTCTAACATACAGTATTGGTCATCCTTTGTCTTATCACACACTCACGACCAGAATGGTTCTTCCGAACGAAAATATAGGCATATTATTGAAATAGGCTTAGCTCTTCTTGGCCACTCCCACGTTCCACTTCACTACTGGTATGTTGCTTTTGAATCGGCCGTTTATCTCATTAATAGACTCCCCTCAAATGCATCCTCCTTCTGCCCATTGGAACACTTGTTTCACCAAAAAACCTGACTATAATTTCCTTAGAGGGTCTTTGGCTGCGCATGTTATCCGTGCTTGCATCCTTATAACACCCATAAGTTGCAATTTTGATATGCTCAATGTGTCTTCCTTGGGTACAGCCACGACATCTTGGCTATTGATGGCTTCACTTACCCTCTGGCCAAATCTATATTTCCAGTCATGTCATCTTCGATGAAAAGATTTCCCCTTTGCATTTTAGTCAGCCCATGGGCTCACACATTCCCCTCGAGACCCCAGTCCATCTTTCCATACTTTGGATGTCTACTTCCCACTCTAGTCTCTAGTCCACCATGTCCATCTCCTACACCTCTTCAATTCTCTACTACGTCAATTCCCACCATTCCCCATCTCACTGCATGCCTTCCATTGTCGACCATGTTCCTTTATATGGCACACAAGCGTGTGATGCCTCCACATTGTCGTCAATGGCTCTCACTATTGATACCAATTTCATAACCATCATTGCCTCTCACCTCCCACCTATTTTACAACCATCAACAACCCATACCCACCCGATGATTACCCCCTCCATGGATGGGATTCGCAAGGCCAATGCACTACTAGCCTCCCGTCATCCACTCCTTCCATTAGATGTCTCTGAATTTGAACCAACTTGCTTTTCACAGGCTAAGCAGTGTCCACGGTGGCGTGCATCCATGGTAGATGAATTTAATGCCCTCGTCGTCCCACTATGAATTTTGTGGGTTGTAAATAAATCTATAAGATTAAATGGAAGGCAGAGAGCACCATTGAACTTTATAAATCGCGATTAGTCGCAAAGGGATTCACCCAATAAGAAGGTCTCGATTATGGGGACACATTTTGCCCTATCGTCAAGCTTACAACAATTCGCCTTCTTCTCTCGCTAGCCTTTTCATCTGTTCGGATAATGAAGCAATTGGATATCCATAATGCATTTCTACATGGCACATTCTCGGAAGAAGTGTATATGTCTCAACTCCCTGGCTTCATAGGCCCGCAGGCTCCTTCATATGTGTGTCGCTTATGTAAAGCCATATATGGGTTAAAAAGAGGCCCGCAGGTTCAACCCCAGCTTACCTACCAAAAAAAAAAGACGAGAAAAAGGAGAGAAATGCCCTCAATCAACGAAGGTTATGCAGACAAGCTCTAGTGGTAAGACTAATTTTGTATGATTAAAGCATTAGGATCTCTTTCGATATTGCCAAAAAATAATTCTTAATTATAAATAATATTATTTTAAAGTTAATTTTATTTATGAAAAATAAGGCATTGAGTTTTCCTTTGGAAGCCATTTAACTAAGAAGGTACCTAAGTTCCTTATTATACCTTCATCAAACATTGAAGGTCCATCTGCAAAAAAAATTGAATAGGTCTGGTTCAAGTTATCCTTTTTTGTGAGCAAAAAAGTAGAATTTTTTTCAAATATTTTCCTTTCCAAAAAATTTCAGAAAATTCCAACAATCCAAACAGGGCCCGAAGATTGTACTTTTTTTTGTAGGCAAGTTAGGATTGAACATATGACCTCAAGTTTGAGGTATAAAGCCTCGACTCTCAACCAAACGTGATCCCAAAATAAATTGATGAATATTCAATCTATACTCATCTTGAACGATCAAATCGATCATAATCATAGTGAAGATTCAAACTTGGAGCCCATATACAAATTGCTCCAACATCGTTTTTTATTGTGGCTCGTTGAACACTTTGTTAGTTAATATAAGCATATTTAGTTGGAGAATTGAACACTTGATGGTCTCAATTTCATTTTATTTAATTTTTTTTCGGGGATGAGGGGGGAGGGGGGAATTGGTATTGAAACTCAAATTTATGCATTTTTTATCATGTCAATTTGTCTTATTGCTTCTACTTTTATGCACGAGTGTCATGCATATTTGAGGCCATGTTTGGCAACCATGAATTCATTTTCTATGACACATTAGGTAGTGAGAGACAACTAGGGAGGGTGAGAGATGAAGAGAATTGAGACACTGTGATTGAGGAGAGGGAACGAAGTGGCTAAAAAGTTTGGGAAAAAATAAATTGTATTTTTATTAGAGTTTTTGTTTTTTGCCTTTTCTCACCCTGTCCTCACTCATGCCCTTTCTAGTCTTTTATTCTCTCTCTTCCTTATCTCTCTTCACTCTCAATATTAGTAATGTCATGCCTGCTTTTTCCACTACTTTCTGAGCCTGTGCCGCGGAACCAAACACTCTTACCACTATTTCACTACTCAACTCAACTCAACAAAGCCTTTGTCACAAACTAGTTGGGGTCGGCTAAATGAATCCTTTAGAAAAATTTCAAGAGAAGGTGAAAGGAATCTACCCGGCTCTAATCCCGGCTCTAGTTGGGTTCTTCTGTATGGATTATTTTCTTCCATTCTAATCTATCCAAGGTCAAGTTCTCTTTTATGTTCCTAGCTATCAAGTCTTTCTTCACTGTTTCTATCCAAGTTGTTTCCGGTTTGCCCCTACCTCTTTTTACTCCATCAATTTGGCACAAGCTGCCTCTTCTCACCGGAGCATCCAAAGGCGTACGTTGAATATGTCCAAATTATCTTAAGCGGTGCTCTCTCATCTTCTTCTCAATTGGTGCCACCCCCACCTTTCTACGAATGTCTTCATTTTTAAGTCTATCTAACCTTGTGTGGCCGTACATCCATCTAAGCATTCGCATTTCAGCTACACTCATCTTATGCAATGCTGCTTCTTGGTGGCCCAACATTCTGAGCCGTACAACATGGCTGGCCTTACAATTGTCTTATAAAACTTTTCCTTCAACATGGTAGGGATTTTACGGTCGCACAGATCTCTTGAGGTAAGCTTCCACTTCAACCAACCTGCTCTTATTTTATTGTTAACTTCCTCTTCAATCTCTCATTCGTTATGTAGAATTGAACTAAGAGAGCGAAATATATCCCTCTTAGGTACCTCATATCCAGTCATATTTACTACATCCTCGTCCAGCCTCCTTACATTACTAAAGTTGCACTCAATATACTCTGTATTAGTCCTACTCAGTCTAAAACCTTTGGATTCCATAGTAGTTATCCATAACTCTAACTTAGCATTTACTCCAGCATTGGTTTCGTTGATTAATGCTATGTCATCTGCAAGTAACATACACCACGGTACCTCATCCTGGATACCCTCCGTAAGCTCATACATAACTAGCGTAAAAAGATAAGGGCTTAAAACTTATCCTTGGTGTAGTCCTATTGTAATTGGAAACTCACTAGACGTGTCATCCGTGGTTCTGACATTAGCTCCATCGTACATAACCTTAATCACATCAACATATTTACTAGGCACTTCTCTTTCGCTACTGTTTAAGGTAATTCTAGACAAATCAAATGCTCGTCTCCTCCCTTTTGACTTCTCATTCCACGCATCCAAACATAGTCCTAAAGTTTCTATAAGATAGTAAGCCCGAAGAACTTGTAATTTTTATTTTTATTTTTATTTTAAATATAGTGATTTAGTTAGCATATGGATCGTTGGTGTGTCTAATTTTTATATCTTGTTCAGGACTCTTTTAGTTGCGTGTCAAGATATTTTTTAGCTTAAATTATTTTTGCTTGGCACTTCCCAAGAAAGGATTCCAAGAAACTTTTTGACTATTCTTTTTAATTAAAGATATCTAAAGACGTGTTGATTGATAGTCACCTCTCCTCCCAATTTTCAATTGATTGTACGGAAAGGAATTGAAGCTCCCTATCACCTTATCATTGTCTGTGACTCTATGTCATCCCCTTATTTTAAGACAGGGCAATTTAATCTTTACACGCCTACACAGTACACTGATAGGAGAGTCAATCTTGGGCCCTGAATATCGATTTTAAATTACCAAAATACCCTACTCTATGCATAAATTTTCAAAAAATAGCCTGGGCCCTATAACCACACGCAACAAAAGCCAATTGGAGTCCCTTGCGTGGCCAATACGGCATCATGGGAGAGTCCGGAAATTGACCCAGAATCCGAACACATTTGGTCCAAGGTAAGTGCTTTGGAGGTATTACCATAAATTGAAGGCCTCTCTAAATAAAAATTGAATAGATTTGGTTCAAGTTATCTGATTTCATGCGTTAAAAAAAAAAAAAAAAAGAAAAAAGTAAGAGAATTTGAAAATACTCTTCCTTTCCAAACTTTTCCTAAAAATTCCCGCAATCCAAACAGGGCTTGATAAGCGTATTTTAATAACCCGGTCACTCTTTTTTCCCTTAAGATGGAATCCCATTTTCCTCACATTAATTTGTCAGGAGTCAGAGATATAGGGGTGCAACTTGGGTTGGGCTCAACTCGACTTCGATGGGTTCAACCCAATTTCTGCTCTAGTTGCGTTGGCATTTCCTTGGGTTGTGCTGGGTTAGGGGTGGGAAAAGCCAGCCCGATTTAATATTGGGTCGGATTAGGGCTGATGTTTTGGGCAACTCGGCCCGATCCTGTCCCCCTCATTAATTTTAAAATTTTGTTCTTATAATTTTTTAATTTTGATCTTTCAGAGGATCTACGTCCCAAGTGAGGCCCACTTAGTGCCACTTAGTGAGGTAAGCTTTACAACACAACTTTATGTGTGATTGCACTACAAAAGACATAAAGGCGAGGTATGCCACTTTTGATGAGATTTTTTATGATGAGTGCTGGTGAAGTCCAGTATTTTTTTTCAAAAAGTAAGTGGGGCCCATTTCTTTGGATGGGTCACAACGTAAATAGGCCTTAGCCCATAAATCATCTCCATGGGATGATACTTACCCTAAATCCTCAAACTGAAACCAATTATATTAATCTAAAGCCAAGGGAACCTATAATTGGAAACTGTACCAAAAAGATACAATGTTGGAAAATTTATGTCTGAAGGACTACTTTTTGGCCCACCTACAAAGACACAAAGGCCCTGTTTTGGATTGAGAGAAAACATTTCTCCCAGAATTTTTTTACTAGGACATCATTTTCTTTTTAACTAAGATTTGAAGGTGAGAAATGAAATAGAGGGATATTATCATAAATTGAAGTTCCCTCTAAATAAAACTTAAACCATGCGGGTCGAAGTTTTTTTTTCATTTATAACCAAACAGTGAAATAATAGATTCTGGAAAAGCATTATTGTTCTAAACTTCTCCACAAAATCTCTGCAATCAAAGTTCTTTCTTCCAGGTTCTGTTTCATTCGACGTAAATATGGATGTAAAATTTGTTTTATGTTGTAAAAATGAACATAAAAAGCACACAGGCTTTCTTATCCAGACTTCTTCTACTTGTGTTTTTCCGTGTGTGAGTCTAATTGTCCTATTTGGTTTAGGTACAAGGCTAGGCCACATGAGGTAGCATTACACAAGTGACAAGCAACATGTGCTGAACAAAGAGGAATGCCTTGTGTGAGGGGTTGAGTGTTGACCTCAATGAGACTATCATACGGGAGTGAATGTTAGGTTTAGGGATCCCCAAACTAGAAATAAAATATTTTGGGTTAAAGCTGTTAAGAATTTGTTGTCACATAATATCTAGATCCCCTTCCTCTATTCATGGAAATAAAAGTCTGTTAATTTGTAAGATAGTTATAGAAGTTTTGATGGAAAACTTGCACCAACTCCCTTTGTTTCATAGGTCAGCCCTCCATTATTTTAAACTTTTTCATTGGTTTGGTTGTTTCAAAGTTAACAGCCTACTTTGGAATTACATATCTCTATAGGAGAAAGGGACTTGCATACAAAAATACCGAAAAAGTAGGTGTATGCAAACAAGGTACATAAGATGGGAAAACTGTTTCTGCGCTCGAGTGCGCAGGCCGTTAAGAAAACATGTGGGCCCACATTTTTAGGATGATCCAAAGCATTCATTTGATAGGTCCTTACATAGATAGGGTCTCCACAAATGGAAGGGTTAGGATGATCCTATGGAGCTGATTTTTTGTACACACCATATCCATCTAGCTTTGGATCATCAAAAAAATGTGGGCCCACATGATTTCATTGGCGCACAGCCCCCCAATGACTTGCAAAATCACTTTGTCAACCATACTTCCTAGCCCAATGACCAATGCAGGCAAAGAAATTTTGTGCCCACGGCACCTAATGACCAAGGTTTAAAATTTAGGTTTCGGTAACCGTTTCGGACCCCACCAAAAACCGAAATTTTGTATCACTTTTTTTTTTAATAAATAATGTCATTAAACCGAAATTTCGGACCGAAATTACCAAAATTTCGGTCTGAAATTTGGTAAAGGGCAAAAAATGGAATTTCGGAAAATTCCAGTTTCAGTCCCCACCGGTATCCGAAATTTCGGATTTCGGTCGAAATTTTAAACCATGCTAATGACCAATGCCGGCAAAGTGTAAATTAGTCCAGCCCCCCCAAGTTTGGGCTTCTATTTAGTTCCTTTAAGATGACCATTTCATACTGAGAGAGCGCCTTTAGACCATATCAGTCTTTGGATTTTGCTCCGTTCTTTTAATAAATTACTCGCCATTAAAAAAAAAATAAAGAAGCTTAGAAAAATTCCCAATATCGGGTGCATAAGATTATTTTATACATATGGAAGTTTACTGAAACACAAGTGATAATTACAAAAAAGAAAAAGAAAAAAGAATTAAACAGAGGAGGCAAAAGATGTAAAAGGACAAGACAACTTACTACAACTTCCAACACTAACTCAAAGACTACAACTCCCCAATGCATAACTATGCAAACAATGCAATGAAAAATCAAAGTTAAAACACTAAACAGCTTGATTTACTAATCCTAAGTTACTTCATTTGGCATTCCCCTATGTTAGAGTTTAGTTCACAGTTCGCAAGCACCGGGTTTTAATTTTGCACGTTCAGTTGCCTCCATTAACATGTTTAGTTCACAAGTTCAGTTTAGTCTATTCTGGTAGAGTTTAGTTCACGAGTTCAGTTTTAAGCTTGCACCTTATTAAGATTTTCATAATTTTTGAAGGGTTATTCAACTATTCATCAACCTAAATATACAGGGAATGCATGAAATTTGAAAAAGGGAGAGGTTTTTCGCATTCTTCCCCCGAACATTCCACCAAACTTTCTTCCATTCAACTCCTGTAAAACCAGAATCTATCTCCTGCTGAGCTTAGAAAATATAGACTGAATAAAAACAACACAAGAGGCTGAAAAATCTCTATCTCCCATCGCTCTCTGAAAAAATTTCAGCCTCTTCCCTAAGAGTGGCTCTCTAATATCTTGGTTCCCATAATTTGCTGCTGTTGACTAAATTAAGCAACTTGATTCTTGTTCCAATTTGTATCGTACCAGTTCACAATTTAGACCCTTTCCCAGCGTCCCAGACTACATTTTACTAGTCCACTTCTAAAAGAATGCTTATAATGACCAAACTATCCCCAAATCTAGTACACATGCAATTTGGCAAAACACCTATAATAAAAATGCAAGCAACCAAACATTTTTTACTCTCTCATGCTTGAATCTATGTTAGGAAATTGTGTTTTGGATTGTGGAGGGTAGTGGTTGGCCCAAAGGAAAGCCATACTTGGCTCAATTCAAGACGGCACATGCAATCGAAAGAAGTCTGAAGGCCTAGAAGATCTCTTCAGCCCAAAGGTGTTAACATTTTCGAAAGCTATTATGATATTCGTTTGTTAGCATATTGATAAAATTCACATAGAATAGATTAAAAAGCGGAAATTACCAAGCAGCCACACACACACACACACAACAAATCATGTACTCCCAAACCGCTTCAATGTTTTGGACAAATAGTGGAGAATGTTGTGTACAAACTAGCAATTATATATAATAGAAGAAGAAGATGAGTACTTCATAGAACATGTGTATTAAAATCACATGATGTCAAAAGTGTTTTATATATATTTTGCTTAGGAATTGATACCCCAATCGAGGTAATCGGAAAGCAAGCAAGCAAAAACACAACCACCCAAAAAAAAAAGATACAATGTCATATGATCTTAGATGAACTGGTAACTCCATCTCTCACCAGTTGTGGCCAAAGTGATATATTATAATTGAGGTTCATTTGTCTGATGTAATAAGAAATGAGAAAAAAGTTATCACAATGCAAGGAGGAATTAGCAATGTCCTAATCAAGTTAGAAGACACTCTGAAGGTGATTAAAGCGCCACTAACGGAATTACATCATCGGGCACAAGGCATCCCCCAATGCAACAACAGTTACACTATTTTCTACATTTATACCCCGTCTATATGCTTCCCCCTTCCCCCCCAAATCCAAAACTCCAACCACTAATAAAGTCCATTAGGATAACACACATGCATTAACATAAAACCATATACTGAGAAATGTGCATCATCATTTTGTTTAGAGGAAAGTCAAATAAAATAGATTTCAGTATCTCTCACTCTGCCAAAAATATAACGGGCACTATTGCTAGGGAGGGAGTCGATTGCCCGTCCCTTAGATCCGAAAATACCTTCCCCTTCCTCTAATTTGTGTTCTGTGTGATAATAACTTTTCGGTATTTTAGCTAGGTGGCTCATGACTTACAGAAAATTATCAGGCCTCAATGCACAGCTACCTTCCTATGTTTTAGCAGGTCATGTTGTTTTGGTTCTTCTTTACTAGATGGGATTTGGGCTGCTGACTTCTATTTATGAGGTTTTTTGGTAGATTCAGCCTATTTCTCCTGTATCAAGACATCTAGTTCCTCTTCATGCATTTCAGATTTCCTTTATCCAATGAAAGCTGTTTGTTTAAAAAGGTGTATTGGGGCAACTTTATTTATTATTATGTCGTTGGGGAAATCATCATAGTTGTTGCATATAATTGTTTCGTATTTCCAAGTTCCAACCAAGACTATAAGAACTTAAAACAACCCACCACTATATCAAAATCAGCAATAATGTTTTAATAAGATAACAACCGTTACAACTCCTAAAAGAAACTCTACAATCCAACAAAGTCTAAGAAGAAACAAATGAAGTAAACACTTGAGAAATGTCATTAACTCACAAATAATAATGGAGAAATCAGCAACAAATGTTATAATGTAAACTAAAACCGTGGTATTCGTTTACGAAAATACTGGCAAAGCAATATTTAGAAGGGAAGTCAGTCAGTAGCAAGCATCTGTAGAAAGGAAATTTTCTCACTTTTGGAGTTATGAACCTGTTTCATATGACAATGTCAGAATAGGCATTGAAAATAGACCAAAAAAATACAGCATTTCAGCCTCATGACGAAGATCACTAATGCTTTGAGAACAATCTCACAGTAACAATCAAAATGGAATTTCATTTCAAAAAAAATCAAAATGGAATTTCTAAAGTTTTGTATCTAGATCTGAGTTGATCATAATTTGCACTGAAACTGACCACATAAATGCATACTAAAGAATGATCTGGTGAACGCCCATCCTTGCACATACAGAATGGAAAAGGCAGGTAGGCCGAGTTGCGCCTTCAACCAATGTTGGATCACTTTTCTCATCCAACAACAGTGAGATACTATGATCCAGGGTCATTGTAGGACAAAAAAATTTGGTTTTGGCACCTCAGCTGCAAGAAATATTCTCTGGTACCTCAGGAACATAATTTACATTTGATGTTCACTTGAGATCTACTGGCTCAATACCATCCAACAACGTCGATTCTTTGGGCTGGTAAAGTATCTTTTTAAAAATAATTTTGAGTTTGTCATGTTCCACCATCTCTTCCAAGATTTTATCTTCGGAGGACTCCAGTAGATTGATTTGCTCATCAGCGCGCTTGTCTGTAGAAGAAAAGACTAATTCAGATAATCGGTCTTTCGCAGCTTGTCTAAGGTACTTGTCTCCCTCCATCGTGCCAGATGTAATAAGATGGTAGATGTACACAATTTTCCTCTGTCCAACCCTATATGCTCTGCTAATAGCTTGTCTTTCAACTGATGGGTTCCAAGCACCATCAAGAAGAACCACCCTCGAAGCACCGATTAGACTTATTCCCTCGCCACAAGCCTTTAAAGATGCCAATAATACCCTTGCTTCACTTGATGGATTGTTGAAACGATTAATTAAGATTTGGCGATGCCTTATAGGAGTCTGCCCACGCAATAGCAGCACCTCCTTCTCTTCAGTCCAATTGAAAAGGGATTTAAGATGCTCTTTTATAAAAAACAAATTTTGGAGATATTGACTGAACACCAAAACTTTCTCTTTCATTGCAAGGCTGAGTTGAACTAGTTCCATGACAAATCTTGTTTTCACCCCTTCATTGGGGTTTTGCCTCAGACTTTCTAATATATTCTTGTCGAAGAGAGATCTTTGTTCTTCAGGCAAAGGACATTCTTTCCACAATGAAGGATGAACAGAGACTAAGGAAATCGAAGATTCATGACTAAAGGCTGACATGTGCATTTCCTGAATCCTGTCAAGGATGACCTTTTGATGAGGGAGAGGATTTAAAACAAGTACACAATCCTTCAACCCGGGAAGATTCTTTAGGATGCTACCCTTGTGAACATGGATGAAAGGGTCAAGTATTGATCTAAGCTCCTCTAAACATTCATCAGTAATCTTATATCTCAATCGTTTCCCTCCTGGAGAGACATTCCGTAACCCATTACGACGCATCCCTGACTTTTGTTGACAGAGTCGAAAGGCTTTGCGTGAGAGTTCTGGTCTAACTATATGTAGAGTATTGTAGAGCTCATCTAAGTTATTTTGAAAAAGAGTTCCGGAAAGGATGATGCGCAGTTCAGTTTCACTTCTTTCAAGAGATTTCCAAATACTGCTTTTATCATTTCGAGGGGTGTGCCCTTCATCAAGGACTAACAAACCTGGCTTTTCCAAGAGGATTTTACTTATTTTCAAGGCTTCCTTGTCACACATGTCGCTTTTTCCTGCTAACTTTTCAAACATCTTATAGCTAAGCCCTAAGATGCTCCCGCCTTTATTCCAGGAATATATCTTCACCAAACGTACCCACTTCTTGCTTTGAAGATTATTCTTCTGCCCCAATTTAAGGGCACAACTATCTTCCTTACCAGAGAAACCTATGTTGCTCAGGATATGAAATGGGGTATCAACCTTCCATATTTTAAACTCATTCTCCCAAGTAAGGAGCATGCTTGCAGGAGCAACAATGACCGGCTTGCAATTTGGATATACCTCCATGAATGTCCGGAGAAAGGCTACTGCTAAACAAGTCTTTCCTGTCCCAGGGGCATGGGAAATCACGCACCCACCCACACCATTGGGCCTGGTGGACTTTTTCAACTCTTTAAGGACAATGCTTCCAGCTAAATTTTTCCACATAAACTCAAAACCTTCTCTCTGGTGTGGAAACATAGCATCTTTTATGACAGGGATGATGTCCCAGACTGTTCCTTTGGAATGAAGGGTACCCTGAGAATCATCATTGGCATCCTGAAACTGAAGTTCGTCCAACATAGAGAAGCCCTTTCCTTCGCCATGAACTTTCTTGCCCGATTTTCCCCAAGGGTAGGTTGCCTACAAAATGCAAAACCGAGTTAATAAATAATTAAAAAACAGGCGGTGCATTTCAAATCAGACAGGTAAATATGTTTATAAGTAACGAGAAATTATACGATGAAGGGCCTTATGAACCCGTACTCATCATCTCATCCTTGATATTTGATCCAACAGCAGCTCACTTTTTGAGGAGCTGCTGTTAGATCAAATATCAAGGGTAGTAAATTCACCATACCACCTTAAGATGTTCATACGGCCCTCCATCATATAATTTCTCTACAAGTAACTTACAACTTACCATAGATGGTAAGATATCTCTGATCTCCTGCTGTATATAACCACATAATCTGCATACGATTCCAATTTCCTCATCAAGTACAAAATGATGCTCCCCCATACAGCAAAGAGTAGATGAATGTGTTTCAGGATGAACTCCATTGACCTGTTCAGTGTCAACCTGTGGACAATGATAAGAGGTTCCAAGTTTTACTTCATTCAATAGAAGTATAAATTAATTTGGAAAGTAAATCCATGGCAAACTGAATACATCAAATTGAGTGAAGTATATATACTATTCAATTCAAAGTAAACCAACCACTAGTAGACAGAATACTTAAGATCAAGTGACAAATAATACATTTTGTTGTAAAAGGAAAGAAAATTATATGAAATACAACTTGGGGAAAACGTGCTTGGGGATAATTTCCAGGGCGGTCAGACGTTTGGGGTTTAAGATATAGAGAATTCCAAACAAAATCACTCTCTTTTTCACTGTTTAACCCGTGTGATAATAATTAACACAATGTCCATGAATCGTGACCGACTAAACTACTCTTTAGATACTGTCAATATAATTCCTTGATTAATTCCTCAAGTAGTTTGAGAATTCAGGACAGAAAAAGGGGATAAGAGTGCAAGATAGAAAGTTCTTTATTATTTCAAAATGAGATCCAACCTATGATTTATCCGACACTGTGAATTTATTGCCAACACACGTGTCCTGCCGTGTCTGACACGACGAGCGTGTCCACACGTGTCGACACTCCTTTGGACACTTTTAAATGTACTTCTAGGAGTTTAATGTGGGCATGTGGACACGTTTTTGTAGTGCGTCAAGTGTGACATTCTTTTTTATTATTGAATATTGTGTTTACGTCTCTCATTATTAAATGTTTTTCTTCTTCTTTACTTTTCAAAAAAACAAAAATTATTAACTCTTCTTTAAATAATATTTGATGTTATATCCCCTCCCCTAAAACCTAAGCAAACTCTTATTCCAATACTATTATTTATTGTATCATATTGGTCTCCCTTTCTCATTGTATATTGGAGACGGAAGAGAACTATATTAAATTGATAAATGCGTTGTTATTTGATTTTTTTTTTTTTTTGAAAAGGTTGTTATTTGATTATCTCATGTTTGTTTTAGATGATAGTTGATTACTTCTAAAATTTATTAGTTTATTAAATGAATACCATATTTATATTGTTACAAATTATGATAGCAATCAACAATTTTATGTGTATGTGTATGTGCATGTCACCATTTCTAGATTTTTAGATGTTGTCATGTCAGACAACTCGTATCCGTGTCGAAACTCAACACAGATGAATCCATATGGACAAATCATGATTATATACTTTCTATTTTAGCCATGTCCACATTTCTAAATTTTGGGGGTTTGCCATGTCTGACACTCAGTGTCGATACGCGGCACTCGTGTCCGTGTCCACAAATCATAGGATCCAACAGTAAACAGGACATATATTTAAGGGTGCTGCTAAGGAGACCAAGAGGGGGAACGAGAGTACAACCGAACAAATCCCTACATGCCACATGTCATGGGAGGGGTAGTTTTGCCATTTAAAGGGAAAAAAGCCAAAAAATCAGGACCCAAGCTTACTAGTGTGTGAAGAGTATTTGTTCGGTTCCACTCTCGGCCCCTTTCTCGGTCTCCATAGCATTATTCTATATTTAAATGCATTCCTCATTTAAACATTAAGTCTGGGCCTTTTGGCATGAAGTTTGGGCACAGAAATAAATAATTTCTTTAACAAAATCAGCAATTAGTGTTCTCTCAACTCAATGGCTCGATAATGGATCACTATTATTCTTATTCGCAGTGCAATAACTCTCCTTCTGTTAGCTAAATCAGTATATCCATGCAAAATTTTAGCATTTAACAAATAACACTAAGATTACGAGGAAGATTTACTTAGAAAACATCTTCTCAATTATCCTCTAAATATAGTAAAATATCAAGCTTTACTTTATTCAATAAAAGTATAAATTAATTGGGAAAGTAAAGCCACGGCAAACTGAATACATCAAATTGAGTGAAGTATGTATACTATCCAATTCAAAGTATACCAACCACTAGTAGACAGAATACATAAGATCGAATGACAGATTATACATTTTGTTGTAAAATGAAAATTATATGAAATACAACTTGGGGAACACATGCTTGGGGATAATTTCCAGGGCATTCAGGCATTTGGGGTTTAAGATATAGAGAATCCCAAACAAAATCACTCTCTCTTTCTCACTGTTTAACCCATGTGATAATAATTATGACAATGTCCATGAATCGTGACTGACTAAACTACTCTTTAGATACTGTCAGTATAATTCCTTGATAAATTCCTCAAGTAATTTGAGAATTCAAAACAGAAAAGGGGGATAATAGTGCAAGATAGAAAGTTCATTATTATTTCAAAATGAGATCCAACAGTAAACAGGACGTATATTTAAGAGTGCTGCTAAGGAGACTGAGAGTACAACCGAACAAATCCCTACATGCCACATGGCATGGGAGGGGTAGTTTTGCTATTTAAATGGAAAAAATCCAAAAAGTCAGGACCAGAAATTACTAGCACGTGAAGAGGCTATTTGTTTGGTTCCAATCTCGACCCCTCTCAGTCTTCATATCATTATTTTATATTTAAATGCATTCCTCATTTAAAAATTAAGTCCAGGTCTTTTGGCATGAAGTTATGGGCACGGAAATACATAATTTGTTTAATGTAATCACCGATCAGTGTTATCTCAACTCAATGGATCGATAACGAATCACCATTATTCTCATTTGCAGTGTACTAACTCTCCTTTTGTTAGCTAAATCAGTACATCTATGCAAAATTTTAGCATTGCCCAGCTAGCGGGTGTGATAACAAAATGAAAAAACGTTCTCTACAATCTCGGATTAATTATATCAAATGCCCTGTTCGTTTGGGACCATGACGACCGATCGCTACCCCCAAATTCGATTATTGGACCCACAATTACATTAATTTTGGGTCCAATAATCAATATGGGGGGTGAAAATCATTGCCAAAATCTCAAACGAACAGGGCATAAAATCTTTCTAAACAATTATGATAAATAATCAATTCTCGCGAACAGATATTATCCAACCATTAAAACAAGATATTATCCAACCACTAATATAATTTGGAAAAGTTTCCAAACCACATGCAACATTAACTGGAATAATGAAGACACAATTGCTTCACAACTGAATTATTCAGGTTAACACCCTATACTTTATGATTCACACCAAGCTTACCGCAGAAGAACAGAACGATCCGATTTCATTGCATTTCAGTGCAAAATCGCACTCAGTCCACAAATCATCTTCCATCTCCAAAGCTGATTCCTCCTTCGGAGCATCACGCGCCTCATCTTCAAAAGAAAAGATCAATGGCAATGACCTTTCCTCCTCGTGTGGAGTTGTATCTTGTGGGGTAGACTCAAGTTCTTTTAATTCTTCCGGAATTCTTGCCCCCTTATCGAACATGGTATCCACAAGAAGCTTAAAAAGGGAGTCATCTTTCAGCGTACTAACCCGCTTTCTTTTTGTGGATGACTTACCCAAATGCAACTCGTCTCGGCCATGCCCCTCCTCTTTCCCACCAAGCGCCTTTTCATCACCACCTTCATCTTTTCCACCTTCCCCGTGATCATCTCCATCATATGAAGAATCAGACTCTCCCACATCAGAATCCTCTGCATCAGACGCATCCGCATCAGCATCCTCTGCATCGGACTCAACCACATCAAATGGGCATTTAATAGTCCCAAGATTTTTGTTGGGTACTGGAGGATATTGAGAACGGGTCCGCCGTCCCACAGGGATACTCTCACTGTCAGACCCAACAGAACTGTTCTTATCCTTTTCAACTGAAATCAACAAATCCAGCCCTTGAGTTCTTTTTCTCTTCAATTTTTCAATATTTCCATCCCTTGAAATGCTACCATCCAACAAGCAAAGCTCGTCTGTACCGACAGAAAGACTAACAGTCTCTTTCTCAACGCCATTTTCATCATCAGATAAATCTAATTCATTCGAAAGCGATTTATCATTATTAGATGTTTCCAACTCATCTGAACTGATAAAACAGGGCTCACTAACACTCTTCCCTAACCCTACATTTGATTGATTCCCACTTCCTATACAAGTATTCTCACTACTCTCATTATTAGATGTTTTTGAATTAACCACATCAAAAGGAACAGAATCACTAGAAGCGCGAAAATCTCTTTCTAACCTTTGTTGTGATCCCATTCTCCTCCATTTTCTACAACTGTTTTCAGAAAAACTTTCAGAATTCGCATTTCTCTTCTCATCAACAGAATCTTCATCCTCTTCTTCATCCTCTTCAACAAGATCTATGAATGAACAATCTGAATCTCTCGCCTTTTCCTCAAACCCTAATCCTGAGCACCTTTTCCTCTGCTCAGAATTCATTCCAGTTGGAATGATGTAATCTTCTCCTTCTTCTTCTTCCTTCTTTGCTGTTAATACAACATTACAACTAGATTTCTGATCATCAAACCCTAATTTGGGCCGCGAACCGCAAACCCTAACTCTAACTGATCCTCCTCTATTCCCCTCACTATTTCTTTCTTCGGATTCATTGATCGGAACCCTATCACTCATTCTACTCTTTCCTTTACATTGAACTCCACTCTCTAGTGTTTTACGAGAGCGAGTTCTTTGCCAAATGCCATGAGAAGAATCCATATTTAGAAGAAAAAAAAAATCGCTCTCTCTCTCTCTCTCTCTCTCTCTCTCTGAAGAGAAACAGAGAGAGAACTCGGAACAAAGACAAATGAGAGTAAAAGACAGAACTAATAAGAGGGTTTAGATTGAGAGAAGACTTTTCCCGGCGAGAAAAGGGTTTTCTAAGCCGGGAAAAGGGGATTTGAAGAGGCGAGGGTTTGAAGATGAATTGACAGAAAAGGAAATGAATTAAAACCCGGGAAGAACACATGCAAGAAAAGATGCGGGATTTACTATCCTGGGTTTTTCACATGTACATTGGGATTTACTATCCTGGATTTTAAGAGCTGTTAAGAAGTTATTACATTTCCCAAAAAGCTCTCACAAGCCAGTTAAAGAAGGAAGGACAGCTGGGTCCAATGCAAATATCAAAATATAGTTGTGCTGATAACACTTCCCTTTCTTTAATTTTACATTTTTTTTTGGTAAATGATAAATGAGCCCCCTTTTCATCACTTGGGATACCCAGCTGCATTGTACGTGGCAATCAGGACCGTTCATTCCTTCCAATGTGAAGTACAGCAGCCCCTTTGCAGTCAAAGATACACTGTAGCTGGGTGTCCCAAGTAATGAAAAGGTGGTACTGTTGCAATTACAATTGCAATTGGTCCATGTGAATCTAATTGGGCCCCAATGGAATTGAGTGACGTGAATCTAATTGGACGCACTTGCGACTGGTTTTTACAAGAGAGTCCTTCAGTTTGGCATTTCTCTTTTTTATCTTTTATTTTCAAATTTCTCTCTCCCCCGCCCCCCCCCCGGGCTTTCGACTGTGTTACAATAACTAAAAAACTAGGGACCGCTTGGATGCACCACCATCGTCCTAGTAAGATAGTGATTAAGCAGTCTCCTCGTAGAGAGTTGGGTAGTAGTTTCTTGGTGGAGTATGTTAGAATATGTGAGATTTCACCATTGGACTGGGTTGAAATAGACCGTTGGATTAGGCAAGCTGGTTAAATGAGGCAACCTAGCTAGATTAGGCAACTATATTAAATTAGTAATTACGTTAGATGGAGTATGTTAGAATATGTGAGATTTCACCATTAGATTGGGTTGAAATAAACCGTTGGATCATCTTAGTGGAAGATTGGGCGAGTAGGTTAAATGGGGTAACCTAGCTAGATTAGGCAACTGGATTAAATTAGTAATTAGGTTAGATGGAGTATGTTAGAATATGTGAGATTTGACCATTGGGTTGTGTTGAAATAAACCGTTGGATCATCTTAGTGGAAGATTAGGCAAGTGAGTTAAATGGGGTAACCTAGCTAGATCAGGCAACTAGATTAAATTAGTAATTAGGTTAGATGGAGTATTTTAGAATATGTGCGATTTCACCATTGGATTGTGTTGAAATAAACCGTTGGATCATCTTAGTGGAAGATTAGGCAAGTGAGTTAAATGGGGTAACTTAGCTAGATCAGGCAACTAGATACTATTCTTTCTCTTCTATGCTTGCAAGTGTTGGAGAGGTTGGCTCTTTTTCATTTATAACGAAATGGCAAATTAAACCATTTTATGACCACTACCTCAATATAACTTTCTTTCCTTTCTTATTCTTACTCTTTTTTTTTCAAGGTGTGTGAGCAAGATATAGTAATTTTGTGGTAATGAAGTATGCAACATCAGGGACGATATGGATTCAACTAGCCAAGGCAGTACAAGAGAAATATTTGAATGACTGCTAATTTTATTCACAGAAAAATACCAAGATGGTCAGGACAAGAGAAATAAATTTGTAGCACCCTTGAAAATCACAAAACAGTTCTATAGTGGAGTGTCTTGATCCACATATAAAACCTCCATTGCATTAAGGTCTGCCACTTCATTTGCGCTTATTCAAATGTGCACCAAGGATGCATTCGTCTCATATGTGATTTCCAAAATAGTGTTCTCCAATATCTAGAGAGGCAGACTGGTTGGCTAGAGATGGAGTAGCGAGGGTTAGGATTGAGTTTTTTGGTCTTCTCCTTTGCCTATTGTCTTTGTTTGACCATCTCAGAGCGAGCTTCATGCAATCTATTGGTGAAACCTCTAGTTGGGAACAAAAGGAAGAGAAGAAGGAATTGGTTTGAGGACAAAAACCACAGTCATAACCGGATTAGAAAGCATCATTTCCTAGTGGCTAAAATACTCTATAAAATGCCACCATAGTTCACAACCAAATTATAAGAAAAAAGCAAGCCTTAACAGTGCAAACACTAAAACACGAGTGTCATAATACTTGTCTAAGCAGGTGTGGTTATATGAGCATACGAACTTATGGGTTCCGAATGATCCAAATGCCCGTCCTCGTATGCTAAAATGGGATTGGAAAGCAAAGGAGTCGAGTAAGTATGCTCTTGTGGAGAGTAAAAAAATAGATGAATCTCAGGTGAGACATAAAACTAGATACCCTATTATATCAATTGTAATTTCTTATTGAGGAATTAACTTATTCAATCATCAGGTGGTGGTCGCACTGACGCTAGGAGAGGAGGAAGTGGAATATATAAACGATCAGGTATCCCAATAGAGCATATCAATTTTTGTTATTGATTAATGTTTAAAGGGACAATTACCAATGGGGGACAAAAATTAGGTGGAATTATCAACAGGACCCATGCTTTTCATAAATTATCAAAGAGGGACAAAAGATGTCTTGTCATTAAAAGCTGGAAAAATGCCCTTTTCTTAAGCAACACATTTTGCTTTTCCACTTTTCCCTCTTCTCTCTCATTTCCCTCTTTTTTTCTACTTTTTCATTTTCAACTTTGTTTTTTTTAGGACCAATTACCAATGAGGGACAAACATTAGGTAAAATTATGAACAGGACCCATGCTTTTCAAAAATTATCAAAGGGGGAAAAAGAGGTCTTGTCAGTAATAGCTGGACAAAAATGTCCTTTGGCATTGACAACACGTTTTGACCTTGGTTTTTCCTTCTTCCCTCTTCTTTTACTTTTCCATTATCACCTTTTTAATTTTTTACCCAACCAGTCATCTTCGTCCTTGTTCAGCCACCATTGTTGGTGGCAAATCTTAAAAACTTGAATGTTAAGTTCTTACCATCTATCTCAATTAGGTTAGATGGAGTATGTTAGAATATGTGAGATTTCACCATTTGATTGTGTTGAAATAAACCGTTGGATCATCTTAGTGGAAGATTAGGCAAGCATGTTAAATGAGGTAACCTAGCTAGATTAGGTAGATTAAATTAGTAATTAGGTTAGACGGAGTTTGTTAGAATATGTGAGATTTCACCATTGGATTGGGTTGAAATAAACCGTTGGATCATCTTAGTGGAAGATTAGGCAAGCATGTTAAATGAGGTAACCTAGCTAGAATAGGCAAACTAGATTAAATTAGTAATTAGGTTAGACGGAGTTTGTTAGAATATGTGAGATTTTACCATTGGATTGGGTTGAAATAAACCGTTGGATCATCTTAGTGCAAGATTAGGCAAGTGCGTTAAATGAGGCAACCTAGCTAGACTACGCAACTATATTAAATTAGTAATCAGGCTAGATGGAGTATGTTAGAATACGTGAGATTTCACCATTGGGTTGGGTTGAAATAAACCGTTGCATCATCTTAGTAGAAGATTAGGCAGGTGGGTTAAATGAGGTAACCTAGCTAGATTAGGCAACTAGATTAAATTAGTAATCAGGTTAGATTTTATTTTGAATGGTAGTAATTAGGTTAGATTAGAATATTATATTCTTATATCTTTCTATGCTTATCATAACACCTTTCTATGTTTATCAAGTAAGTGTTCTCTTTGTAATTAATCCAAGATTTTGGGAGGGAAGTGGTATATCCGCCCGTTTTGATTACTTGGGACACCCAACAACATTGTATCAATGACTGCAGAGGGGCTGATGTATTTCACTTCAGAAGGATTCAATGAGGCCGATTGCCACGTACATTGCTGCTGGGTGTCCCAGGTAATTAAAAGGGGAGGATATATCAATTCCCTTTTGTGAAATTCTCAATTTCATCATGGTATGAGAGCAAGTTGATCTGACCATGCAAACACAAAGAGTTCATCAACCGGCGGACGGCCAATCTATCCACCATAACTCTCCACCGTAACCGTGCTTGCCCTCTCAGTGCCACTGTTGCTTGTTTTCTGCATCTAGAAAGAGTTATTTTTGTTGTTTCCTTATCGCCGAACAACCCCTATACGGTGAGATGATGAAAATGGAGGTTTTTTAGTGAATCAATACAAGCCGTTCAATAATGACAAAGGAGAGTAATAATACAATGGAGAGTGACACCTCAAAGGCCATTTAATGCCATTAATCAGAAGAAAACACCTCTTTGGTTTCTCGAAGCTTTACATATGGAAATAAAAGTGAAAAAGGTGGAAAAAAAAAAAAAAAAAAAAAAGCCCTTCAAATCCCTATTTTACACCATACACCGCCGTTCTTCTCTCTTAAGCCAGACAACACATCTTGAAAATTACACCACCCCATTTGCATTCTATTTTTTTTTTCCTTGCCTTCAATTCCATCTTATCTTTCTGAAAAAACACCATTTCACCTTGTATTCATTAAAATACTACTCCCCACATTTGATATGTAGACTCTTAAAAACAATCTACCTGTCTAAATTCATAGTATGCCCCGTATTTCCCAAAATTACTAATACTTTGCCATCAAGAGCCACTAATCATTGTTTTTCATTTTCTTCCCCTTTTTTATCAAACTTTTTTCACTATTCTCTAATTATAGTCAAGGTTCGAGCCATTGAAATTATCTAAACAATGTTCCAACCGTAACAATCGTTAATCGAATCAAAATTAGCTAGGGTCGCTTCACAGTCCACGTCTCGGGATAGAGTCAGGGTTCTGGATGTGAAGTGACCCTAGCTAATTTTGATCCGATTAATGATTGGTACGGTTAGATCATTGTTTAGATGATCCGTAGTACCCGAGGCCATGGTAATGTGCCTCTCACATGATTTAGTGCATTTAATAGGATTTTTTTTATCAAATTTTCAAGTCAAGCTAGCTTACCGGTTAAAATTCCATTTCCATTCTCAGATTAATTGGATAAATTCCACGGATCTTTTATGGAATAATGTAAGTTAAAGTGTAACAAGATGGGGGTGTCTACACATAGTGTAAGAGCTCAGTTGCTCTATGAATCAAAATGATGCGCCAGAGTTTAGATAATAGTTTTTTTCAAATTTCAAGTAGTTCAATTATTTCAACTTTTGATTTTAAGGGTCAGTTCCATTGTAATCTACTTACTATGTATTGGTTTACTTTTGATTTAATTTTTGTTGTTCCATCATAAAAAGTAAATAAGGAGGGTATTTTATTTCTAGTGTTCCATGACCACACATTGTAGAGGGTATATGTCATAAGGGTATTTTAATCATATTCCACAACTTAGGAGTATTTTGGTTATTTTCACCAGATATAGGGGAATGTTGGTCATTTTTCATGATGCAAGAGTATTATGGTCATTTTTACCTGATACGACTTATTTTGATCATTTTTTATATCATGAGGGTATTTTAGTCATTTTCCATGACTCGAGGGTATTCTAGTTATTTTACTTTATATGGGGGTATTTTGATCATTTTAGGGTATTTTAGTCATTTTCCATGACTCGGGTCAATTTCACCCAATATAGGGTATTTTAGTCATTTTCCATGACACATGGTATTCTGGTCATTTTGGTCTGATAGGCGTATTTTGATCATTTTTATTTGATGGGGGTATTTTAGTCATTTTGATGACCTATGAGTATTCTGGTCATTTTCCATGACTCATGGTAGTCTAGTATTTTTAACCCTATATGGGGGTATTTTGGTCGTTTTATGTCAAAAGGGTATTTTAGTCATTTTCCATGATTTGACAGTATTTTGGTCTTTTTAACCCGATATAGGGGTTTTTTGGTCATGTTCCATGATGTAGGGGTATTCTGGCCCTTTTAACCCGATACGACGTATTTTGATCATTTTTATTTCATGGGGGTATTTTAGTCATTTTCCATTACTCGGGGCTATTCTAGTCATTTTACCTATATGGAGGTATTTTGATCATTTTTATGTCATAAGGGTACATTAGTCATTTTCCATGACTCAAGGGTATTTTGGTCATTTTTCGCCCAATATAAGGGTATTTCGGTCTTTTTCCATGACGCAAGAGTTTTCCATGAGCGGGAGTATTCCAGTCATTTTTACTCGATATGGGAAAGATTTGTTTGGGTCAGGATTTTGCGCAACTTCTCCGAATTCCACTCAACATGACTCCGAATTACGCAGTTTCTAATTACTTCCTCCTTGAGTGTATGCCATTTCGTCTCTTCAAAGATAAATAGATGGCAACATGCAGTGGCGGAGCCATGATTTATACATAAGGGGGGTGGGCTTATACGTAAGGGGACAGGCTTCAAATTTTAAAGGGGACTAGGGCAAATTGAACTGGGCCTATTAATGAGTTTGGCCCAACTCAACAGGGGGCATCTGCCCCCCTTATGCTAATGTAGCTCCGCCTTTGGCAACATGGAAACAACTTATGAGGAAAGTTACTTATATTTTGATTATCGGAACACGCTTAAGTTTTGCACGGTAAACGAATGTTTTACCCCATATTTACTCTCACTGGAACATACCCTAAAGAAAAACTAGTCAAAAGAAAAGGAGATCTAAAGAAAAAGCTACCTCATATTTAGCCTCTTCACACTTTAGCAATCAAGTTCTTGTTCTTCTTCTTCTTTTTGGCTTTTTGTTCCTTTAAATAGCAAAACTACCCCTCCTATGCAATGTGGCATGTGGGGATTTGTTCAGTTCCACTCTCAGTTTCCCTCGCAGCATGTGTGTCAGCCGTCAAAATTTCGCTTGGATTTGGAATGGCATTCCACGTTTGGCTGCCAAAATGGCATTGGACTCCATTTGTCTCCCTTGGATGTCTCCCAGGCAATAATTGCATGTTTGCTAAGGTGGATTTCTTTTCTCCCCTTTATGACTTTTAAACCAAATTCTTCCAAAAGCAGGGAATTTTTCTTGAATTTTCTAGTGAATGACACCCCCTACTTATTCTCCTACTCTCCGAGTATATGCCGTGCAATCAAACACTACTTACACTGAGGAAATTCTAGACAAATCAAATACTTGTTTCCTCCATTTTGACCCAACTCTGACTTTCTTTAAGTGTCTTTTAAATGACATGAAAAATTGATTTCTAGTATATTTATGTAATTGTTCTCATTGAGGTGATCGGGTTTGTGATGTGAAAAAAATAGTTTCCTTCTTAAATTTATGCACTTTATGACTTAAATTCAGAGATTTTTAGTGTGAATATTTGTTGTTTTCTTCAATAGTTGAAATTCATCACTATCCTAAGCTAAACATTAAAAACTAGACCAAACAAATTATCTTGGATAGGTTCGGGTTTATGAATCTCAAGTTTTCCTGTAAAATACTCGACCCGACCCGACCTGACATGAGATAATTTCTCGAGGAGGGTAAGGTCTTGGAAAACCTGACCTGACCTCCAATCCTAATTGTTGGGATCTAAACACACCGAAATGAATCCGATGGCAATGTAGGGGCATTGACCGAAGAAGAAACATGATCGTTAGAAGAATTCTTAAAGAACTCATTGACATTAAGATGAGAGGTCACTACAAGAAAATCAAAGTTTGCCCTAGCAAAGCACAAACCATGGAAGGCGAAAAATAAGGAGAGAAGGTATATTGGTCCATACCATGCATTGTGTAAAATAATGGGCCGCGTCCCAGCCCATCAAAACTTGAGGTAAAATGGTGGGCCCCACAACATGTGTTTTGATTGGAGTTGGTGGGACCCACCCTATCAAAACAATGTAAAATAGTGGGACCCATCCTTTGCATTGATTTCTGTGGAGATGGTGGGTCTGCTCTTGGGTGTATAATGATGGGACCCACTATATGCAGGTGTTTGGGTAGAGATGGTGGGCCTAGCATATGAAAACATGAGTTGTAAAATGATGGGCCCCACCCATGCAATGCACAGGCGTATAATGATAGGCCTCGACTTATCAAAACATGTGTTGTAAATTCATGGGCCCACCCATACCATGAATGAGGTGTAACAAAATTCACAAAAAAATTCAATAAAAAATTTTCATGGACAGTTTTCCAAATAAAATTTTCAATGGAAAGAAAACGAATGACAAAGGAGAGAAACACATTTAGTATATACTAGTTGGAGACCCATGCTTTGCTGGGGAACGAAAAACAAAGAATCAAATGAAGTGAATGAAAAATATATCTTCAGAACAATAGCATATAAATTTCCTACATATAAAACCTTCTAAAAGTAACTATAACCTCGATTTATTAAATATTACACCGACAAAAAATGACATCCTATACAAATACAGTGAAAAGGAAAAATGTCAACAAAGGGTTTTATCTAAAAAAAAAAGCGATGACCTTGGAAAATTTAACTTTCGAATAATCGACGCAGAAAGAGAGCCCTTTTGAGCAACTAACTCAGTGATCGCTGAGAACACAAAACCCTGTTATCACCAGTATTAACATAAAATAAAATCCAATATTCAATTTCAACAATAATTTTTTTTATCAGTCTGAATGAGAGAGAGAGAGAGAGAGAGAGAGAGAGAGAGAGAGAGAGGACCTTAGCAGTGAACGAATTATGCTGAAGCCAAAGATGATTCGGATGGAATCCCTTTTTTGCAATCTATTTTATGTAAAGGTAGGAGATGAACCGTACCGTCGGTTCAAAAGAAAGAGTGTAAAAAGGAGAAGAAAATGGGAAAAATATAAAAACGGAATACAGAGGAATTGCTACGTGCCGTGAGTGCATGATTATGTTTTAATTACTTATATATTATTAGGAGATATATTATAGATAGATGATCATTTATAGCATGGGCCCACTATTATGTGCACGACGATCGGGTCTATGAACATTGTGGGCCATCACAAGTCTGGACTATTATGTTTATACAGCCCACTGTCATGGGATGCTTCTAGACCTGTGATCAACATGACGGAAAAAAAACAAATTAAATATTTAAATCCTAAACACTATACCCTGTACCCTATACCCTAAACCTTTAAGGAGTTGATTTTTGTATGCCTCAATCTTGGGCAAGATTGAGATCTCTGTTCTGCATCATAGACCCACTGGGCCACCCAGATGTCTTATCAGATCAACGGTCCCGATCACCAAGCACATGCCAAGTGTGTATTGAATCATAGACATTTTCATTCATGAAGAAGTGATTGCCGTGCTAGTTGATCTCATGTTCTAACAGGAAAAAGCCTAATCATATATATGAGAGTGCCAGAATCTCAAGTGATTATGATTTATAATTGACATGATTTGCTTTTAAATTTAAAAACAACTTGCACATTCATCATTAGCGCGACCCTTATGCCCTGTTTGTTTTCGATTTTTAGAACCGAATTGTGGGTCCAAAACTGATTATTGGGCAAAAATTTATGTTTAATCTTGAGTCAAATAATCAGTTCTGGACTCACAAATGGTTCTCAAAATCGAAAACAAAGAGGCCCTCAGTGGAGGTGCAACAAGATGTAGCCCTAGATGTAGACTAGTAGGGCATGCTCATAGTTTTTTTTACTAATGAAGGTGTGGAAAGTGAAAGAGTCGAAAAGATAAAAACACTCTGAATGAGATAAGATAATTCATTACTTAAGATTCTTTGTGGCTTTACCACTAACACATTGTAACATTTGAATGCATATTCTATTGGAAATTATATTGAGAAATCTGGTAAGGGTCTGCCTAATCCTTGATTACCCACTTTATGATTATACTATTTTAGAGGGGGAAGTGATGCATTCACCTCTTTTTCTTACTTGGCCGCCCTCCTTTAGTGTATTTTTGACTACTCTATTAGACTACAAGGGGGTGCCCCGTGAAAAAAAAAGGGTGAATATATCATTCCTTTTTTTAGACAGTGTTCTTCCAAACTAAAGAGAAAGCATATTCCATGTAAACTATTTGTTTTCGTCCATCGACATGCCATCCTCATCATCATTATTATTAGGAATTTGCTAGGTAATTTCGCTGCGGTTGACTTTTGCATGAGAGAACAGCCACCTCAGATTAATTGAATGAGTAAGACATCATATGTTGAAAAGTGAGCCTATGTGGCAGTTCTCTCATGCAAAAGTCCGCCACGAAATGGCTTTCTGCGAAATTGCCTAGCAAATCCCTTATTATTATTATTGTTGTAGGCCTAAAATTGATTCCCTATTCTTGCAATGTAAGAGAGATTCCCAGACTGAAATTCTATAATATCTTTTTAATTAAATTATTGATGTACAACTCCAACTTCTACTCAATTTTAATTGGGTTCTTAAAATATTTGATGAGTAGTTGAGAATATCGACTGTCTATGGATTCTAGCTTCCTCTTTGTTGTTGGGTTTTTTTTAATGAAGAAGGTCTCATTTGATCTGTGCATTCCCATTAACAGAAAAATTAGTAACTCTTTATTTAATCAATATCACAAAGCAAATCCAACATGTTTTCTCAAATAAAATAAAAAAAATTGCAACCAGATTGAGGTTGATGCATTAATCTGACTTATAAAATAATTATAGTTGATCCCGTCAACAACTACTTTCACTTTCATAGGAATGATCCAATGTGGCATGCTGGCATCATATTATGATGGATCAGGGTTGTGTCGTATGGGGGTCCACCCCTTCAGTCGATCTCCACCTTCGATTGCCCGTGGCTGAAAAGTAACCTATTGCGTGATAAAATTGCTGCCGTCCAATTATCAGATTCAACTTGATGGTGAGTCTTGAGACAGATTTGATGGTAACAAATCAGTCAATCTTACGCGACCGATCAATTCTTTTTTTCACACCCTCAAATGAGCGGTAAGGATCATCCGAAAATTTTGTGACTTGGCTAACCCAGGGGAGGACCCACTTGGTGAACGGTCTGGATCGATCGAAGTTTGGCCTATCTTAACAGCCAAAGAAATGTTGGGTATATAGTATAACCCTATGTATGTTCTAATATAAGCCCAATAGGATAATAGACTGGTGTAGTGGACCTACATGAGCTAGAGCCATTAACCTGTTATAACCCTAATGTATCTCTCTATATAGACAACAGTCTAGGTATTCCAAACTAGATACCTGGGGCATATTGCTTTAAGCAACCTCGCTTAATCTAACAATAAAAGCATGGAGTGTCTCAATCTCATCAATTCCATGGTCATCAATTACATGGTGAAAACGTTCTGAACATGATAGCTGACATCTGAACATGGTCCAAAGCATCTGCACTAACTGCCAATAATGGAAAATTTGCCTTTGTTTTCACGTGAATGGTAGTATGGGAACTGTTTCCCCTCCCTTTAAATCTGCTATTTCCACCCACGTCATTTTTTTTGTATCATCTCCAAAATTCACCTCGTGAGGATTCTTCATGAAATTTTTCCACAAGAGGGTGAAAATGATGTGTGCAACTCGGTTTGAGTCAGGTTGTGTTCAGATTGGCATGGCATAAAAAAAAAAAAAAAAAAAAAAAAACAAAAAACAAAAACGGAGGTGAGTTCAAGCTGGGTCGGGTCACTTTCAAAGAATTAATTGGGGGGCAATGGCCCCCCTCATGCTATATGTGCCTCCGCCCGTGCCTAAGGCGTCAACCGTAGCCCAACTCAAAATTAAATCGGATTGGGTTGGGACTCAACCCGGATAGGGGTTGAGCCCGACCCAAGTTGCACACCTACTTTGTGTGATTCTCATGTGAATTTTTTTTCCTTCTTTGTCTTACGATGGTAAGAAGACAATCTCTTCCTTTCATATATTAAAAAACAAGGATTTTATGGATGATGCTCTTGGTAGGTCGGCTTCTCTTTAATGAAAATGTTCACAAGGTAACTGTCAGTTTCGAGTTTATATTGATGATGCCGACTGGACTATACTTGAATCCAAACTCCTCCGAATAGAAAAATAAAAATACGGAATGGGAAAACGATTATACAATAGGAAAAGGATTGTAGAGCTCGGGCTACTAAAGTTGGCTGGTAATTTGCTTTGAAATTGGATGAAGATTAGAGAGAATTTATATGACGGCCCCAAAAACTAGTGTGGCCCACATTATTTAGGTGATCCAAACCATTCGTTTGTTGGGCGGGCCCGACGTTGATAGGTTGTGCCTACAAAATCTTCCCCATGGATGATCCTAACCATTCGATCCCTGGGTGAATCTATACCGTGTCATCCATTTTAAACCGCGGCAAATTGGAAGTTTAGGATCATCATATGAAGAAGATTTTATGGGCATACCTTATATAGTACGTCATGACCCAATAAATGAATGGTTGGATCACTGAAATAATGCGGGTCCCACTGTTTTTGGGCAATGCATAACTGTGTACCATATAGCTTATCGATGAGTAGAAAACCAGTCATCTGCCAGGGGACCCACCACATGACCGCAATGAAATGAAATCACACCCATTGGATGATCCAAAACTCTACAATCTATTGCTATCGATGCCAATGATCCAACGGTTAGGATCATCCTATCAATGACATGTTCGATCTCTGTCAATCTAATGGCCCCTAGACACAGATTCGAGACTACCAAAATGGTAGTTCGAGGTCTACACCATGTAGAACGTTCTAGGAGTTCGTTGACTTCTCTATTTGTTTTAGTCTTCGAAGACTCTTTGGTCTTCTAACGTTCAGTGTCAGCCCAGAAAACAACAATTTTTTTTTAGTAAAAGACTCGTGAACTGGGAGAGTGAAAAGGTCTCATCAAACGTGTAGAAGCAGGTGAAGAAAAAAAAAGATAAACCAAGGAACTGTCTCTTCTTTTATTTCTCATTTAAGGTAAGACCCGTCTATCTTGGTTTTAGATTCGGTCTTTATTTCTCATTTTGCTTTCCACCAAAACCAGTCCCATCTCCCACTTTTCTATTGCTTTTGTTTGGGTTCTTTTCCCATCTGGGTTTTCTTTTCCTACTTGCTTTCCATCTGGGTTTCACATATTTTCCCTTCTCCTTACAGTTTTTGTCTTCTAAACTTTGTTTTCCATCTGGGTTTTCTTTTTTTTCCTCTGAATTTTCATCTTCTTCCCTTATTTTATCATCTGGGTTTTGTTAAAATTTCCTTGTTCCTCTTATTTCAATCTGGGTTTTGGGCAAATAATCTTCTAGACCTTTATCTTTGTTTTCCAGTTTTTTGATTCCTTCATTCAAGTGATTGACTCAACCCAACAATCAACCAATTTCCCTTTGTTGTATAAACTGTTACCAAATTTGAAGGATGACTTAAATGGGAGATAGACCTAAGAGTGGTTGGTCATCAAGAATTACCTCTGTGTTACCAAAAATGAAGTGTTTCTACTATTTCAAAGACAAATCCAAGATCAGGGAACAAAAATCTGCCCCAGTACTAAAAGAGGGAAGAAAATCTGATAATTCGCCCTCGGTTAGGGCTACAAAATCTTCAGGTTCGGCCGTTGGAACGTCCTCATCGCGTAGTATACCTGCTTTGTATGAAGAAAAAGCACACAATTTGCGGGTTTTTTCATTCTCCGAGCTCAGAAGTGCTACTAATGATTTCAGCAGATTGCTTAAGATTGGGGAAGGAGGGTTTGGGAGTGTATATAAAGCTTTTGTTAGGTCTTCTGATGGTAACGGGGACCGGATTGTGGTTGCTGTGAAAAAACTCAACAAGAATGGTTTGCAGGTATGAGCATATTCAAATAAGAAAGTTAAAACTGAGGAATTGTATTTGAATTTGATAGAGATTGAGAAGGGTCTTATCAGTTATCGCCCTGTTTCTTTCCATTGCTTCTGATGAATTTTTACTTTGTTTTTTTATACTAGTTCGTTATATAGTGAATCCGTAATTATTTTATCATGGGGTTTGATGGTCTTACAGATCTTGATTTAAATTCAAACGCAACCATAACAAATTGAAATGAAAAATGACACTTAGGTTTTACATATGGGAATGGAAGAAACATGACTTAGCCCTTGGCCCATATAATTGATTTTTTAGCAAAAGAATGACTGCTAAATTTCCAGAATTTTCATGCACTACTCTCACCAGGCCAGTTGAAAATTTTCAGATTAGCTTAGACCATCTATATCTAACAAGAGTTTATTATTATTTTTTTCGGTTCGGTAAGCAAAATTTTACTGAGCAAATGGAAAAAAAAATCCACAAACCATTAGGATGTTCTGTTGCTTTCCCTAAGGGCCTGTTTGGATTGTAAGAAAAAACATTTATGACTGAAATTTTTTCCTTTCCACAATTTAGAAGGAAATGAGATTATGGTTACTTTTGAGGGATAATATCATAAATTGAAGGGCCTGCTAAGTAAAAAGTGAATAGTATTGGTCCAAGTAATCTTTTCTCGTGTGTAAAAAAATCAGTTAATTTTAGAAATATTTTTCCCTTCCAATCTTTTCCGAAAAATTCCTGCAATCCAACAGGGCCAAAATATATGAGAGATTTTTCATTCTTTACCAATGAAGAGAGTTTTGATTTGATTGACAAGGGCGTAAAAATCAAAGGTGTTCTGCATTTTTGTCACTGAGCTTCAACAAGAGGTTGTTAGTAAACATCGTCAAGAACTAGCTTTGAGTTGTTTGACAGTGTATTATTCAGTATGCCTTGGCCAACTATAGTAGTGGGCCTATCACATAGTTTTCTCTTTCTGTCCATTTGGCAACCTATTTGAATGCTTGAGCCAGGTGTCTTGACAATTGATTTTTCACCTCTACCATTGCACATTTTTTTTTTTAAGTTACTCCATATTTTCCTAGAAAATGAAGAAGTCGAAACTCTCTCTCTCTCTCTGAATGGTAAGTCGAACAATAAGTAGAATACATGACCATGCTTATTACATGCCATAAAGTCATTCCAGTCTGTGCTCTTCTAGACCTTGAGGTTTGTTTTACCTCCTTGGGCTTTCATTATGGGTACTATAAATGCAAACAATATCTCCTTTGATCATGCATTCCCCTTGAGCAAAATACATTGAATTAGACTGTGGCTTCATTGGGGGAAGCTCACCAACGATAACCTCTTGATTGCCACCATTCTTCCAAGAAACAAGCAATGGACCTCTTCATTGCACTATGATAAGAGGATGCATTCTCTCTATACATAGGAAATTCTTACTCATTGATTGTTTCATCTTGTATGACCGGACGGGTTCGAATGTTTATTATAACATTCTCTAATTTCTATCCTTTTGGTTAAAAATGTCCTAGTCATCTAGTTTTTGTTCACTTGGGTCATTCATTATATGCCATTATAATTAGGGCTGCACACGGTTCGGACCGGTTCGGTTTAGGGAATTTTTTCTAACCGACCCAATCAGATTGGTTTGGAGAAAATCCAAACCATAACCAAACCGATCGGGGGTATAACCGAACCAAACCAAACCGATTTTGACCGGTTCGGTTCGGTTTGGTTCACGGTTTATCCGGTACAAATCCAAATCAAGTAGTTAAATACATTTATCTATCCAAAAAAAAAAAAGGTTTATCTATTCGAATCAACCATCAACGGTGTGCAACGAGACCAGCAAGCTCTCTAAGTAAGCTCGCTCTCTCTCTGTCTCTCTCTCGCTCTCTCTCACGAAACAAAAAATGAAGAGATCCCTCCTTCTCTAACCTTAATTGAGGGCCTTATAAAGGGGATGACATACACCCCCCACGCCCCCTTCTTCTTCTTTTGGACAACCCTCTAAGTATTTAGGACTATTCTTTTTACACTTCTAAGGGGTGGTCTAAAGGGAAGGGGTGAATTTATTCTTTACTTTTGAATACAAGGAATTGATATAGACACACCTCCCTTGTTTAAATCACCCCTCTTCTCTTTGCAAATGAAATAACTCACCTTAGATTTGATAATGACACAAAATCAGTAAGTCTTTTCCTCCATTTCTCGGTTCAGTTGGATTAATTTTCGGTTTAAAAATCTAAAACCGTGAACCGAACCAATGGGATCGGTTCAATAAAATTTTAAACCGTGACCAAACCAATGCTGAGAAAAACCGAACCGGTTCGGTTTGTCGGTTTGGCTGGTTTTTTCTGTAGCCCTAATTATAATCAATGCAATCATGATCTATTATTTAAAAAACCTATTATTAGGATAATTCATGCTTGCAGATTTAATCCTTACATGGTCTATTTTGTGCTTCCAAGAGTGGTTTGGATTCAATTTTATCCTTACATGATCTATTTTGTGCTTCCAAGATCGGGTTGAATTCTTTGTAGTCAAAACCTGAACCAAATTCTTGGAGATACCTTTCTTGCGTTACCTTGGTGCATTGACTCAAAGTCGTTAGTTTCACGAGAGGCCAAAGCTTATACAAATGACCTACCACAACATCAATGTGGTCACATACCACTCTTTATTGTGACATTGAAAGCACAATACCTTTCTTGCGTTACCTTGGTGCATTGACTCAAAGTCGTTAGTTTCACGAGAGGCCAAAGCTTATACAAATGACCTACCACAACATCAATGTGGTCACATACCACTCTTTATTGTGACATTGAAAGCACGTTGAGCCTCGTCCAATTTTCTATTTTGTTCCAAGGAAACAACATATAAAAGTATATAAAGTGTCCCATCAGGAGAAGGTCTATATTCTCTAATTACCGGAAATGAAGATTATGTAAATCGAGAAACCTTTTCCATTTTCCATATACTTCTACAAACCTCTCCCAAATGACATGCTTGGTCTTATATAGGACGCGCTATGCAAGCATTTCCCATTAGAGGGGAAGTATTAAAACATTTCTCATTTCGAACCTCTTTTATTATTATTATTCTCCTCATTAGCTGTCATCATATATGTTGGTCTTATGATTGACAAGCTATTCATGGATTAAGTTAATGCATATGTGAATGGAGATACTTTCCTCTTCCCAGAAAATTTCTTTTCTTCTTGTGAATGGCTCTGCATGAATAGAGGATAATTCTTATGTGGTTTACTTGAGGTTGCTGCCTCTCATGCCTGAAAGCACGCCATTATGGCACTATCTTTTGAAATTATTCTTTGCTTGTTGTCTAGTTGCTTTTTTTTTTTTTTTGGGAATGGAGATGTTGTTTCTTACTATTTTTTTTTCTTTTAGGGACATAAACAATGGATGGCAGAAGTTCAATTCCTTGCCGTTGTTGAGCACCCAAATCTTGTAAAACTTGTTGGATATTGTGCTGTAGATGGAGAAAGAGGGATCCAGAGGCTGTTGGTCTATGAGTTCATGCCAAATAAGACTCTCGAAGACCATTTATTCAACAGGGCTCTACCTGTTCTTCCTTGGATTGTAAGGTTACAGATTCTCCTAGGTGCAGCTCAAGGGTTGACATATCTACATGAAGGGTTGGAAGTCCAGGTCTCTTCTAAAACTTTTATTAGTTGAGAAATGGATTTTATAAGTCATCCATTATTAATGATTATTGCTATTCCAGTGTTGATAACCATCCTCTAATAAATATCACATTCTCAATGGAAGATTTGAACAAAAAATCCATGAAAAATAGATCGGCTGATATTGTTGTTTATCACCAATGCATATTGCTTTTTATGACAGGAAGAAACAGACAAATAAAATTAATATATCATTTAACACATAAACTATTGATCCAGAAAATAGATTGCATCTTATCTTTAAAAAAAAGAAAATAGATTTATCTTCTGATACAATGTATGTTTTTGCTTAGATTGTATGGTATGTAGCTGTTTTTCGGGTGTCCTCTACATATTATATTTCTGGCTCTTGAAGCTGTGGTAGACACTTCACAGAAGTTGATTGTCCTTCTTTTATCCACAATTCAGATGGTCTTGAAATACAAAATTTCTAAGATTGTAGATCTTAGTTATAAATTCTGTTTCATTCGTTTCGTTTTGGCTACTGGAACGGAATGTTTCGGTGTTTCGTCCGTTTTGTTTGAAACTTTTTGTTCCGCTACGAAGACTGAATTTTTTTTAATAGTTAAAAATATGAAAAAATTCCAAAAAATCAGAAATTATTTAAAAAATACAAGAAACAATTAAATGAACCAAATTTGTAAAAGACCCAACATTTACTTAAAAGGAAAATCACTATCAATTGAAATATCTGTGTTGACCCTTGTGTTGACCAGTGCCTGACAAGATGAAATTTTTTTAGAAACCAAATTATGAGATTTTTTTACTAGACTTTTGGGATTTGATAATGTTTTGAAATGATAGAATTTATGATTTTTAAAAATTGTAAAAATACCCAATCGTTTGGAAGTTAAGATTTTGACCTAGCTCGATTTTTTCAAATTTTGTTCTAGAACTGGAATGTTGGCTTTTTATCTTTTTAGAATTGGGTCTTGAAACTATTTTTAATGAATCCAAATTACATGTAAGTCGTAAGTAAATGGACAATCAAAATAGTAAAGATATTTGCTTTAATGACTTTACACTAAATACTAAAAATGAAGAAAGAAGAAGAGGAGAACCAAGAAGAGTAGGAAAAACAACTAAAATGACATATTTCGGACGGAGTTGGGCATTTCGCTCATTTCATCCGAACGTCCTAATTTTGACCAAAATGGGTGAAACTCGATGAAATCCGGAACGAAACAAAAAGTTATACCCGTTTCGTACCGGGTTTCGGTCCGGAACGAATTGTTTCTTCCATCTTGGACGAAACGAAACGGTGAGTTGTAGATTAAATAGAAAATATAGAATAAGAAAAAAAATAATCGATTACAAAGTTAAGAAGAAAAAAGAAGGAAAGCTATTATTATAGGATTCGGCTTTGACTTGGCCAGTTTCTAAAAATTAGCTGGGTTTAATGACTCTAAAGTGCAAAACTGAGTCAACACATCCACATTTTTAGTTTACTCAACGTGCTTATGGACACGGGATTGAAGTATTTTTCACTATTGATTACTTATTTCCTGTTACCTATTGATTTTTAGTTAAACGATGCTAAAATCAACTTCTATATATAATTTGCTACATACAGTATTTCTCTGAAAAATATATCTTGTTGCCCCAAACAATGTTTGTATACTGGAGTATATGGTATCACCTGTATTGAACTTTGGGGGTGTCCGATATATATCAAATTTTGGGTCCCGATTCCTAGGGTTAAAACACATAACAAATAGAGAATGAAATCTAAATGTTGAAATTTGAAAATGAGCTAATATATCCAAAGAACTTAGTCTACAAAATTGCAACCTGAAGGATGAATAAAATGATGAAATATGTATGCGACAAGGACAAAGTTATAGAGGTTGAATAAATCTTTCACCAGCATACATTTTGCATTGCAAGAACTGGACTAGTTTTCTAATTAAGTTTGTTACAAGATTGGACTTTATTTTGAAACTAAAAGTTCAAACTGTAGAGAGAACACTTGTTCGAAAATCCACACCCAAGAATCATCTCGATTTGCACATATATTGCCTTAGAAGTATAATGAAATAACAGCCTCATTTTTTAGTGAGGCTGCTGATGGGGATTTTTTTATTGAGGCATTCCCATTATTGCAATTGCTTTTTGTTTTTTGTTTTTAATTATGGTGGCATATCATGCTCTTTCTCTTTGTGGTGCGAACCTAGGGTTCACGGTTTAATTTTTGTCCATGACTGGAACCCGTGACAACCAGGTCACAATGGAGCAACCTTACTGTTGCATCAAGGCTCGCCCTCTTAGGAACTTAGGAACATATAAATGGTTTCTATTTCATTTCAATTGCAACATGCATTCCCAAAACTAAATAGCATAATAATCAACAAACGGCCAATATTTTAATAGATTCATAGCCTTTAAAATAAAAGTGACTTCCAAACTACATATCCCAAATCAAGGAAATCAGATCACTAATCAATAACAATTAAGCCTCTAAACTGGTATGCCACACAAATCAGATCTATATAACAAAACAAACTACTAACTATGGCCCAAAAGAACTCTAGAAGGGATGTTGGGATAAGGGTGAAGGTTATGTATAGAATGTAGATTTAAGGAGGTAACAAGGGTCGGTTGGTCAAAGGGATTGAGCATCTAGCTCAATGGTCAAGGCTTTGTTCTTCAACCTTGAGGTCGGAGGTTCAATCCCAACTTACCTACCAAAAAAAAAGGGTCAGTTGCCTTTGTTGGTCAAGGCAAACAAAGGGTTGTAAAGTAATGGAAGAGGCTCAAATGAGAAAATTGGGTAGGTTGTAATGAAATAAGAAAGCAAATGAAATCCGTACCTGGGTAGTGCACAAGGCCTTAGCCATGGTCATCTAGATGCAAGTGGCCTCCAAGATAAGAGAGAAATAGCTAGAATGAAGAAGAAAGGGGGCTGATCTCGGCCAAGACAATCAGAGATAAAAGAATGACAGATCAAGAAAGATAAATTTCAACATTAAGAGGGGAAAAGATTGGAATAGAGGAGGGGGATGATGTATAAACCCAACAGAGGGGGAACAGTTTATATGCTCAACTGTCGGGGAATGGTTTATGAACCCAACCCGGTGGGAGGGGAGAAAAAGGATGTTGGGATATAAGATGGGGAAAGAAGCGAAATAAACAAAGAACGAGACTAAGAAGCAAGTTGAGGAATGGGAAGGAAGAATGTAAGAAGGGAGAATATGAGGAGTAGAAGAGGGGAGGTGAGAAGGGTAAGGAGGAAAAGATGGTGAGGAGGGGGGAGGATAGAGGAAGATGTTGGCCTAGTAGAGAGGTCAATAAGGGAGGGAGGGAGGGAGGGAGCTATTTTGCCCCCCTCCCCCCGGGTTGGCTTTTCCATGATTTCCAAGAAGTGTCTCGGGTTTAGGGGTTTGGGGCTTTACATAATATGGGAGATGGGATAAGTTGTAGGCCTCCTAATAGAACCAATGGGATAAAAGGAGAAATAAGTGAGCTTAAGATGGTGGCTCATAAGTAACAAGTAAATAAAGTGGGTCATAGGGGTGATGCGGAGTGGACATACCCCATCTCGAGGATTAATATAACGTGAATCATAACTGTAAATAAAATACAAATACAGGGCTTATCCATGAACAAATAAATCCTCATGGTGGATCATATCACTTTGTTTCTACCTAGTCTTTTTCCAAAGAAGCTTCAAACTCATATCTCAAAAAAGAGGAGGTAGATGAGGATGTCCAGGGGTAAGAGCTGTTTAATTGTAGCCCCTTAGACAGATTGACCTGATGTGATTGAAGGAGCTAGTGTAACCTCCATAGCCATATATTTAGTCTTATCCATAGCCATGAAACTAATATTGTAAAACTTCGATAGGACCTTTATGAGTTGCTGGTAGACTAATAAATACCTCTTATCTGGTCATTCAAAGATTAAATAACCCTCAATAATTTACTTGACCAAAGTTGTTACTAACACTTCACCCATACATGTATAGGAGTGTCATATCATAACGAGTGTCCAAGTGTTCCAAAGTGTTAAAAATGTGATGTAGAACTGTCCAGCTAACACTGGCTAAATGGCAATGGGGATATAGAGGTAAATTCATTTTTCGAAGAACTTCGAGAAAGATGATGCCCGTGAACCACTATAATGGAGCTAGTTAAATCATAGAAAGATGATCATAATTCAATTTCAAAGAATTACCTTATTCATCTGATCCTTTTGTTCTCACTTCAATTTTTTCATTTTGGTCTCCAGGATTAGATATGAGACACCGACATTTTCCTTTTGCAGTTGTTAATTTTCTGGTTCTTCTTATTGGGCAGGTAATATATCGAGATTTTAAAGCAGCAAATGTGCTATTAGATGGGGAGTTCAAGCCAAAGCTCTCGGATTTTGGGCTTGCTAGGGAGGGGCCATCAGATGGGCGCACACATGTATCCACAGATGTATGTATGTATGTTGCATTTGCAATCTACTGACCCTGTACCATTTTTAATTTGGGGTATATAAAATCTTTCATCGAGACATTTTCTCGTCTTTTCTTTTTTCTTTTAAGATGCTAGAGTTTTCGCATTGGCTTGTCCACTATGTTTAGCCAGGCACTGTGCCTATGTCAAACACTTTTACAATCATTGAACACGACAAAGAATCAATGCTTTTTCCTAAACAATTTTAGAACAATAGTAACACTCATAAAAAAGGGCAGCCCAGTGCACGATGCTGCCGCCATTGCGTGGTCTGGGAGGGCTAGATGTACGCAGCCTTACCCCTGCTTTGTAGAGAGGCTGTTTCCGTGACTCGAACCCGTGACCCCCAAGTCACAATGGAGCAACCTTACCGTTGCGCCAAGGCTCGCCCTCTAACAATAGTACACTCCTACTCGTTTAAATTGGCCTCATTTGGGTTTGCTGTCAAAATCCTAAAACCATCAGCTACATATTGCAACTCCTTTTGTCATGCTCATGAGCTTTTTCAATATGAGCAGGTAGTGGGGACACAAGGGTATGCGGCCCCAGACTACATTGAGACGGGCCATCTCACTGCCAAGAGTGACGTATGGAGTTTTGGGGTGGTACTTTACGAGATCCTTACAGGCAGGCGTTCCTTCGAAAGAAACCGTCCGAGAACTGAACAGAAACTTTTGGAGTGGGTGAAACAATATCCCGCCGAAAGTAAGAGATTCAAAATGATAATGGATCCAAGGCTTGGAAATCAGTACTCTCTAAGTACTGCAATTGGGGTCGCCAAGTTGGCGGATAGTTGCTTGTCCAAGTCTTCGAAAGACCGCCCTAACATGAGCGAGATAGTGGAGGGTTTGAAGCAAGCAATACATGATTCAGCAATGGGGGGCCCTACAGAGACAACTGGTGAGTCCTCTGCAACTGACTCAGACTCTGAAAGCAAGCCAGAAAAGGTTGATGGGTCCGCAAATTCAAAAATGCGGATGGCCCACCTCGCTAAACTGAAGGAGAATGCGAATCCAGTTGGTAGGCGAAGATTTATGATCATGCAGAGGGCCATAGAGCAATAGTTTTTCGCTGACCTGCTGTATTTCGATTCTTCGACAGGTCTAAAGCTTGGAATCCAAAGTAAATGAGATGGGCTCCCCTCAGTTATTTATTATGGCGATTGGAAATATATATAAATGACGTAGGTATCTCTTCAGGTATACATTCTAGGGATTGGAATCCCAGACAAGTGATTTGTGCCGGCTATACAGACATGCAAATTCAGAAAATTTTGCCTGTTCTTCGGTCTGATGTATATATGTCGCATCATTGAGACACGAACCTTATGTTCTTCACTTTTTTGTTTGAAATGGTTAAATTCTGTATTTAAAGAAGGGGCAGGTCCCAAGACCAAGAAGGTGAAAAGAGCGATAAACATGCTAAAAACGGATAGGGTGACCTCCCACATGATCTCAAATCTCATCTATCCAATCTGCGAATCTCCACATATATGACCTGCTCCCATCCATCTACTCTATGTGCCTCCATTAATTCATCATTGAAAGAAATAATCCAAAAAGCTGCTGTTTCGGACGCCGATACAATTTTCTCGTGACATGGGTGTGCTTGCATTCATTCATGGTATATTTGCACCACTTTGAAGTACACTTGAATCCATGCTCGATTGAAAGCCTCAACCCTCAACATTCCCGTCTCTGAAATCAAAATCTGTTTGTCGTGAGCAGTGGGAGGACATGCCAGAGCTTAGGCTTTTTGACGTTAGGACTTACAACATCAATGGAGATTGGCCAATTTGGGAGCAAACAAGGCACAGGCCGGAGCGAGCTTATTATTAGTTATGTTTTTTCCTGTTGTTTCCCCCCTATTGTGTAATTGGTTTTATTTGGGTTTTTGCATTTCTTATATCTTTTTCTGTTTTTCTGTTTTTCTGTTTTTGAAGGAGAGCTCTTCCTTTTCTTTTTGCAATGCAAAAAAAATCAAAATCTGGACCGTTGCTTAGTGTTCTCCTACTGGGAAATTATTATTTATCAATAAGAAACCCCCTAAGTTTTAACTTTTAAGTAAGAGGCTTTCACCCCATTTCTGCAAGGGCTCCCTTCAGTTTAGAATACCTCTCTGGGTAATTATCAAAACTGAATGGCTTAAAAATCTGCTCTAACAATTTTTCTCTTTCCTAGCTTAAAATATAAAAGTAAATAAAGATAAAGCAATGGGAAAGACTTGAGTAACATGTTTACTCCATCTTAATGTGGCACTTTCTAGAGATCAGGTCCGTTGATCTAGCGGGTACCACTAGGCGATTCATTGTGTATGGTTTCACCGTATTTGGATGATTATAAGCCATTGATCAGTACTTTGACAAGATCATCGAGGCAGGCCAGTGGTGGCCCACCCAAAACATCAGCACTCCTTAGTTTTGATAATGGTCTCAGTTTCTTAAGCACTTTTTTGCCTTATTAGTAGCATTTTGGGAATTGTAACGGCCTTTAAAAGCTAGTTGGAAAAGTGTAACATAGAGGAGTGTCATTATGAAATAAGAGTGTAGATAACATTTCCTTGAGATGGTATGGGATGAAATCTGAGGGTTTAAGCCAAGAGACACAAATGCTTCTTCAGCTAGAACGAGGCCAAAAGTTTAGCTATAACAAGCAATTTTCCTATGTAGAACACTATATAGACAGATTTGTGTAGTATTCTGATAATAGAATCGAGAATGGCAGAAACAGTCGATCCAGTTTGTGTCACATCTTCATTAAGAAAACAAACTGCATCATTTTCTTGTCTGAATTCTATTTAAATTCTGATAAACCACTTAAAGTGTCTTACATATGGGTTCATATCGGGAAGGATTAAAGGGAGAACTTAGGACCATTGCTCCACAATTAGAGGCAATCCGGAAGAGAGAATGGCACAGTTTTTTTTTGAATGATAAGAAAATGTAACAGATTGAAATCAATTTCTTAAGTTCATGATCAGATACAGACGGCACTTTAGGACCCACAAAGTATAATCCATTTATCAATGAAGATTGTGGATGAAACTGACTTGTTCATAGGAAAGCTTGAAAAAATTACAGACAACTGCAAGCACAGCAGGTTAAGATACAAAGAGAAATACAAATTCAGCATTACAGATAGAAATATACAAATTCACCATTACAATGCTGGAATTACTGTGCATCTTCCACTGAAAACAGTTCCAAATTCCAATAAAACAACACTCCGGATCCCTGATCACATCCTTGAATTTGACAAAGGAAGAGAAGAGGACCCCCCTAAGCTGATGCTAATCCCTTCACCTACAAAATCAACAACAGTGTGCCCAAGCAGACAGGTGCAAACCCAGATTCTACCTGTGTTCTTTTGTGGAGCTACAACAAATGCAAAGATGCAAGAAGAGATAGAATATTCATTTGAATACAGATGAGATGGATTTAGTATTCACAAATCAAATCTAAAGTTACCTTTTACAAAAAAAAATAAAATCACACCAGTTTGAAAGAAACAATTTGCATTTGTCTTGAAAGCTTCTTTTCTTTGTGGTGGATAAGTTGTTACACGTGGCATTTATGATTCATGTACAAACGATGACCATGGATGGCAATTTGTAATTGGCTTTTTATTTGTAGACGACCATGATTCACGTACAAAGTTTATTTGAAGATGATTGCATCAATATCCACAATCCCTGCATCGGCAATGTTTCTGAATATATGTAATCTGATTACAATGACCCTCACATTCTAAAATGATTATCTTACAAAGAAGTCTTGAAATTGGGAAATCAAATAAGTTAGTTCTGCATACTGTGATATTCACTGCACATTGAAGTGGCATAATTTGCAAAAGTGGCAATATTAAGCTGAACTTGTATCAGCCGGCAGTTTCTGATACGGAGACGGGCAAATGCTTCTACTATAAAATGTCAGAATTGTTCTCTAGGATGATCTGTATAGGTACTTGAATGTGTTATTGTTGGCTTCTCCACTAGAAATCGATTTGAACCTAGATGATTTTATGTGTAGCTGTTCCTAATTTGAGGTAGAAATGTGTTGAAGAAACTGTATCTCAAAAAAAAAGAAGGAAAAAAAACAAAATAAATGATATTCCATTAAAGTATTGCACTGTCTGTGAAGATAATTTAACAATCAAATAACCTAAAAACATAAAAATATAGGACATATCCTACATCATTTGTTAGAAGCATGTTCAAGAGAAAACTTATCTCTTTGCATCTCCAACTTACTGCTCTTTTCTCGCCACCTCAAATCAAAACCTGAACAAAACCAACAATGATGCTGAGGAATTACACATAGCAGCCCAGGATTCAGGACAATGGAATCATAAGAACATTTCACACGTTTAAATTATCATTATCCAACTGCCTTTTAGAACAGCTACTTTTCATTGATACATTTGGTTGCGGGCTTTGGTTTGAATCCAACTCCCTGCTTTTTCCAATGGGAGTTCAATCCGGCTTTGTTTCTTCCAATCATCAGTGACCTAAGAAAAATAAAAATGAAGGTAACCATGGGGTATTATCACCCCTTTTAACCAATGAATGCGTATAATCTCTTTTGCTCAGCCTTGTTAGTGAACGGAGAAATGAAGGTGTGCGCCTCCAGTTATACAATAGTCCAGTCTATTGAGACTAAAGGGCTCACGCAACATAGAACTATCTCGCTTGTATTGCAGAAGGCTCATTAACGCAATGATCGACTATTTTAGCAAGCATTGGTGATCTATACTTTGGTGGTCTGTATTGGCATAGGTATTCAAATGTGACATGCATGAGAAATTCAAAAAATTCACTCTTGTCAGATATATCTGTTGAAATTTCAGCATCTTCTTGCATGTCACGATAGGCTCTTTCTAGTATACTATACGTAACATCATCAAAAGCAAAGGATGCTTGACTCAATTTTTCTGCCCACATCAAGGCTCTCTTCGCCAGCCCTTGCTTGCAGAAGTGAGATAGCAACAGATTAACTGTCACAACATTAGGAACAAAGGCCATCTTAAGAAACTTTGCAGTCATAATCATAGCTCGATCTAGTACGTCATTGCAAATACCATCCATCATGGTGTTGTAAGTAACCGTGTTAGGTACAACACCCATCAAAATGAGCTCATCCACCATCTTGACAGCTCGATTTATCGCACGGCTACTACAAAGACCATGTATCCATATATTATAGGTTGTGATATCTGGATCACAACCATCGGCAGACATCTTATTCACAAAGTCCACGGCATTAACCATGTCAAAAGCTTTACAATATGCACTGATTAAAGTATTGTAAGTAACAATGTCCGGAGTCAAGCCACTGGTGTACATGTGCATATAAACGTTACTCGCCATCATCATTCTCCCCTGTTTACACAAGCCATTAATGATTATATTGGTAGTGAAAATATCGGGCAGAAGCCCTTTCTGCCTCATCTCACTCTCCAGCTTCAAAGCTTCAGTCACGTTACCCCCCTTACAAAATCCACCAATTAATGAGTTGTATGTGAAGTTGTTTGGCACTAAACCTCTCTTTGACATCTCGAGAAATGCCTCTTGAGCCTCGTCCATATAACTTGCTTTACAGAGCCCATTTATCAAGGCCGAGAAAGCAATGACATCAGGAGATATCCCTTTCCGCTCCATGTCATCCCACAAGCACAGAGCACCCGTCTTATTGCCAATTCTAAAAAACCCATCTATTAGTATCGTGAAAGCAGATATATTGACGCAAAAACCTTTCCCTACCATCTTCTGCATAAGCACCACGGCCTCGTGCAATCTTCCTTTTTGGCATAAACCCATAAGCAAGGAATTACATGTGGAAGCCGAAGGTGTCAGACCCATCTTCACCATAACACGATATGCATCAAAAGCATCGTCCTCTAACCCTAATTTGCTATAACCAGCAATGATCGAATTGAATGAGAAAACACTCGGGTGCACACCCTTCTCGACCATATGCCATAGAATCTCCACAGCTTCATCCACCTGACCAGCCCAACAAAACCTCGCAATCAAAAGATCTAAAGCTGGATGATCTGGAAGGAGCTCATTCGACATTACATCTCTCAACAACCTATCCCCCTCATCTTCCCTTCCAAACTTACAGTGTCCAGCCACAAGAATGTTAAATGTGAAACAATCAGGAGCGAAACCCTTCTCCCTCATTTCCACATAAGCAGAGTTAGCGTGATCGATTTCTCCGGCCTTGACATGCCCATCTATAAGAATGTTATACGCAAACGCATTTGGAGAAATACCCATCTCGCCCATTTCGTCCAAGAGTTTTCTTGCTTCTACCATATTCCCCTCCTTGCACAGAGCTTTAAGAAGTGTATTAAACGTAACAGAGTTCGCTCTACAACCCATATCACTCATCAAATTGAACAAATCAAAAGCACGATAAGATTGACCATAAACACAGTGTGCATTAATAAGAATGTTATAAGTAAAAACATCCGGTTCGCATTCAAATTTCCGCATCACTTGAAACAGACCCTCCGCTCTTCGAATATCCCCTCTTTTGCAAAACGCTAGAATCATAGTATTGAAAGTTTGAATACGTGGGCGAGGCCCTTTACCTAGCATATCTCTAAACAATTTCCAAACCCTACAAAATTCGCCTCTCTCATACAATAATTTTATCAGAATGCTCATTGCAGACCCACTAGGCTTAAACCCTAACCCTCTCATCCTACCCAAAACATCCAAAACCGACGAAACAACACCCGCATTTAGAAAAGCCCTAAAAAGAACATCAAGAACTGAAAAATCCGATTCATATGAATGGTGATTGTTCCACATAATATCCAACAAATCACGACTACGAAAAGCCCCAATTCTTAAAATTACACAAGAGAGAATGTCGTGGGCTAGGATTCGCATGTTTACCGATGAAAGAAGATGCGCGGCCACGCAATAAGCCCTAATGGAGCTCTCTGAATCATCTTGGAATGCGAATTTGAAGAATGAGAGTGCGACAGAGTGTGAATTGAACGATTTTAAGATCTCTACGAGGGAGTTTGGAGAAAACCCTAATGAGAATGATTTGAGAACGAGCCATTTTCCACCTTTGATGGTTTTTGATAGGCCTAGAACGATTTCCCGCCGTTCGATTGGGTTAATGGGGAGCGGATGGGGATTATTGGGGGGTATGAATTGATTGAGATAGTCAGGTTTTTTAGGGGAATATGAAGAAGAGAGGTTTTTTGTCTGTATGTTTAGGGTTTTGGGGTTTAAGAGGAAAATTAGGGTTGGGAAGTTGGTGGGTTTTGGTTTTAGTAAATGGAGGAGGAGGGGAGAAAGGCACGAGCAGCGCAAGGTAGAGAACATCAGTGTTGGCTGAGCTGCACGTCATTTTTTGGGCTAAATGAACTTCGGGGCTTCTTCGGAAAGGGAGGTGACTAACCTGCGCATTTTTTTAATTCAGTGTAGGGAGGAGAGATTTTATTTCTTACAACGGGAGGAGAGAAGGTCAGGGATCTAAGCTGGTATCTCCCGTATTTTGATTCCAAGAAAAACATATATTACGGAAAAATATTTCTTGAGAATTTTTTTTTCTTTCCACAATTGAGAGGGAAATGATATAGGGAGATTTTACATGGTGAATGCACATGTAGATCGGTATTTATGGTACTGGCCTTTATATTTGTTCAAACAATTGCAATAATTGGGTTCATTGATATTCCCGGTATAGTAGATGCTATCAGACATACAATACTCAATTCGATGGAATTGTTTGATCTTGAAAGAGATCGATCTTCTATAATTTCGTAGCTTAATTCGAATTGTTTTGTTCCGAAGTAAAGATATTCATAGGGACCGGTTCGTCCTATTCAGATATTTCCGACCAAGAGGTACTGGATTCTATTTCGGATAGGGCTCTGAAAGGAGAAGTGAAGGATTCCTCGAAAAGTTAAGGATGAATAATCCTTTTTCGGAATCAAATGGATACGATGCTGTAGCTGGAATACCGATCTAAATGTGCATTCACCGTATAATTTTTAAATGGGGTATGACTATGGCTTATTTAGAGGGATATCATAAATTGAAGTTCCCTCTCAATGAAAAAAAAATGGAATAGAGTGGTTTAAGTTGTCTTCCTGTGTGTACAAATTGTAGGAAATTTTATAAATATTTTACTTTCCGAGCTGTTACAGAAAATTCCTGAAATCCAAACAGGGCCCTAGGGAAACCATTTCAAAGACACAATTATGTCAGGATTGTCCCAACAGACTAATACAAGAGTAATTTCTCATTTAAAAATATCAATTAATGTATTATTAGGTTGATGGCATACTATTAGAAAGCTCCAATGAGGCTTATTTATGGTAACCCAAATGATATTAAGATGAACTATGGTTTTCCATCCTCACTGAAATACATACTGGAAATTGAAATATATACTTAAACCGAAATTGTAAGTGTATTAGTAGTATATCTTTATACATATAATTGAGGAATGCTAAGATCAAGCGGCTAAACAGCCGCTTGAATGTGGTCGGGAGCCTATTGGACATAAAATGCCATGCTGGCAATCTTTTAGAACCTAAAATCTGCTGCTTTAGCCATGGTCACTGAAATATTCCCTACATATATCAGGACTTTCTTAGTTCTTTCGTTGAACTGCCTTGTCTCTTTGTAAAGTTCACTACTTTCGCTCTTTCTCTAACAATAATTTGCAAAATCATTGCCCCCCTACGTGAGAGGCACACCCTAGATTTTGCACAATCAGCTTCTCCGATAAGTGAAATAAAGAGAAGTGTGCCAATATCATGGGGTGACGATTGATATTTCCCACATTAAACCCATATCAAATGTACACGAAGGGCCCACCTTGATCGTGATTAGTCTTGTGCTTAGTGGCTCTTTTGGCCATGGATCTAAACCATGAGATATTATCTATTTTTCAAGAGGGGAAAAAGACAGAGAACACTGCCCTCCATATTTTGATATGGGCACCCTTAAAATGAAGTGATCGAGGGCTAACATGCAATCAAGGCTGTTGATATTGTAGTCTATCAAGAGGTGACATGACATCGCGTCCATAAGATATGGCATAAAAAATCAATGGTTTTTAACTTTTGAGGATTGATGGATCTAGGGGCAGGATCATCCAATCAAGGTGGGTTAAACAGAAATGGGCCATACTTGTGAGCCGGTCAGATCAATGGATCTAATCTCATCCACATGATGGTGGGCCACAAGCTATATGTTAGGAGATGGAAATAACACTTGAAGATTTAGTGTTATTTTGGATGTTGGCGGGTACCCTAGAGAAAAGAAGAGAAAAAGCAGCGCGACAAAAAAATGTCTTTAAATAATGCCAACTAATTAAAGAGGAAATGCCTGATACTTAGGGATTACTTTGCCAGATTTTAGGTTATAAAAGATTGCCAGCATGGTATTTTATGTCCAATAGGCCCCGACTACATTCAACCGGCTCTTTAGCCGCTTGATCTTAGCATTCCTCTTCTATTTTATCAATACTCGTTGCATAACTATACATAAAAGTAATTCTATAAATTATTTCACATGTTATGTACAAAATTAATTAGCTTTCTTGTTTATGTAATAGTTTCCAAGTGTGTAGTTGTGCTTGAAAATTCTTGCATTTCCTTAAGTTTAATCTAAATATTATGTTATTTGCATATGTTTTTGTGATTTTACAAAATTTAATTAAACTGAAACAAAAATATACCTGCTTCCGTGGTAATTGAAAGTTTGAAACTACCAATCCATAAAAGCAAGCTTCAAAACCTCATGAATGACAAGCTTCTAAAACCATTACATTGCTAATCTTTGAGCAAGGCCACATTAAAGTTAGAGCAAAAGGACTAGATTTTGGAGAAGAAGTTGAAGGATCTATACATGGTTTTGGAGAGATACACCTTTTATTAGTAACCTTATGTAAATTGAGACATGCAACATTGATTTTCCTACGATTCGAAGTTCACTGAATTACACATCATTCTCTCCTTTTTTCCCTTTTCCAAACTAAAATACACAACTATTTTCCATCATACATCTATTTATCTTCACACTAGTGCAGCATCCTTGCTCTTTAGTTTCTGATCGCTTACAGAGCCAATGTAAAGGTCCGAGTGACCGGAATCGGATTCCGAAAGTTCCATCCTCCGATCACCTTCCGACATGTTCTTCACAAATGCGACTAATTGTCGCCAATTCTCCCCTTCAAATAGCTTCTTGTTCATCCTAAGGTACGTAAATGCACTCAATGCATTGCCAAAACCCGACCTATTCGTCTTTACCACCTGCCCAAATGCCGCATTGTCATATCTCTCCAATGCATTTTCTCCAGCGAGATCCGTCCGAGCATTCTTAGTCGCCGTCTTAACTTGCCGGACAAGTGATTCTGGCGAGCAATTTGCGTGCCCTGGTTGTTCCCCATCTCTCATCTCCATACATGTAAAATTTAATACAACACCCCTTCTACCAAACATTTGTGCTATAGGCAAATAACCATCTTTCTGCGTAGTGTTGTAGTATCCGGCCGTTAATTCAGCTGGGTGGGACCTTGTTTTGTAATGCCAGTGGATTCCGGCAACCTTGCCGGAAGGTTTGGCTCCAGTGCCCCGGAATATGCCCTCGGCGGCACTTAGAATTTGGTCACCATGGTCCAATAACTTCTTAGAATACCATTCTAGGAAGAAGTTACCATACTCGGTGTTCCATGTTCCATCTCTCTTGAAAAAGCCCGTGTCCTCGGGGAATTGGTTGTATTGGCCGGAGTTGTGGGGTCCGGTCTCGCCCCAATTTGTCTTTCCGATTGCTATGGCTGATGCTTGTAGAGAAGCTTTCATGTACTGCATCGGATGAGATCTTGTTAATTAAGCAAATTAGACATTTACCAAATTAATCTTATGGACTGGGCTTCAGTCGGCCCAAATCGGAGTTCCCCATGTTTATTGGGCCAGACCGCTTTGATGGGCTCTGAAGGTTCATAAGAATAAACCCGGCCCATAGGCCATAGGCCCATGTCCAAGTCTAATTTGAGCTTAGCTTGAGAATCATATTGAGGTACCAAGCCCATTGAGAAAACAAAGAAGATTTTAGATGAACGGTCCGGATCAATCGAGATCCATTTCATTTGATTTCCAAATCAAAACTCAGACTTCCATTCATTGTAAATTATCATTAACAAAATTAGGACATGTGAGTTGTAGGAATTTTTAGGAAAAGTTTGGAAAAGGAAAACATTTTCATATTACCGTCGGGAGGTCAAGTAGGGAAATGATATATTCCCCTCCAGTGTATTTATGACTACTCTTTTACCCTAGAGAGGGCTGTCCCATGTAATATAAAGGGGACGAATAAATCACATCCCTTTATTTATTAGGGAGCTTCTTTTTATAATGATATCCCTCTAAATAAGTCATAACCAAACCATTTTCTTCTAAATCTTTGAAACGGGAAAAAAATTCCTAAGAAAAAAAATTCTTAAGAAATATTTTTCAATCCAAACAAGTAATAATAATATTTTTGCTTACCTTGTCGTAGGACTGGAATTCCCCAATACCCGGAAACCTCCAAGTACCGTTGCTTTCTGGATAAGATGGATACCTCAACTCTCCACATGGTCCCATTCCAACTTGAATTTCCTGCATTCAATTTCAACTCTGTAAGCTACTAAACTATTTTAGACGGGTCCAAATAAAGGAGCGTCTAAGAGGGCCCACATATGAAATATCCACCCCCATCTCTTTCGTGGGCCACTCCCATCTCTATTGTATTTATGGCCATGGTTTCAAATTTCAGTTTCGGAATGCATTTCGGTCCTCACGTCCTATTCATATTCAAATTCAAATTCAAATCGGCAACCATAGAAAAGATGGTTCCCCTTTTGAAAAAGAGGTCAGAGATATATTTTGTAAAGGGAATGAAAAAAAATTAAAATTAAATTTAATTAAAAATTTCCAATAGAAGTTTCATTCCAACCAAGACAGAACCATACCATATCTTGAAGCGGGAAAAAAGTTCTGGCTCCCACCAAACACTTGAATAAGGTAGAATCAGAATAGGATGCCGATTCCATCGCCAGATTTCGGCAATCCAAACGGACCCTTTTAAGATTCATTCTAAGCCAACTTTGCTTACTCTTCTTTGTTATCCTATTTTTCTTGGATTATAGGTGGGTGTCTTTTTAATTTGTATTTTCTATTTTCCATTTTTTTTGGGTTAGATAAATTTCTTATCAAGTTTCGAAATTCCAGGGCCAGGATGGCTTACCACAATCACTCCTCCAAGATAATCTTTGAAATTTTCACGGAAGCTAGTCATGAAATCAGCATAAACTTGGATGGGTGTTCTTCCTCTCAGCACAGGCAATGAATCACATCCCAATGAGATGTATTCAGGGTTCCTCCTACCTGATCTGTCTGTGTAGACAAGATCAGGGTTATTCATGATCTCCTCATGCACCCAAGGAGGTAAAGGTATGCTGAAAAATTTAAGAATAAAAATACCATTGATAAAGGAAACCAATAAACCAATAAACAAGGAAATAAGGGTTACTTCGTTAGCATAATAACATGACAAAAAATCCAAAAAATAACAAGATATTCTCCCTTCCATACCTGCAAGAGTCTCCAACATTTCCACCACACTGATGAAAAGACATAACAACTTGAAGCTTGAGTCCATGCCTTTGCACCATTTGAACAAGCTCAAGGTACCCTTGCCAATTATAATTCAAGGGCCCATCTTTCTCCACTAATCCCCACCAAGCATCCACCATGACTCCCTCCACTCCGGCGCTCTTCAACGCCATCAAACTAACGTTCAACGCCCGTGCCTTGTTCAAACTCCCTCCCATCGATATCGTATCTAGAGCCAACATGACAAACACAGGAACTCCCATTCCGGCCACCTTGTGATTGCCTGAGAGCCCATGTAGTCTCTCCATTTTTTCGTCCCTCCAATCGGAGAATAATGGTGTTTTATCAAGTGGAATATGTGCGTCCCCGCTCGAATTATTCGCCCGGAGACGGCACGCGGGCTTGAGAGTCACATAAGAGATTGCACCAGAGGATTCTTGGGGTGTTTTGTGAATTTTGGTGTCTTTTGGGATGGTAAAACAAGGAGAACGAAGTGTTAAGGCCATGCTTTCTTTGGTTTTGTAACAAAGAAAGGATAGATATGAGGAGAATGTAGTAGGAAGGGTCCATCATTTATAGAAGAGAAGTAGCATTTGAGCCCATGAAGGAGACAACGTTGGTGGGTTCGGGTTCAAACGGAAAAAGTGAATAAGGACAGACGAGTTGGCTCACCATTTGTTATTTACTTTCATACGCGTTTCTATCTTTTTCCTTCTCTCTTTATCATATGACAAAGAACAATAGAGAGAACAATGAAGCTTAATTTCTTTGAAGTGAAATATGTGAGTTTTATTTAGGGAAATGGTCCCTAGCAAATCCCTGATTTATTTTAGAACTTTTCTATCAACAAATATCCTTTTGGCCACAGACGTGTGGATTACAAAAACATTGTCTCTCTATCTCACGCGCTCCTCATGTCGACCAAGAAGATAATTTAGGCAGCTGGTATGCACTCCACCACATTTTGATAATTGCACTACACTCTTTTGTTTTTCACTTTTATGAGTACGGAAATGATATATTCACTCTTTTTTTCTTCCCCCCGACCGCCCCTTGCACTGTAAAAGAGTGGATAAATGCACTATCAGGGGCTGGCCCAAGAAAGAAAAAGGGGAGAATATAAACTGCAGTTAAAAAATTAATTAAAAAAGTGTAAAAAAGGGAATAGTGCCATTATCAAAATATGGTAGTGCGGATATCATTCCCCCCCTTTTTTATTTTTTAATATCTTCATTGGTGTTTGTTGACTTAAGAAGACCCTACCCTACTCTTCCTCTTGTGACCAACTCTAATTTTCTTGGAAGACATACATCAAGGGGTAGCTAAGATATAGATATTTTGAGGGTGAGAAAGAAGATTAGAATTGATTACAACAGCACAGTTCCCAGTAATACAATGGGATTTGCTAGGCAATTTTGCGGAAAGTCATTTAGTGGCTCACTTTTGCAAGAGACAACAGCCGCACAGGCTCACTTTTTAGCACATTTTGTCTTTCTCATTTAATTAATCTGAGGTGACTCTTGTCTCTTGCAAAAGTGAGCCACAAAATGGCTTCTTGCCAAATTGCCCAGCAAATATATGGACAATAGTCATGACCGACTTGCATGTTCACATGTTAGAAGCTTTGATACCAAGTAAGTCTTCCATTTTTGGTAAGTCCTAACTGGTACAATGTAAGTAGGGCCCTAAACTTAGAAAAAGGGTCCGGAGTGGATTCGTTGATGCCCTACCTGAAAGTGACTCTTAACATTCAACATTTGTCGAGTTACTGTGGAGTAAAGTTATGATTTGATTGATGAACAGTAAGGTTCCCACAAAAATTTCAAGTGCCTATTTGCTTGTGGTTCTCCACAAATGATGTGTTTCCATGTCCACCCTATCAATCCATCACTCTTGCTTCTTTGTACCAATCCTTTCTTCTTTACTTGCATGTAAATACCTCTTTGCCATGGACTGGGTTAGAATTAGATAGATAAATGTGTTATTCTTGTCTATGATTTTTTGGACTACCCATGTTCACATAGCTTCTCATTCTCTTTGGAGCAAGATATCTGAGTCATTTCTTCTATGTGGGAACCACCTTTCTCTTTTTAATGAAAAGTAGATGCTTTTAGCAATTCTCATGGATATTTTAAAAGGGTCATCATCTCATTTTTTCCAAAAAGATAGCCACTCTCCGACATCTCTACAAAAAGATCAGTTCCGAAAATACCCAAAAACTGTTTTTTTGTTGTTCTACAAAAAGATCTACAAATCCAAGGTTCGGATTGGATTATAGGAAAAACATTTTTCAGAATTTTTTTTTCCTCTCCTCTATTCCAGAAAATTCCTGGAAACAATTTTCTGTTGATTGTTGGCCAAGCTTGGAAGAAGAAAAAAATAAAAATAAAATCAGAAACACCCTTTCTAATGTTTGGTTTACGAAGTTGGGAAAGATATATATATGAGGACTCACCAAACTTATGGTGAGCTAGCTTGCCCAATCACATGGGGGCCCACTTTGTTAGGATGATCCAAACCATTCATTTGAAAGTCCCTTACATAGATGGGGGTGTACGAAAAATCAGCTCCATAGGATCATCCTAACCCCTCCATTTGGTACATACCCTATCTATGATAAGGCCTTGCAAATGAATGGTTTGGATCACTCTCCAAAATGTGGGACCCATGTGATTGGGCAAGTTAGCTTACCATAAGTTTGGTGAGCTATATATATATATATATATGAGAAAACGGTTCCTACACATATGTGTAGAGAGTTCTCTACACACTAGCTTAAAATACAGTGGGGGCCCACATTGTTTGGGTGATCCAAGCCATCCATTTTAAAAGCCCTCACATAGATAGGGTGTCTACAAAAAATCAGATCCATAGGATCATCCCAACCCTACGATTTGTGGAGGTAAAATGGATGTGTATAAACCTTCACAAATTAGTCCATTTTTTGCCTCCACAGTTCGAATGGTTAGGATGATCCTATGGATCTGATTTTTTGTGGACACCCTATCTATGTGAAGGCCTTAAAAATGAATGGTTTGGATCGCCCAAATAATGTGGCCCCCAATGTATTTTAAGCTAGTGTGTAGATAACTTATCTACACATATGTGTAGGAACCGTTTTCTCTCTCTCTCTCTCTCTATATATATATATATATATTTTTCTAAGTTCCCATTGAAAGCCCAACGACCAATTAAGATAGAAAGGCGCATTTTGGATCTCGTATTGATAAAACATGGGAAATGATATCACCACAACCATGTTTTGATAACCGCATGAGCTGTCAAGGGCTAATACAGTTCCCAAAAAGTCCTTACAAGCCAATTGTAAAGGAAAGGACAAGCAGCATTTGTGCAATTATTAAAGCATGGTTGTGCTGATATCATTACCCTAAAAAAATATAGATTTGCCATAGCCCATAGCCCATAGCCAAGGAATTACAATAATATATGTTTTTTGTGTGGGTAAGTTCGTATTGAACCTCTGACCTCAACGTTGAGGAGCAAAGAAAATGAAACAATCTCATGCAAAGAAAGTTGTTTTAAATTTTCAACTATCAAACACCAGGAACTAATCATTTATATTTGTACTGCATGTTATCAATACAAATTTCCAATTGAAATAAGGAACTATTTGTAGGGAATAGTCCTGCCCCAAAAATTGGGGGTGGGGATACCCTGAGTCATAAAAACAATAAAAAATCAAGGGTCATTTTTCTTCATAATACAAAAAAACATCAAGGGTCATTCTTGTTCATATACAAACGATAGAAACACGACAACATCCTCAGCCAAGAGTAGAGGAAAATTAGGCAAAAGCACAAGAGAAGCAAAATTCGAGTTGCCTGAACTACAAATATTGCCGCCTCCTCACTCCTCATTCCATCAAAACAACATTTGAAACATTTCTAATGGGCTTCTTTTTCACATTCGGAAATCGAAAAGTTGGGACATTGACAAACATGGATACCCATTCGATGAGGATGTCTGTTTCTTCGTGGGATTCCTTTCACTAGCTTTCTTCAACCCAATAAGGATGCCATTATTTCTCCACAACTGAATGAACTATTAGGACAGAGGAGATACGGAGGCCTGAAAAAAATGAGGCCTTTTTTAAGCTTATCAAGCTTCTAATGACTCTAAAGGTTGTACCTCAGAAACCCTCATTGGGGTCCAATCTGTCTCTTGTTTTGGCTGTCGCAATGCAATGAAATGAAGAGCTTCACTTTGGACCTGATAAACATAACATGCCCAAGGGTACAAGTCTGGTGCAGCCCACACTATTCTCTCCTCAAATACACTCTTCTCCGCTACGGTTTCACTCACACAGTACGCAGTATCAGGTTGTGGCTCAGTAAAACCAGCTACTGCCACACATCCAACTGAGACAAAGCCTTCTGGGGCCCGCGGAAGCCAAATCGATACAGGTGTAACATAGTCATCCAAGCAGTTCCTCCACACCTGTTAAAAAAATTTGCAATACTTAAATCTCTTTCATTTTCCCTTTTGAGTCCCTTTGGTTGCCACCAAAACAGTGTTTTACTAGGAAAAGTAAAATTATGTCATTTTCCCCTTTCCAGTAATGTCTGGTTGCAATGCACTGTTCATTCAATAGCCTTTTGAGTTTCCCCCCATATCGAGAGGAAAGGGAAAGTAAACATGATTTATACTTCTACTTGGTTTTTCCTTGAAAAGTGCTTTTCCTCTACTCTATTACGACTTAACATGCATCCAAATGATCCCTGTTTGTTTTGGACTTTGAGAATCGATTTATTGGACAAAAAATTATATGTAATTTTGAGTCCAATAATCAGTTTCGAACTCAAAATTGATTCTCAAGACCCAAAGCAAACAGGCCTCAAGTGTGATAACTTGCAACAACTTTCCATCTCTCTCTCTCTTTTTTTTTTGAATTTTATAAAAGAGATTCTGTTAGGGACCCTGTTCTCATTGGTAAATGATGTTCTGTCGCCTACCAGGTCATAACCAACCGGAGTTGCAAATAGTCCGTCAATATTGCGGTAGACAGCGGCAACATTTGGAGGATGGATGCCTACACGAGTTACATCCCCAATAGAGATATACCTGCAAGAAACCAACCCACATTCATATTCTCTCAGTCGCCACATTTCTTTATGCATGACAGAAGTCATATTCTTCATATTCTCAAGTCATACTAACGTTACCTGTCATGGCAGAGACTGAAACCAGAAATAAACCTTAGGCAAGGCTCTATATGTAGAGTAATAATAACCTAGACTCAGATAATGATTGGACTGGCCTTATGATTGGTCTTTCAAAAGTAATTACGAGACCATATGTGCAAGTCCCAAGCCAACAAGAGGGCAATATATTAACAATGTTTGTTTGGCAAAAAACTAGAAGCAATACTAATATGCATGATGCTCACACATGTAGTTTAGTGAATATTTAGCCTCATTCCTTTTCATTTTTTCTGTAATCACTTCTCAAGATTGAAAGCTCAATTTGAACTTTAATTTCCGGTAATGAAGTCCCTTGTGTATGAGTTCTTAAACTTGTGAACCCAAAGGAGAATAAGAGAACTTAAAATAAGTCCCAAAGTTCCGAACTGAATATCCATATATCCAGGGTATGATTAAAAATGTCGTGGAAAGAAAGTAAAGATTAAAACGAATTTATATTATAGAAAAATCAAGAAGCAATCAGGAACTAAAGAAAGAAAGCTAATTACCCATCAGGGGAAATTGGTCTCCAAATGCTACATATTTCTCCATCCTGCACAACCTAAAAAACTCAAACCGGGTTGTACGTTAAGAGTTATACATCACACGACTAAAACTCTCAGGAAAAGAAAAGAGAAAGAGAACCGACTTTCTATAATCCATTCATCTACCTGTTTTGGGCACAATGTGCATCGACCTTTAGAGTCTTGTTCACTGCTCCAAATTCTCTGGAAATTGACACTATGTTTGATGAATTTCCGCTCACCAGATACAGAACTGACTGACGGGAACTCTCGTGATCTAATCATTGGCTTAATCTGGCTACGGGAATTCCTCCCATCTGCCTCATCCCAAGCAAAATGCACATACCGCTGGCTTGAAGGAACCTGGTTATTAAAAAATTGAATAGGAAGAGGCTACCTTAGGGTCACATGAGATAACATCCAAGGTTTTAAATTTCGGCTGAAATATCGAAATTTCGGATGGGACCGAAACCGAATCCCAAGAACCCAAAAATTCGGAATTTTCCAAATTTCGGCTGAATTTCGGGAAAATGATTTTTTTTTCCACAAATATACTATTTTTAAAAAATGTAATTCCTTTTTTTTCCACGAATTTCGGCCAAGGCCGAAACCGAAACCGGAATTTAAAACCTTGATCACATCATGCCAAAATGTAAGCCATGAAACCAAATACTGACCTTTAAAGTTAGGGTTTTCATGTCTGACTGGTGCATTTTCCACATCTTACGCACTACCAAACAGATTTTAACAGCTTGGGGTTCTCCCTCTCCCTCTTCCTCAACACTACACTTGATGAGTCGAACAAAGCTTTCTGATTTTTTGAAATTCTTGAGATGGAGAATCAAGTGAGATGGTTTTGGGTAGCCTGCTTTTGCCAGCTCCAGTGTCATGAGTTCTTCCCAAGGTACATCCCACATGATCTTGCAGGGTTTCTTATCCATCTTGTCCGGAGCCAAGCACTACAATAAAAGAAGTAAAAGAAGACAAAATCACATCTATGACAACTGACAATATAATGAAAGCATGGTTTTAAATTTCAGCCAGGACCGAAACTGAAAGTACCTAAAATCGAAATGTTACATTATTTAGCCGAAATTTCCGAAATTTCGCTGAAATTTACAAGAATTCCACTGAAATTTTAAGATTCTACCGAAATTTCCGAAATTTCTACCGAATCTTGTAAAATACCGACATTATTTTACCAAATTTTACATGATTTCGACCGAAATTTCAAACCTTGAATGAAAGACATAGCTAAAGATAAGAAGACCTCTGATTCAGTTACCACACCTGGAGCAGCATGACACGCTTGTTCGTTATCAAAAGAATCCTTCGGTAAGGCAATGTGAAATGGTCTTCGTAATGATCAGACCAGGCATATTTTGAAGGCTCTTTGAATATTTCTGTACAACCAAAATGTCTACTAGCTTCTGCGAGGTGTAGTACCATCTAGAAATGTGAAATGGCAAGCAAATCATAAGAATGCGTTCAGAAAATCTGAACTTTCTTAGAAAGTAACGAACAGAGAGCGGAATAAACCGAATTTTCTATTGCTGGAAAGATTTTGTTGGCTCAGTTCATTAACATGCCACCTCTGATCCATACGTTAACTCTACATATTCCTATTGCTCTTTTTATCAGGTAAAGAAATAATTTGTCTGATGTACATGGCTTAGCCATGTGCCCTTGGGGCCCCATAAAATACTTGGGCATGAGCTACAGAGAATACTGTTGGGAAGAAAATATTGATCGCTAATAGGGAAATAAAATTCTAGTAATAACAGTACATTGACTCTATCGAGAGATTTTTCTAGAATAGGGCTAATATTAACAATTTAACCATATTCTATTAGGTAGGTTTAACTTTTTATACTCACTTGGAAGGATGTTCACCTATATAACTAGTTTTGTGCACATGCGCAGCTCAATTAAAATCATTGTCATTTTTTAGTAGTAGAGATAATATGAGACTCCTCAAGATGTTCTGCTCTAATGGCCAGAGCTTTTGTCAATGGCTTGTTTCATTATTAGATCATGAAGCGTTTATCTGGAAATTTGGTACGGATAATAAGTTGCAAAAGAAGGCTAAATAGCTTCAATTTGAACTTCAATCTGGATCGTGAATATAATAGAAGGTGATAAAATAGATACCTGTCCAAGTGCTTCCTTCTCACAATACTCCATAAGTACACCATTCGCAAGAATAGCACGGGGATTTCTGATTCTTTGGTATGTAGCCTTGTTACTGAAGACCTCTAAGCATCTGGTACAACTTGCACCAATGCCATCCACTGTCAAGGAGACAAAATCCAATGCCCCACTTACTGGTTGAACAATGAATCCCAGGAAAGCTCTTCCAAGACCATGAGCAAGCCCTAGAATTCCATGTTGTCTGGCACTCTCCATGGGCTTTGTCACAACACCAGACACTCCAAATGCGAAACCTTGTGCAAGAGCTTCAGTTCCTCGAAGAATTCCATCACTTACACCAGTGATTCTCCTTGACCCTACCTGCCACCATACTTAAAGGCTATTTATTTTGCAGGAAATAAGCAAAATCCAAAAAAGAAATTAAAATAAAACACAAAATGGTTGACCTGCTTTGACCGTAACTGAAGAAATTGCCCATCTGTTGAGAGCTCGGCAAATCCTTTACTAAGAGAAGCCAATGTCGAGCTTGTCATTCCGAGTACATCTACCGCAAATATCAAATGTAAAGGATTGTGGATAAGATCTCTGCAAATACGATTTACAATGGCAGGAACAACAGAGCTTTTTCGCATGAATCTGTTTTTGTGCATGACTTTTCTTAGATGGACCTGAAATGAAGGTAATATAACAAGTTAATGAGGATCCATAATGATACACCAAAAATATTGTCATGGTAAATTATAAAGAAGGCTATTATATTGAATCCTGGATTTTAGGTTTTAATATATAAGCCTACTTGTCCTTGAGCTATAATTATCAGGACGCTAGTTGCATTAACACCCTGACCTGGATTTTGAAAGCATTTCCAACAGCTGACAATATGGGGCTCCACATGCCAAGGACACCCTGTGGTCGCTGAGTTGGTGCTGTCTCCATTGATAACTTTAACCTTACTTCTGAAACATCTATTAAGCTGAAAAGATATGAACGGAATATTAAATGATTGCATTTTCTGATTTTTTGAAACGTAAATTTGATGATAATTCTGAGGTCATTTAAATAATAGATTTTTCTGGAACCAGTAGTGTTATAAAGCTACAACCACTCAATAAGTACATGTTTACGCTCGGTTAAGTGTATTGAGAATTTTGCACTATGATGTATTTGTGGTAGCAATCAAAATAATTTGATGATGATTCTGAGGTGAATTTATTGTAGTTTGCTTCAACACCTGACTCACAATGGAAGGTCAGAGTCTTGATTGAGATCTTTTGCATTCTCGAGTGGTTCATGCATCCCTAATTAATAATTGTTCATATGTTAAAAATACTAGTGGACTCAGCAGTCACAAAAGCCCATTTCTTATGCTAGCCCACTCTACTCTCTCCATCACATCTGAGCCATGAAGCCTGCCTTCCATTTGCAAAGACCACGTAAGTCCATCCCACTACAAAACCTAATCTTCTAAGATTGATGTGAAACTTGAGCTACAATTCTGTCTTTTTTTTTTGGTCCTTGTAGAGAGGAATGCTGCATGAGTGCAAATAGTAATAGTGACAATAAGAGACCAATATCCAGCCTTGACACATGAACATACTGCGAGGTGTTTAATAGAATGAAATGAGATTGGGGCATGAGAAAACATTATAAACAGAAATTGAACAGTGGTGGTCATCACTCATCAGGACAAAGGGCCAATCAGCATCACTGAAGGTCGAGTGATAAGTCAGACACACATTTGATAAACCAGCCATATCCAAAGGAGGCTTTAACAAATGATGCATTTCATGGTCATAAAATGAACATTAGTAGGCGCATGCATAATATTGTGTAGATGTCTTGTATTCTGGCATTAAATAGGACCTTGACGGACTAACGTACACGATGCACATGCGGGTTGAGCTGCGCGGTTAACTTGCTGGAGGGGAGCCCCTGCCGGGGTTTCGGGGGCAGTGCTCCCGGAAGGAAAATTTAATTTTGTGTTTTCTGCAAAAGAGTATTTCGGTAATTTTGTTGATGTAGTGGCATTGATATATATAAGCAACACATTAGGGTGCAAGGTTTTCCCGGCAAAGAAAGAGAGTTTGTAACCCTAGACTGAAATAGTGAAAATCTTCCACTCTGGACATAGTGTCTGCCGTACTCACATAAATCTTGTCTTCTTGCATTGTGTGATTGTTTTTCTCACATTTATGTTTGTTGCAAATAGTGGTTGATCTTTATTTGATAAGGTATTTCTCGGTTTTCTACGCATAATGTGTCATACGTAGTTGACAACAGAGGTAACATCAACAAATGTCATGGTGAGCAACTGAGGTTTCAACCACTAGTCACCGACATGTAGAGATGTCAAAGATGGGTTTACCCTCATGTGGCAAAGGCTTAGAGCCCGATGCCACCAGATGAGAACAGAGCTTGGTACGAACCATATTTGCTTTAGAGAGATCTAGAGTATTTGATTTGGCCAAGAACAAACCTTCCACCACCAAAGGAGAGGTTGTTATTAATCAACCACCACCAAACGTTATTAAGTTGAACTAAGACTGATCATCTTTGGGGAATTCAGGGCTGGTGAAGTTAGGCAGTGTGTTTAGAGAGGACAAAGGAGAGGTTGGTAAGAGTTTTTTCGGATCTGATTGAGATTAAGGAGACAAATGAAGCTTAGATTCGTGCTTTAGTGCCAGGTCTGCTGCTGTTCTATGAAGAGTTCGAAGGGAATTTACCACCACCCAACGTTATTAACTTGAAGTCTGATAGATCATCTTTGGGAATCCAGAGTCGGAGAGGCTTGGTAGTGTGATTAGTGACGACAAAGGAGCGGTCGTTAAGGCTTTCTTGGATTTGAATGTAATTAAGGATATGCATGAAGCTAATGTTTGACCTCTACCCACAAGCCCGCTGTTATTATATGAAGACTTTAAAGGGAATTTATGGGTTGAAGGTCTGGTCAATATTTATCTCATGGGCTATGCATCACAGTCCAGGGCCTTGGCATTTGACCCACATTGTGGAAAACATTTTAGATTTTTTTTGGAAATGGAGGAAAATATTTTAGATATATGTAGGGAAAATGTTATTAATTCTTTTTCACGCTCTTAGAGAGGCTAATACTGTTGTTGCTATTTTAGCTAAATAGTGTCCAAAGAGAGACTTTGTGGTGGGGTGATCAAAAGTTCTGTGTTTTTCCCATGATCAAGCATTTAAGCTTACCTTCAAATTGATTGCTGACATGCATGTCGATATGTGTCGATGCTGACATGCGTGTCCACATGTGTCGCCTCTCCTTTCGACACTTGTAAATAGAAGTGCCAAACTTAATGTGGCTGTGTCGACAAATTTTTGCACCATGTCAAGCTTGAAATAATGTTCAACTCAACTCAACTAAGCCTTTGTCCCAAACTAGTTGGGGTCAGCTAATGAATCCCTTAGAAAATTTTCACGAAGAAGGTGAAAGAATCTACCCGGCTCAAATTGACTAAGGCCGCGTTTGGATACCCAGGAGATTTAGATTTGGATTACTCACATTTGCAGTTAAGTTTGCAACTGGATCAGATCCTTAGATTTCCAAATCAGCTACAACAGTTAAAAAAAATCCAATTTACAAATCTGTTCTGCAGGACATTATTTGGAAATCAATATTTGTGGCAGTTACCTTCACCCTCGTTGCTCCTCGACCTTGCTGCAACTGCAGCGAGACGTCCCTCCCTCCCTTTCTCGCTCTCTCGTACAACATGAGCATGAGGATGGCTGATGTATTTTGTATCTAAAACTCAAATCCAAATCCAAATACAAAAACATGAGTACCCAAATGGAGCCTAAGTCTAATCCTGGCACTAGTTGGGTTTGTATACATGGATCATTTTCTTCCATTTTCTCCTATTCAAGGTCATGTTATCTGTTATGTTCCTAGCCATCAAGTCTTAGCTCACTATTTCGACCCAAGTTGTTTTCGGTCTGCCCTTACCTCTTTTTACTCCATCAACTTGGCACGAGTCACTTCTTCTCAGAGCATCCAAAGGCCTATGTAGAAATAATGCTATATTATTAAATATTGTGTTTACCTATTTTTTAGTATCTGTTTTATTATAACCTTCTTTAATTAATATTTGTTCCATCTCTTCCCTCTCTCTCTTCTCAAACCTAATAAAAGGGCGGCCCAGTTCACAAGGCTCCCGCCATTGAGGGGTTTGGGGAGGGTTAAGATGTACACAGCCTTACCTCTACTTTGCAGAGAGGCTGTTTCCGTGACTCGAACCCGTGACCAAACCTAAGACCTAAAAAAATTCTCCTAATATTATATTCATTGTCTCTTTCCCGTTGCATATTGAGACTGAAGAGAACCATATTAGATTGATGATTGCATTGCAATTTGAGTATCTAATGCTTATTTTACACTTGTAATTGCTCAATCCTACTATTTATTAGTTTCTTAATTTAATACATATTTATCTTGTTGTAAATTATGATTGATAAACAGTAATTCTATATGTACGTGTGTACTAGCATGTCCCTGTTTATGGATTTTTAGGGGTTGTAGTGTCAGATGCCTCTCATCAATGTCAGCACTAGACGTGTAATGCCACGGCCACTGTATAGATATTGTCCGGTTCTAGGCCGCAACACTCCCCGGTTTTATTTTTCCGCAGAAAACGCGTCTACACAGGGAAGGTGGGGGTCTACACATATAGCCCAGGAACTTTACCTCTCCGTTTTCTATGTGGAAACATGCGAATATGTGTCCACATATCATAGGCTTTAAATGGTTAGATATGAGAGAAAAAAACAGAAATTTTCTTGTGCGTAGGAATGAACAAATACATCTCCCATTGAGACTTAATTATACATGCACTAATGACTTCAATACTGGAAACTCACATGTACACTTTCTTCATTTACCATAAGTAGATATGTACCTCTAGGTAAATACATGTCAGTAGCTAAAACCTGGAGGAATTATTACTGAATACGCAATGAAACCAGACAAATAAATTTATGGCACTAGTATCTGAATTTGATAGACCAATTCACCTTATGTCTACTGGCTACAGAAACTACACTTAGAAAATGAAATTATGAAGGAGATTCATACTCAATTCTTATCTCTGGATCAACCTGTGCGACGCCTGAACTACTGGGGATAGAATCTATCCGGAGATTATTGTAGAAATCCACCAATACCCAAATAATTGGCTCATGAATGCTAACCCTCCAACACTTTTCAGTTACCTAGCATTTGTACACAGACTTTACTTAGACCATGAATATGTATAAACATATAATGTTTAAAAACTGTGAAACAACGAACTACTCCAAAAGCTTAAGCTGTTGGAGATGGCATTATTTAATCTTTTATACTTTAAACACTCCCCCTCACGTGTGGCCCCTCTTTTCTAGGGGTGGCGTACACGTGGCACATGTGACCCCAATTTTGGATTTGGCCATTGCATGTGGATTTTTACTATCAAGGAGGTTTGAACTTTGAACTGAGGACCTCTGCTCTTATACCATGTGAAACAAACAACTACCCCAAAAACTTAAGCTGTTGGAGAAGGCATTATTTATCTTTTATACTTTAACAAAAACCATGAATAAAGTGCTTCTCAAGACAAAGCATTACCCGGATATAAACATATGGGTAGATCTGAGTACCATCAGTGTTCTCGTTGCTCATTGTGACAGTCATTTTGAAGACTGGATGATTTGCATCGGTTATATGCTCAGGTGCCAACAGCACAGGCATCAGCGTTAGTGGGAGCTGGTTATCAAGCTGTAAATGACCCAATATGAGCTTGAACCTGGCAAGCAATCAAAACATTTCAAATTATCCTTCTTAATGGAGTTTCATAATTTATTATTCAAAATAAAAATAAAAAATGGAGATTCATAATTTCCGAAGTCATGCAAGCATATAGAAGGAAATACTGGTACCTGTTACAATGTTGTAAAACATTTCCAATCATCCTTCTTAACGGAGTTTCATAATTTCCAAAGGCATGCAAGCATATAGAGGGAAATACCGATACCTGTTTACGATGTTGTATTTAAAAGTACTAAAATATATAACTCAATTGACTATTATTAATCCTGTATCGAATTGCTAAGCAGGTGACATGTTTTTTTTTTTTGAAAATTAACAGTGAATTTTATTAAAATAATAAAAGGGACAAGGTGTCCCAGTACATCAGTAAAAGGGGGAAAAACCGATATAGGCCTATTCGGGGCCTAGAGATCTATACAAATTACATTTGTTCCCGTTTGAAGAACCCCTTCTTTTGCCAAAACGTCCGCCGAACAATTTGCAGTTCTTCTACGATGGACTAATTGTGGACGAATGCTCCGAACAAGGTCGCGTATCTCATCAAGAATATACTGCAATCTCCATGGCCCACCTCCTTGATTGCCTGCCCAAGCTATCACATTTGACGAATCACCTTCCACAATTAATGGACCTAAATTGTGACAGGTGTACCACCGGAGACCAAACAGCAACCCCCTAGCCTCGGCTTCATTTGCGTCACATGTTTTTAACACAGAAATTAACCCCTCATTAAGAAATTCTCCAGAAATACTAATAGTTTGAGAGAGAGAGAGAGAGAGAGAGAGAGAGAGAGAGAGAGAGAGAGAGAGAGAGAGAGTAAATGGTTTATGAGCAGCTGGTCAGATAGCTTATCTGAGCATGGAATTTTAAAACAGGGGGCCCACATTTTGGGGGTGATCCTAAGCATTCATTTGGAAGGCCCCATCATGGATGGGTGTGCACCAAAAACCAGCTCCATTGGATCATCCCAACCCTTCTATTTGTGGAGGGAAAAAATGGGCAGATTTGTCAACAAACAGTATCTGTCCATTTTTCCATCCACAAATGGACACCCTAAGATAATCCAATGGAGTTGATTTTTGGTACACACAGCATGCAATGGACACCCTAAGATAATCCAATGGAGTTGATTTTTGGTACACACAGCATGCATGATGGGGCCTTCCAAATGAATGCTTAGGATCACCCCGAAAATGTGGGCCCACCCTTGTTTTAAAATTCCATGCTCAGATAAGCTATCTGAGCAGCGGCTCACAAATCATTTCCTCATATATATATATATATATATATGTATATATATATATATATATATATATATATGTGTGTGTGTGGGGGGGGGGGGGGGGGGACGAGGTTTCTAAGCTATAGCTCAGCCACTATAAACACACCATCTCCATGTTGTTTGACTCGTCCACAAATGGAAGGTTAGGTTGATCCTATGGAGCTGATTCTTTGTGCACACCCTATCTATGTAAGGGCCTTTCATATGAATGCTTTGGATCATTGAAGCAGGAATCTTCCCCTGCATCGGGGAATCACAATTCTGAATCGGGAATCTCGGCGCTTCCCCAAAAAGTGAGAATCGTGCTTCTCAAAATGGGAACCCCGCTTCCCCAACAATGAGAATTGCGTTTCCCCAAAATGGGAATCACGCTTCCCCAAAATGGGAATGCTCTTCCCCATCGCTTCCTATCGTTTTAATTTTATGGGAATCACAAAAATGGGAAACATGCTTCCCCATCACGCTTCACCGGCGATTCTCCTGGCGCTTCCTGCTTGCCGCCATCCCAGGAGCCTTCGCTTTCGCTTCCTGCTCTGGCAACCTTCCTTTGGATCATCCAAATCATGTGAGCCCACATGATTTTTAAAGGGGCAGCACAGAATAGCTATCTGCGCTTGAGCACAGAAACAATTTTCCATATATATATATATATATATATATATATATATATATGTGTGTGTGTGTGTGTGTGTGTGTGTGTGTGTGTGTCTCTCTCTCTCTCTCTCTCTCTCTCTCTCTCTCTCTTTTAGCATGTATGGATGTATGTCTTTTAGTCTTGTATTGCATTAATAAGCCATTTCTTATTTTGAGAAAAAGACATTAAATTTCATCCTCTCAAGTTCCTCTTTCTCTTCACCTTCTATAACTCCTTGTTCTCAGATTATTTGCAACAACTAAATGATGATTTTCATTATATGTTAGGCAGTTTCAAATATCTTATTCATAAATATAAAGAACAATGACGTACTACCATCACACAAAAGAAATGGTTCTACAATATCCTACATGAAGATATAAGAGTGAATTGACATTCACTATGATAAAAAAACATCAAATAATTCACTTTATTTGGTTTAAAAATTGTGAACAATCTGGGACTAACAACAATGCAGAACAGTTGTATCATTTTGTATTTCAAGAATGGAGATGCTTGTACCTGCTTGTAGTCCCACCATCATACCCAGATGAATATGAAATAAATACTCTCTCCAAATATAGATATAAAAGTTCTCTTGGCCTTTGGTCTATGAGAGAAATCCCTACAACCCCCAACTCTATTATAAGCTCTATAGGTGAGGCATTGTTCTGCACTTTGCTCTGAATGTATGGAGTGCTCCAGTTGCCAATTGATGCCGGGGCTTCAGTTTTTTCATGCGAACTCAATTCTAATGTTTTTTGGTCATCAATGAACTGAGCAATCATGATATCACCCATTTCAACAACGCGAAGTTGGACACGCATGCTTTCATCTATCATACACTCTCCTGTCCTTTCCAAGCTGAATTTCTGGACTTTTAGGTCATTTCCTCTCAGGATTCCTACATCAAGAAATTTCTGTCCATATGGATCCTCCCAAGAGAAATTCGTAGTTGAAAGAGGTTGTAGCTGGATCCAGGTATCATCGCTTAAACCAGATTGGCGAATATTGATTGCCATACCACTTGTTCGGTTCTCAATTCTGTCAAAGCAAATAATTTTTTTAACCCAATTGTAAACTGTATGTAGGCATGTATTTATGTCTGGTCTTATGTAGAAGTAATATACATAAGTGCGTACCTGAGAGGACCATTTGCTGAACCCAGACGGAATATAATTAAGAATCTTGATCCTTCCTCATAGCCACGAATTTCTGTCCTTAGAAATCTCCTACCACCAGTATGTTTCCTCAATACCGTAGTGATAGTGTCTTCCTTCAGAATTTCCACAGGAAAGCACCATTCTGTATCCTCTAACCGGACCTGAAAAGCATGGAACCACATGTTCAATTAGTAGAACTAGTCAACAATAAGAGTAGAATTTTTCCTCCACATAAAACAGAAATAGTCTACAATTACAGTTCGCTTAATTTTGGCAAACAGAACAATAGGGGTTCATATTAGGAATAGTGAAATCCTCCTCCAATATGGGAAACTCCAATAATTTTTTGCTATTAGTACTGGAAAAATCCTTACAGATTATTAACTAACATAGCAAAATCTGTACGCTAAACCATCCTGCATTTATATTACGTAATATTATAACCACACATCACATATAAAAAGAATACATTAAAAAGCAATCAAAAGCTTACTATATTAGTGATTTTCACGTCAATTCCGGACTAAAAGCTTCCACAGTTCAAGCTGTATCGATTTCTGGTTTGTCCTGGTGTAGCCCTCAAAATTTTGGATTGTAAAGACAGTTTGCGAATGTCACAAATTTTTTTTTATTATCTATTTCTGCTAATTCTATGCAATTAAACCTGAAGTTAAAATCCAATAGAAGAATACACTAGCTTCCATGCAAACCAGATGCCGTGATAAAGGCCAGATACCAATGAACTATGAAGGTTAAAAAACAGGATGTTGATTTGAAAGACTTCTATAAAATGGACTGCAATCAACACCATAGTCTAGCTGTGACATCTGTGCGTGTTGGTGGGTAGAGTGGGGGGGGGGGGGGGGGGGGTTGTTGTATGTCAAAGAGGAAATTTGCGTGCGTGCGTGTAGGTTTCAAGTAGTTCGAAGGATAAGAGGAATTGGTCTACGATTCATAGGATCGTTTGGGCTCATTCCACAACTATCGATTATCTTAGACTTCTTATTCCTGACCACATGTGCACGAGTGTCACTGAATAAAAAAAGTATTGTATAAGAGCTAACTAAGCTATATGTGTCACTTAATAATTAAAAAGAAGTAATGTAAAAGAGCTAACTAAGCTATCCTAACAGTCAACAAGATATTTCTTTCTGCCATATCCTTGGAGAGGCCATAGCGTGGTTGAGTTATTGCATATAGAGGGTGTTTCAAGGCTGTTTTTGTACATTAGGGAGCCATTACTAATGTACAATAACTTGGATTCGATTGCGGAACCTATTATTAGTAAGGCTAATAAGGGCTTAATAGAGGCACAATTACTATGTTTTTCAGCATCCTATGCGATAGAGAGCTTAAGAACTGGGCATATTGATACAAGCCAGGTTCTTGATGGGGATTATCCAAGGGCCCAAATTTTCCTTTAGGTGCCTTTTAAGTCCGGTAAGTTAATATCACTTGATTTCTTCAAGTTGTAGGTGTTTAAAATGGGGCCCACATGTTTATTACAAAAATCTTAATGCTCAGTTTGGTTGCCAGTAAATTTTTTATCCTAGGAGCTTTTTAATCCCAACAGTGAAGTCAACGGGATTTGCTAGGTTTTTTTTTTTCCTACAATTCCTAAAATTCCCGCCAAAATTTAGGGGGTGTCATTACCAAATATGGGAAGGGAGGACGAGAGAGGGAAGAGAGAGGAAAGAGAGAGAAAGAGGGAGGACATCATTCCCTAGGAAAGAAAAAGAGGGGACCAGGAGTCCATGTCATACTCAAAAGCAATCATTACAAGAGTGAGATTAAAAAAATTCTAGTGCTAAAAGGCAACCAAACATGGGATGGGACGAAAATTTTACTAAAAACTTCCTAGGTTTTAAATTTTACTGGCAACCAAACAGACCATAAGTGATAAGGGCATTTAAGTCATTTGTAGTGCTCCCTCAAAAAGGTATCATCGAGGAACCACTACTAATATAAGAGAGAGTGACCAGCAAGCCCACATTGCAACATTTGAGAGTTATTGCATTTGTGGGGCTTGAGTGGGTTAGTTTACAACATGGTTTTAAATTCCGTCCAAAATCCAAATTTCGGACTGAAATTTTGGATTTCGGTTGGGACCGAAACTGCAATTTTGCGGAATCCGAAATTTCGGTCTTCCCAAATGCATTTGTGGGGCTTGAGTGGGTTAGTTTACAACATGGTTTTAAATTCTGTCCAAAATCCAAATTTCGGACTGAAATTTTGGATTTCGGATGGGACCGAAACCGTAATTTTGCGGAATCCGAAATTTCGGTCTTCCCAAATCTCAGCTGAAATTTCAAGAAATTATTATTTTTCTGAAATTTCTGATCATAATTATTCCTTTTTTTTTTGTGTACCTGATTTCAGCCGAAATTTCAAGGCCGAAACGTATACCGAAACCGAAATTTAAAACTATGGTTTACAATACCTGATGAGTTAGCAGTCCTAGTTTAATTTTATGTATAACAGAAGTCCTAATTAGACTAGGAGTTGTTTTGAAACAAGGATTAGGAGTCCTTTTTTTCCAGTTTTAGCATGACTTGCAAAGCCTATAAATATGAAGGCCTATTGGCCCTGAAAATAGTTGAATATGCATAAAATTTAATATTTTATTATGTTGATGGGCTGTGATGCCTTTTTTGAAGGGTAATGCTTCATATTATTATTAGGTCAATTTTCTATTCCTAACTATTCTTTTTCTCTTTTCTCATCTTCTCTCTTTTTTTCTAGTCCTTTCTCATCTCCCATCCTACATTTTTTCTCTCATTTCTTATTTCATATCTCTACTTGCTTGCCTAGTTCCTTATTCCTCTCCCTTCGTACATCCTTCCCCTCGGTTGGGTTCATAAACTGCTTCCCCTCGGTTGGGTTCATAACCGCTTCCCCTCGGTTGGGTTCATAAACCGCTTTCCTTTCTACCCTTACCTCCCCTCTTTCTTGAACTTGATTTGGATCTCCTTCTTGATATTGATCTTTTCTTGATCTTGATTATCTATTCTTCCTCTTTCTCTTTGCTTTCATACATTCACATCAATTTGGTATTAGAGCTAGACTCACGTCAATCTAGTATCAGAGCCAGGTTCGCATCAGTTTTGCAAGACTCAGTAGAAGATCTGGATCGTGCCAAGAAGGGACCATCATTAATACAATAGGGCTTTAGGGTTTTTCTTTTGTTTGTAGCGTTTATTTTAATTCATGGGGTTTTGATTCAAACGTGGGTTTTAAATGAATCAGGTGGTGGGTGGGTCCATCTACTTAAAGCACATCTTATAACATAAGTGAACTTTTTAAGTTATAAGAGGTGACTTGTTTTGTTTGTAGCATTTATTTTAATTCGTGGGGTTTTAAATGACTTAATTCGTGGGGTTTTGATTCAATTTTGGGTTTTAAACTTAAGTGGTGGGGACCATCCACTTAAGGCACAATTTTTTTTTATATTTTATTTTGAATGGTAAGGCACATCTTATAACTAAAGTGAACATTTTAGTTTGTAAGTTAGAAGTGGTGAGGCCTATCATTTGAGTTAGTTTTATTTATATTGATCACTTAAGAAGGATTGTGGGGCTGATAATAGAAGGGGTTCAAGGGCTTAAATTGTTTCTAGGTTACAAGAATGTTTATAAGGTATTTTATGATATAAACTCAGACATAACTACAGAATTTAGAATTGAAGAAGAATGGGATTTCTCCCCAAGAAGTTATAGGACAACAATGGTGATTGTCACCTCTATATTAGTCATTTAGGAAGGATTGTACGGCTGAGATTCGAAGGGGTTCAAGGGCTTAGATTATTTCAAGGGTTATGAGAATGTTTATGAGGGGATTTATGCTGTAAACTCAGAACTAACGAAAGATTTTTTAATTGAAAAGGGATTTGTATCCCAAGAAGCTCTACGACAACAATAATAACATCTTGGTGATTTCCCCTCCTTTTGCTTCTTTTCACTTGTATTTTCTTGTTTAATCTCTAGAGATCCCATCTGTCTAGATAAGTGCGGATCTTGCATTGTACAACTTATCAGTTGTTGTATTCTAGATTCTGTAACCATGAGATCTTCATTTGGATTCCATTGATAGGACTTCTATCAAAGCAGGTGTACGGCCACCATGCCAGACAATAGGTCATTGAAAATGAACCACTGGCGTAACATGAGAAGATTTATTTCTTCGTAAAGTTGAAGAAGAAATGAAATAAGAGATTCTTTAACCTTGGGCCCACTCCGGCTCCAACTCAGGAATCCACATTCTAGGAGCTAAAATTGCTGGTTTAAACTCTTAAGACAAATTCATGCTAAAGAACTATATACATTTAAATTAGGATCTGCTTATATAGATTATAAATTAACATAATAATGAGGAACAATACGATACCAATCTTAGAATAATATGGGCAGGCAAAAGTATAGGGGCAAGCAAAAGTATAGATGTGGACCAATCCAAATGATCCAAACCATTCATATCTGATGTGCCCCACTATAGAGGCTCATCCCCCTGTCAAATGGTTCAAATCCTTCAAATTATGTCTTACAAATGAAAGATTAATAAAGTAAACAGCCCTTTAACTGAAATTTCTTCCATTACTATGAGGGTTAGGATCTTCTAATGGGAAGATTCTTCAGGCATGGTCCATCCTTGATGGCGCCCAACAGGTTGGACTACAGAGGCTTGAAAGCTCGGAAGACATACGTCAGGACTAAGTACATGTCATGAAAATTGGCATAAGCATAGGTAGTAAAAGTAGGACGTGAACAGGATTTATCGAACTTGCAAGAGCAAGATGTGGAAGGATGGAAGAATACAAAACATGCAAAGACACATAAAATTAGAAACTAACATAAATAAATAAAATTTTAAAACCTACGGGAATCATATGATGCTAATTACCTGAAGTTTTTCTGGTCCTCCAGCTTCACAATAAACAAATGAAACTCTTGAATCAGATGCATGTAGAACTTTTGGCTGATCTCCACTGTTTAATTTAACAAAAAGATCTTGACCAAGCCTGTTTGTAAAAGTGACGAACGGACGGACAGAAATAACCTAAAAACACAAGAATATATTTCAGACAGAAAATGGTTCAAAAACACTTACTCAACTCAGTTTAAAATTTTCATAATTACCTTTGTAGGAACAGACGGATAGGGGCATGGTTTTGAGGAAACAAAGAGCCGAATGCAATTTCCATCAGCATCATAAGCATAAAGATCAATTGAGCCATCCTAAGGTGAAAGAATACAATTAGACCAATTATTGCAGTTATAGATCTGAAATTGGAAGACATATATCAGGACTAGACATACCATACTACCAAGAGGAGAAAGCTCCTTAGCAGGTCCGAAGCGCTCCTTCTCAGGACTACTTATTGATACTGAGAGGCCTAGAAGTCCAAAGTTCAAAGCAGAATCAATGGTGTACCCTTCAAATATTTCATCTTCAGTGATCTCCCCAACAACCTTTTCGAGTATTTGGTTTGTTTGAAATGGGCGAGAGAAATGCCATCTTTCTCTTCTCCCTGATATATCTACAAACCTATACGTAAGTGGCGGGCATCTTGCACTTGCAAACCAATAAGGGGTATAAATTCTAACAACTTTTGCTACGAACTGCTGCTCTTTGTCCTGGTTTTGATCAAGAATGACTTGAATAATCCTGCATTATATCAATTGTCGGAAACACCTTAGTCTAAATGCACTTCTACATTTTAACATAAAATGTTGGAATTAAGAGATCAAAGTATTTGCCATGTGTCAGTTATAAGCAAACCTTCCAGAAAATGAACTTCGCAAGCTTATTGTTTTGGATGGTATTCTGCTAGGATGTGATATAAGGACAGCTTCCTGAGAAGGATTGAAATAAGTTATTATAATAAAAAATGACACACGAAAAGCTAATGTTCTAAAGCAAGAAATTAGCTGAAAATAGATCAGATTTAAGATCATACATGTACTGGTTGCCATCCTCCCTGCGGAAGCAGTGAAAAGTACAAAGGATTTCTTAGATCAGCATTATAGACCTTGATAGTTTTGCCTGGGCCAAATACTCCTCGAGAGGAGGTAAAAAAATGACCGCTTGGCAGCTTCTCAAGCACAGAATATTCTGCAGGAAGTGGAAGGAAATTGGTGAAAGAGAGTGGAGAGTTCACCACGAGATTCCAGTCCAGAATAGGATTGGAGTTGATATCCTTCCCAATCTCTGTGGCTTGTATGCTTAAAGAAAACGACAACCCTTGGGAAATTTCTGAAGAGCTTCCACTTATTTGTGGGCAGTACAGGAGCTTCTCACACTCGGTAAGAGATGATACACAAATTTCAGAAAATTCTTCAGAGTTACCAGAACTCTCGGACATACCAGAAATTCTATCCACTACTGAACTCCAAGAATATTCTTTCGGAGCACCCACATTCATAGGCCTCAACTGTAAGAAGTAAGATAATTCAGTATGTGTCAAGACTAACAAAGGCAGAGAAATAGAATCTCCGGGTCTCAATAGCCCAATCAGCACTTGCCGATTTACATCCCTTGAGATGCATTTCCTTCTCCTGATCCATCTCCTTTGCCTTGCAAAATTCACAGAATTTATATGATTGAATGAGTCAGGCCATTTTAGATGTTCAAGGTCAGGAGCATAAACCCAGCCTTCAGAAGTTTTTATTAATGTATTATCAACATGCCAATCATCAGTCACTTCCCAGCCCGATGGTAACTCAACTTCGGAAATTCCCTACATAATAGATTGAAAACGAAATTAGAAATATGCCCAACTTGTTCAAATTTCTCATTCCGTTTTACATTCATTTAGAAAAAATAACACCAAGTACAAAATAATATTTAATGTATCTGCGGAAGCCACTTCAGGAATCACCGAGAAATGGAAATAAGCAACATTACAAAAATATAAGGCAAAATGAAAAACATAATTTGTTGGATATATTAGATAACTAAATCAACAGTAAAGTAATCAATCTTCTTAGTTTCAATATGCGCAAATTATTGCCCTGATGCTTAAAATATATCCAGCAAAATTTTGGGAACCTACAAAATCAAGCATTGAACCTACAGTAACATATACCCGATGTTGGAAAATTTTCATAAGAAATGTCGAATTGGGCTTTAATGTGCCACAAGAAGAGATGACAGACAGTTGATTATAAAGAAGAAAAACAAAAAACAAGAATATTTGTAACTACACCCAGAAAATAAATCAGCTCAAGCATTATCCTGCCCAAATACACAAACAAGGTTCATGTAACTTTAAAAGTTCCCCTGAAAGAAGGTAATGGACAATCCACCTTGAGTTGTGATACATTCAATCGTCATGTTGAAAATATTACAATTTACGTTTCAAATAAAATCGTGTGGATTTTGATTTGAAACCCATGCTTGAATCGAAATTTGTACGAATCGCACGATTCGATCAAAATAAAGTAGGGCTTTCTTTCGAGATGGCCCCTATCCCTCTCCTATATAAGAAAAAGCTCTTGAAAACCCTCTTGTGAAGAGGAGTTCAGATGAATCAGACTAGTTCGAACCAGCATGATGAAGAATAAAAAGAAAATAAACGAGGCAAAGGACCGATTCAAACTACATTCACCTGATGCTTTTAAACCAGTTTGAAGAGGCACCCTATCCCTCTCCTATATAAGAATATGTTAGAAATGAGATTAGGGTTAGAAGAGAGGAAGAAGAAGAGGAGTGAAGGATGGAGAGTCTCCACTAGGGAGCTCCTCATGAATATGATGTATATATAGGCCCAAACTAGGGCAACAACATACAATGACTACAATACCCCTAACTAATACAAGTAATGTCTAAACTAACCTAATACATTATTCAACACTCCCCCTCAAGCTGGAGTGTATATACTATGAAGCTCCAGCTTGCTACAAAGAACTACATCAACAACTAAAAAAGTACAAGAAGCTCATGCACATCCAGCTTGGTATAACACTCATCCTCAAGCTGGTGTGGTACATACATAATGAAAAACATAAACAAAAAAACAAAGGCCACCATGAACAGCATCGAGATCAATGTCCATCAAAAGAGTAGCTCCCCTGAAGTAGCACAACAACGAGAGCGATCAAATAGGGCCTCTCCCTGAATGAGAGCACGACGAACATATCCGCATATCGAGGGCAATGGAGGCGCCATGGCAAGAACAGCTACAATTCAGCAAGCAAAAGAGGCACACTAAAGGTGCGCACAACGAACATTGGCGAAGCAGCACAACGCCAAGTGAAGAGGATAGCAACCGATGGGGAAACCATCGAAGACAAGGTCGACGGAGAAACTGTTGCCTGGAGAGAAGGGATAGAGAGAAAGAGGATAACCAACCAACGATGGGGAAACCATCATCTGGAGACTAGGTCGACGGCATGAACATCGTCACCTGAAAAGATAAGAAGATAGGAAGAGGATAACCAACCAGCGATGGGGAAACCATCATCTGGTGACAACGTCGACGGCATGAACATCGTCTCCTGAAGATAAGAAGAGGAAGATAACCAACCAATGATGGGGACATCATCGCCTGGAGACAAGGTCGACGGCATGAACATCATCGCCTGAAAAGAGCATACCAACGATGGAGAAACCATCGCCCAGAAAGGAGAGGACGACGGGAAAAGACAATCGCCTGTAAGAGAGCCGACCAACGATGGATATGGAAGCCATCGCCCGGAAAAGGAGGAAGAAGATAACATGAAGAGATAAGGCAAAAAGCCGAACAACACGAAGAGACATGAAAAATAAGACATGAAAACAAGACAATACTCCCTCAAGAAGACAAAGACAACACTAACAACACTCCCCCTCAAGAAAAGACAACAAAGTGGACAACACTCCTAAGAAAAGACACAAAGAACTAAATAAAAACACTCCCCCTCAAGTTGAAGGTCAAATACCTTCAACTTGCAACGAAAAGAAGACAAATAAGGCACTACACCTCTTTCGGACATTTGATCAAACACTTCATGTGCGCCGTAGAGAAGAAGACAAAGGAAAGATGACAAACAAGGCACCACACATCTCTTAGACATTTTATCAAATACTTGGTGCGCGCCTTGAAGAACTACATAAAAGACATAGAAGGTAATAGAAAGAAAGAGATGATAAGAAGACGGCAACAAGACAAGCACAAGAGAATAACAAGAAACAATACAAGATAACACTCCCCCTCAAGTTGAGGCCAAAGGCCTTCAACTTGAAACAAAAAGAACACTTTCAAGGCACAAAATCCCTTTGAGACATTTCATCAAACGCTTGGGGTGCACCTTGAAGATGAGATGAGAAAGACAAAGGCCATAGGCCAAAAAAGCTATAGAGAAGAGAAAATAAAGAGAGCTTTGGAGTGGAGGAGAACCCAAAATGGGTTTACACAAGTAATACAAACATGATTTTTGTTTTGTTTTGAGATATACGATAGAGGGAAAATGGGTTAAAAACGAAATGGGTTTGACGAAATGAAAGAGAAAGAGTGAGATTTCTAGGGTATAGAAATGATTTATTTATTTATTTTTTATCTAGGTATTGTAGCAGGTTACTATAGCGATTTACTGTAGCGTTACTGTAGCGGGTTACTGTAGTGGTTTACTGTAGCAGGGAATGGAGGGGTTAGGGGAAAGGGAAGAGGGGCAGTGGGAGGAGGAGGAGGAGGAGGAGGAGGGAAGGACACGAGCGAGGAGAAGAATTGAGGGAGAAACTATAGAGAGATAAAGAGAGGAAAACGAGATATGAGAGAGATACGAGAGAAAGGGATGATGGCATGGAGGGAGATACTCTTCTTCTTTCCTTCTTGAAGGATCAGCCCATTGGCTCTGATACCATGTTAGAAATGAGATTAGGGTTAGAAGAGAGGAAGAAGAAGAGGAGTGAAGGATGGAGAGTCTCCACTAGGGAGCTCCTCATGAATATGATGTATATATAGGCCCAAACTAGGGCAACAACATACAATGACTACAATACCCTAACTAATACAAGTAATGTCTAAACTAACTTAATACATTATTCAACAGAATAAGCTCTTGAAAACCCTCTTGTCAGGAGGTGTTCAAATGAATCGGACTAGTTTGAACCAACATGATGAAGAATAAAAAGAATATAAACGAGAAGGACCGATTCGAACCACATTCACCTGAAACTTTTAAACCAGTTCGATCTAGTCATATGACTTTTCAATTGTTTCAAATCAGTAGAAGAAGAAGAAGATAAAAAAGAAAGAGAACTTGCAGGATGATTTTTGTCGCCTTTTGGCCAAATAAGTCGTATTTTGCCTGAGCAACTCACTGCTAGAAGCAAGCTAATAATTTGTTTTTTCCCACCTTCTTGGGCTGAGATTAGAAGTAGGCGGGGATTACAAGTCATAGGATGTAATTTGTCCTTGTTCGCCAATACTACTCATTCACCCTCTTTTCGAGTGGAGGAAACGGGTGAAATAAAGAGAATGAGTATTGCACAGAAGTGTTGTCGAGAGTAGTTCTCGAATATCACATGTTTCTGTTTTTTTCAATAGTGACAGCATGTGCACATACTATTACAACATTTATAAACAGTTAATTATTATTATTATTATTATTATTATTATTTTGAAAGGTTATATACAGTTAATTATTAACACTGCAACATACTTAATATTTTTAATCCCCCTTTGGTGAATGCACGTTGGCATGCACATTTAGTCAAAGTACACTGCATGTGCTTGAGGGTATTACTTATATCAAGGATGGAGACGATGATAATGATGATAAGAAGAACGACTTACCATACTCGGATTATTGGCATTTGTCAGTTGATGTTTGAGACTTTGAGAATTGATAGGAACTTTATCATTTATTATTTTTAAGATTATTATCCAATATGCCAGAGTTTGGAATTTTGGATAGGAAATGGATGATTAGTATGTGACAAGTTTGTAAGCAAATGATTCACACTACGATTTTAAATTACTAATCATGGTAGTTTCTATTTAAATTAATTTATTTGGATGTATAATTACTTATCCATATATTATGCTCTAGCTCAACTCCACATCTAACTCTTCTAAAGCAACACTCGCAGGAAGGAGAGGATTAAAGAGAAGGGTGCGCGAGCACCGACTGGGCGGAGGTTGGTGCACCGTGCACTAGCCGGATCAAGTGTTGTGCTAATGTGGCCGTTAGTGCCGTGAAAGGGATTATTTATTATCTTTATATGTTTACAGTTTTTTGTAATTTTAAACTTTTATATAGAAATCAGAATAATTATTATTATCTTTATATTATCTTCTTCATGAAAGGATTAGTTGAGTTGAGTTGAGTATATAGAAATCAGAATAAAATGATTTATCATACAATTTATGATTCGGTACTATTTGACCCATGTTATAATTTACGATTCAATTTCACCATAAAAAATGATTTACGATTCAATTTTGATTTTCAAAATATTGCATTCAATTACCACAGTAGGTGCTAGCACTCCCGTGTCAATTTGTGTTGAGAAACAAGTCACTGTTCTCCAATTCCTATCAATTTATGAATTAGCTTTGTGCTGTAATACATCCTTATGTACAAATTGAAGGAGTTTGAGACCAGCATGTGCAACATCTAGAACAACCGAAGGAAACCAAGGGAACACAAAAGGAGGAAAAGGAGTCGTTCATGGCACAAGAGAGGATCTAAAGCATGTCACTAAGAGGGGTGGAAATATCAATAAGTAATCGAGGGAGGGGGAACCCAATTTCCCTCTACTGGGTTATATGTTCAGTTGATTGGGCCCATGTCAAGTCTTTTATTTCTCACTTTAGAATGAGGCTCATCGTCCACTGTTTTATGATAGAGGGTTTCAGAGTTCTTGTTCTTATGCAGCTTTGCTTTCCCTTTTTTTCTTGTAGGGTTTTAGAGAGAGGCTTCTAGGATTGAAGACTCTTGCTACTTGAGCATTATCAGGCTTTGGAGAACCAACCTACGAGTCTATGACAGTAATCAACCTACAACGGTCCTCACAAATAAATTTCTGTGCCTGGACTCGCATATAAATTTCTGTGCATGGATTTATATTTATTTGTACAACGTTAGTGGCTATAACTATTTTTAGTCTTTATTCATCTCTACAACACCTATTTCAAGATCTTGAATTCGAAAAAAAGAACAATTTGTATGAATGTTTCAAGTAATCGAAATCAAGATGCATAGTATTTCATGAATTGTGAGAGTTTGGAAAAGCCATTCAACATCAAAAAGTAGCAAAGTTAGGTAATATTTGTTTGTACTGCATGGAGTTTCTTGATTCTTGAGGATCTTGGAGTTAAATACAGTTGGCGATCTAATAATTAATGCTCCATAAATTTATAATCTCTTATAACTTATTGCTCAGACCATGAACTAGGACTGTTCCAATGCTGATAATTTTTGCTCTCTTATTTCTAATGTGTACCTTCTTAGGTAATGTTCAAAGTACAAACAGGTGGTGAACATTAATGTTGTTCAAAGCATGGTTTCAAATTTCGGTTTCGGAATTCGTTTCGGTCCTCACCGAAACTGAAATTTTGGCTGAAATTTCAAAATTTCGGACGAAATTTGATGAAATCGAATAAAAGAATATTTTATCTCGTACAGAATTTTGGCCGAAATTTCGGGAAGATTTTAAATAATTAATAAAAAACGAGATCTTTGGGTGAAATCCCTTAAATTTCGGACCGAAATTTCAGATTTCAGGCGAAATTTAAAACCATTGTTCAAAGTACATATTGTATGCAGGTACATAGGAAACATTCTCCAGGTCGCAACAGCCATGAAATCTGGCATGGTAGTGGTAGTGATGCCAGTGACAGATGCATGCAGGGAGACTCTCGCCTTGGAGTGACAGTAGGAGGTGGTCAGGTTTTCTTCCTGCAAGACAGAATGTATAAAACTTATGCACTAGAAACGTGGGCAAGGCAAGCAAAAAGAGTTGGCCAAAGGAAGTGCCAAGTCGCTAGGGGTAAGGGGCAGGGGTGATAGACAACAGTTATTTGATAATTAATATTGTCTACCTTGTGTAAAATGCGGCCACCAACAATATTAATTATTAGAGCCTCAACGTACATTTACTTGAAATTCAAAAAAATCAATAGTTATAACTTATAACCCTTAAATTTTGAAGGGTGTTTTTTTTTTTTTTTTGGGAATTTGAATTGGTATCATATCTTCATCAATTTGGTACCAGAGCATCCATAGTAGGACCTATCTTACATTATATTGCCCTTCCCAATTAATAAAAATGTTGAAGAAGAGAGGAAGAAAGAAAGAGTTAGTTGAGGAGGCTCCCCCTCACTTATGTATTTATATGAAGTAAAAGATACAAAGACTAAAATGCCCTTAGGCATGCTACACACACAATACACACTCCTAACACTCCCCCTCAAGCTGGAGTGTATACATTGAGTATTCCAAGCTTATTACAAATATCACTTAGTCTAGCCTTGCTTAGGGGTTTGGTGAGAGCATTAGTAAGCTGGTCCACCGATCGAGTGAAAATAGTGCATATCTCTTTCTGCTGGATCCTATGATGTATGAAGTGGCAGTCCACCTCTATGTGCTTAGTACACGCTCATGGAAGACCGGATTGCTAGCAATGTGAATCGCTGCCTGGTTGTCATAGTACATATGAGCTGGTGAGGATGATGGAAATCCAATCTCAGATAAAAGTGAATGTAGCCAGATAAACTCACTGCTTGTATGTGACATGGCTCGATGTTCGGCTTCAGCACTTGACTTGCATATAACATTTTGCTTCTTGCTTCGCCAGGACACTAAGTTACCTCCCACAAAGGTACAATAGCCAGTCATGAAGCGTCTATCTGCTGGAGAACCTGGCCAGTCAAACCCTCTATCCTCTTATGGCCATGTCTTTTGAAAAGTAGCCGTTTCCCCGAAGCGCTTCTCAAATGTCGAAGAATCTGACTCACAGCTGCCATGTGGGATGTACGAGGAGCACTCATGAACCGGCTAACAACCCCCACTGCATAAGAAATATCTGGACGAATAATTGTGAGGTATATAAGCTTCCCAACTAGCCTTCGGTATCTACCAGGGTCATGTAGCAAGTCACTCTCTTCTGGGTGGAGCTTGGTAATTGGGTCCATGGAAGTTTAGCTGGTTTCATACCCAACGACCATGTCTCATCTAGAAGATCCAACACATACTCCCTCTGTGAGAGGGAGATGCTAGTACCCGAGTAAGCTATTTCAATGCCCAAAAAGTATTGAAGGCGGCCAAGGTCTTTTGTGGAGAATTCTTTATGCAGAAAAACCTTCAACTGTTGTATGCCAACTGTATCACTTCCTCTTATAATAATGTCATCCACATATACTATGAGGAGGACATGGCCAACACCTAACTGATGACTCAATACCGGATGGTCAACTGCATACTGCCTCATGCCATAACTCATGAGAGCCTGACTAAACTTCCCAGCTTGTTACATAAATCACTCAATCGAACTCCATTCAACGAGTTGGTAAACATGTCTGCAATCTGATCATTCGTTCGAGTGAACTCGGTTTGAATTTAGCCTGTCTGAATCCTGTGACGAATAAAGTGACAATCCACTTCTATATGCTTAGTTCGTTCGTAAAATACCAGATTCATAGCTATGTGAATGTCTGACTTGGGAAGCTAGTATTAGACAGCCGCATTGGATTCTGTCACAGTAGAGGGATGCAGGTGAGGAGTATGAGAATCCAATCTCTGACATAAATGATCTAGCCAAATTAACTCACAGCTGGTGTAAACCATGGCCCTGTATTCTGCTTCTGCACTGGATCGAGACACAACGTCCTGCTTCTTACGCTTCCAAGATACTAGATTTCCACCTATGAAGGTACAATAGCCATTAGTAGATCGCCGGTCAGCAGGAGATCCGGCCCAGTCTGCATCAGAGTATTCCTCAATTCTCAAGTGGTTATGCTTCCGGAAGAGAAGACCTTTCCCGGGAGCTTTCTTAAGATACCTCACTATCTAAATCACAGCTGGCCAATGTGATGTCCGAGGCGCACTCATATACTGGTTAACCACACCAACAACATATGCAATGTCCGGACGAGTGACTTTGAGATAGATCAACCGTCCTACTCACCGTCTGTATTGACCAGGATCATCTAGTGGCTCCCCCTGATCAGGTGAAAGCTTGACATTCGGATTCATAGGAGTCTGTGCAGGTTTTGCCCCCAGAAGACCTATTTCTTCCAAAATATCAAGAGCATACTTCCTTTGGGACAAAGATAGCCCCCTTTGTGAATGTGCCACTTCAATGCCTAAAAAGTATCTCAGAACACTAACGTCTTTTGTGCTGAATTCATTCTGAAGGAAATCTTTGAGGCGTATTCCTGCTTTGTCATTCCCTGTAATAACAATGTCATCAACATATACAACCAGCAGAATCAGACCATCCTTGCTTCGAGAGCTGAACACAGAATGGTCTACAACACATTGTTTCATACCAAATCGTAGGATGGCCTCACTGAATCTCCCAAACCAAGCACGAGGAGACTGTTTAAGACCATAAATTGCCTTTCTAAGCTTACAAACGGTATGCTGCAACTCCCCCTAAGCAACAAACCCTGATGGTTGCTCCATATACACCTCCTCCTGCAAATCACCATGGATGAACGCATTCTTGATATCCAACTGATATAGTGGCCAAGACTGATTCACGGCCACAGAAATCAATACACGGATGGACGGAATCTTTGCCACTGGAGAGAATGTCTCAACATAATCAATCTCATAAGTCTGAGTAAAGTCCTTTGCAACAAGACGGGCTTTTAACCTCTCAACAGAGTCATCAGGTAGGTATTTGACGGTGAACACCCACTTACATCCGACTACCTGAGCACTAGGAGGAAGGGAAGCCAACTGCCATGTCTGATTTTTGGCCAAAGCATCCATCTCAGCCTCCATAGCTACCCGCCATCCCGAATCAAGCATAGCCTCTCGAGCAAAGCGAGGAATAGAAATCGATGACAAAGATGATATAAATGCGGTATACGAAGGACATAACCGAGCATAACTTACCGCATCAGAAATAGGGTGATGAGTGGTACGAGAACGAGTACGGCTCGCAATGGGGGCATCAAGAGAATCATCAACCTGAGCATTATCATCAGAGGATGAGGGTAAAGAAGGACATGCTTGCTGAGAAGAGATGGTAGGGCATGAAGGCTCAATTGAAGTAGTAGAATGCTTGCGAGTATATACCTGGAAGGGACGCTGAACCGAATCCGGTGGCAAACTTGGAACCGGAACCGGCAACGGCAATGGAGGAGGAGATACCGATAAAGAAGAGGAAGCAGGAAAGTAGGTAGTATCCTAAAAAAGGAGACATCAGCACTGATAAATTTGCTGCGAAGCTGAAGACTGTAGCATCGGTAACCCTTCTGGGTTCGTGAATAACCCAGGAAAACACATTTGATTGCCCTTGGGGCTAATTTATCAAGTCTTGGAGTGAGATCCTGAACAAAGCAAACACACCCAAACACTTTGGGAGGTAACAGAAACGGATCCTCAGAAGGGTGTAACACTGAAAAAGAGGACCGATTGCTAAGAACTGAAGAGGGTAGACGATTAGTCAGAAAGCAAGCTGAAAGCATAGCGTCAGCCCAAAAAGATTTGGGAACATGCATCTGATACAGAATGGTGCGAGCTATATCTACAAGATACCGTATTTTCTGCTCAGCAACACCATTCTGTTGTGAAGTGTGGGCACAAGACGACTGATGAATAATTCCACGATTAGAAAGAAACTCCTGAAAACCGTGCCGATCAGAAAAATACTCACAGGCATTATCAGTACGTAAACATTTAAGGGAACATGAGTATTGATTTGTAATTTCAACATAAAATAAACAAAATGTAGAAAACACCTCAGAACGATCCTTTATTATATAAAGCTAGGTCATCGTGGAAAAATCATCAACAAAACTAACAAAGTACTTCCCACAAAACATAGGAGTACGACATGGACCCCAAACATCAAAATGCACTAACTCAAAAGGACTACTGACACGACTAACAGAACGAGACGGGTAGGAAACACAATGGTGTTTTCCATACTGACAGGACTCACAATGAAAAGGACTAATAACACCAGAAACAACTGAAGAACGCTGCAGACGCTCAGGAGAAGGATGACCGAGCCGGCAGTGCCACATAAAAGAATCTGCTGAGGTACTAAACGCCGTGGGAGTGATAGCATCATCCAGGTAGTATAGGCCATCTGTCTCATGCCCCGAGCCAATCTTCTTCCCAGTCGCAAGGTCCTGAAAAACACAATAAGACGGAAAGAATGTTACTGAACAATTAAGGCGATTAGTAAGCTGACTAACAGAAAGAAGATTGCAAGGAAAAGTAGGAACACAGAGTACAGATGATAAGGATAAGTGGGAGGTGGCTGTAACAGTCCCAGTGCCTGAAATAGGACATCGAGTCCCATTGGCCAAGGTGACCATCTTAGTAGGGGCACAAGAAGTAAAGGAACTAAGAAGTGTACTGTTACCGGTCATATGATGAGAGGCACCAGAATCAATGAGCCAGGAAGCGGAGTGGCTAAGGGAGCAAGATGGGTTGCTACCTTCTGTGGCAAGTTGAGCAGCCGGTGGTTTCCCTTTCTCCTGTAGGGGCAAAAGTGACTCATACTCAGTCAGAGAGACGACCATGGTGTCTGAGGTAGCAGGAATAGGTGCAGCAGGTGTCTCAGAAGCGGAGTGGGCGGCTAGAGCGGGACGCAGCTCGGGATGGAGATCATAACATAAATCAATAGCGTGACCCTCCATATCACAATGACTGCAATAACGTGAGCCACGACCCCGATAAGTACGGCCTCCCCCTGAATCTCGGCCAAAGCCATGGCCCTGTCCGCGACGACCGCGACCACGCCCCTTAGCTTGAGGGGGAGTGTTAGAATAAGCTTATGTAGCCTAAGGGCCTTATAATCTTTTCATATTCTTCTCATAATAAATATATGTGTGTGTTAGGGCAAGACGGCTAACACACAACATTTCATTCTCAAATCTCTCTGTTCACACAAATACCTCTAAAGGAGGAAGAAATGGTGGAACCGGATCGGGAAGAACTGGTAGAGTAAGAGAGGGAGACGTGGAGTATAGATAGCAGGTCCATGCTCAGTAGGTGTTGAGAAGAAGGAAAGAGACTCAAAGAAGGAAACACCGACGGAGACAAACAGTCGACAAAGCCTAGGGCTGTAACACTTGTAACCTTTTTGGGTGTGAGAGTAGCCCGGAAAGACACAGCGCTCAGCCCTGTGATCTAATTTATCCAACCCTGGAGCCAGGTTGTGAACGAAGCAAACACAACCAAATACCTGTGGGGTAAGGGGGAAGGAGTCTTCATGAGGATGTAAAATAGAGAAGGGAGAGTGATTGTATAGGACCGAAGAGGGCACACAGTTGGCAAAGAAACAGGCCGTAAGAATAGTATCACTCAAATACAATTTGGGAACATGCATCTGAAAGAGCATGGTCTGAGCCATATCTAGTAAATACCTCAACTTCATCTCAGCTACACTATTCTGTTGGGAGGTGTAAGCACAAGAGGACTGATGAAGAATGCCATGAGATACTAAGAAATCCTGAAAAACATGAGGTGTACTCCCTCGCATTATCGGTGGGCAAACATTTAAGAGGAAAACAATATTAAGTGGTAATTTCAGCATAGAAAGTGCGAAAAACAGTAAAGACCTCATATCGATCCTTTAATAAAAACAACCATGTCATTCGAGAGAAGTCATCCATAAAAACAATAAAGTATCTATATCCAACAAGCGACGTGGCCTTGAGGGACCCCAAACATCAGAATGAACTAACTCAAAAGGTCTCGAGACCTGACTAACAACCCGAGGGGAAAAGGACACACGATGGTGTTTCCCGAGTTCACATGACTCACACTGAAAGGGCTGAAGCGGAGACGAGACAACAAAGGTCTGCTGGAGTCGCTGAAGAGAATGATGACCAAGCAGACAATGCCACTGATAGGCGTCCACCGAATCATGTAAAATGGTGGGCGGTGTGCACTGAAGGTGATAGAGACCACGAACTGTCCACCTCACATCACGAGCCAATCGTCCTCCTAGTTGAGAGATCTTGAAATAGACAGTAAGAAGGAAAAAATGAGACAGAGCGATTAAGGGCTTTGGTAATCTGACTAACAGAGAGCAAATTAAAAGGGGACTTTGGAATACAAAGGACAAACGATAAAGTAAAGCCCTGATGGGGTGCAAGAGTACCAACACCAGAGATGGGAGTCGAAGTCCCATCAGCTATAGTAACTGACTGAGATAGAGAGTGAAAAGGACGAAATGAACTAAGGGACGACGAGTTACCAGTCAGGTGGTTGGAGGCCCTGCAATCAATAATCCAGGGATTGGATCGAGTAAGAAGAGTAGCAAGTGAACTACCTGGCTGTGCAAAACAAACAGTGGGTGGACGACTGCTAATACGAGGACACTGCAAGTCCTCATAGTTTGACCTGAAGATGGTAAAAGTATCGCTCGAGACGGTTGATGGAGCGCTGCCAAGGATGGAAGGAGATGATGAAGCATTAAGGGGATCAGTAGCGGTGAGGTAGGCCGAGCGGGAAAGACGGAGCTCAGGATGAAGGGTGTAGCAAATATCCACATGATGACGCTCCCTCCGACAATGAGTATAATAGGAGCGGCTATGACCACCAGTACCTCGGCCAGTACCAAAATCACGGCCACTACGGCCTCTGCCCCTGCCAACAGAGCCACTAACATGGCCATAACGGGTACCACCACCATCATATGCAGCAAGGGCCGAGCCTTAACATGAAGAACAATGGAAGAGCCACTGGGGAGGCACTGCTGGGCTCTGGAATAAATCTCTGTGAGGGAAAGAAGAGTGCCAGAACCGAGAAGCTGTTGTCGAAAGGGCAGGAAGTCTAGGCCCAGTGACTCAAGGAAACGAACAACATAGAGCTGGTCTCGTTGTCAAGCTAGAACCATCAAATCAGTCGAGCGAGCGACCTGAGAAGTCATGCTCTGCCAAAGGACAGCGCGGATCATGGCATTACTCTGCCGCCATCGATCATAGAAAGGATCAGAAGGGGAGGGAGGATCCCGCTCAATGAGAGGAATCCTACCTCGAGCGAGGAGGTAGGTCTCCAACTAAGATAATTGGAGCCATCAAGTTTGTCTGAGGTCATCTGCGGATAAGAGTGCTCCACAGTCAGAGAGTAGGTAGACGGAGTATAGCTAGAGGAGGATGCCAAAGGGGAGGCACCAAAAACTATCAGCAAGAGCTGGGCTAATAGGAGGATCCGTAATGACAGGTGGATCCATGACAAGAGAAGGAAGAAGAGACAATCAATCACCTTGGCAAAGAAGAAGAGGCTATAGGGAGCAACTAGCTAAGAGTCATCACAAAAATGATCCAAAAATGATGCCGCGGCTCCAAGGAAGAAACACAAGGAAAGAGGCCATAGAGGCAAACAAAGGGACAAGGACAATAACAAGAATGGAGCCGCGACAAAGTAGAAAAAAAAGGTTTGAGGAGATATACACCATGAAGAAAATGAAAGAAAGGAAAGAAAGGTCTAAGGGACGAGTTTGGAGAAGATTTAAGATAGGTGGGAAGAGTTCAAGGTGAGAGAAAAAAGAGAGAATGGAAGAAGGAAGATGGCTACAAAAAGGGAGGAATAGGGTGATTAGGGTGGATGAAAAAGAGGAGAAAGGCAGAGAAGAGGGAATAGGGGGCTGGTGGAGAGAGAAGAGGGTATGCAAGGGTCGAGAGGGGTGGTGGGATGAGGGGTGAAGGTGGGGTTAGGGGCTGGAATGGACAGGAGAGGTGGGGGATGGCTGGACGAGAAGTAGGGGAGGGGCGAGGATCGAGGTTAGGGGGGCGAGGATCGAGGTTAGGGGCGCGAGGGTCGGGTGCACGAGGGTGGAGGTGGGCCTAGGAGATGTCGGGGTGAGATCGGGTGGGTCTAGGAGGGGCAGAAGGTGGTGGGAAGAGGGTGGAAGGTGGTGGCTAAAGAGGAGGGTGGTTATGGAGAAGAAGAAGATAGGTTTTGGGTTAGTATTAGGATGGAAATAAAACAAAAAAAAGAAAAGAAGAAGAAGTGGGTGGATTAGTTAGGTTCGGTTTAGGGTGAAAGGAAAGGAAGAGGAGGAAGATGGGTTTTCTCAATGATGGTCCCTAAGGCACCACAACCCTAGGGCTCTGATACCATGTTGAAGAAGAGAAGAAGATGAATGACAGAGTTAGTTGAGGATGGCTCCCCCTCACTTATGTATTTTTATGAAGAAAAAGATACAAAGACTAAAATGCCCTTAGGCATGCTACACACAATACACACTTCTAACAAAAAAGATCCTTTTATCTGTCGAATCAATTAAAGTTTTGGCCTTCACCACCAACTCTCCCAAGTTGACTAGGTTTTTCCTCGCGTGACCTCTAGCTTGAGTACGAGCTCCAAACATTGGCTTATACAGAGCGCGTAACCTGTTACTTTTGAGGGTGCTCGTGCTACCAAAAACTTACAAAACTTTCTGTTCAACATGGAGTGTACTTCCATCTCGCCACCGTGACTTGAAGGAGACAAAGGTGACAATAGCTGCTACAAGTGAGGATGCCAAACTACGGTGGCACTCTAAATGAGACATCCAAGTTGGGCAGTTCTCAGCTTGCTAGAAACGGAAATTCGTCTTGTTTGGAGAATTTCCTCCACAATACCAACGTATGCATTTAGAATTTCCAGAACGCTCCAATATCGTATTTTTCACATTTTGCACAAATGTGTCAAGTCATACATTATTTGGCTGCTCTGTCGTCTGTAGATGACAGGTAACAACTTTAGTAGAATGTCCATTGTTGCAATACATTTTTTTGGTGCATACAAGAAGAATGTAAGACTTCTCAAAAAGACTTCCATAATGAGCAATCTTAAGCATGGATACTTTGTAGCCCAAGTTAATTGACAGGCATGACACAAGTCAGCATCATAATCCTCAATAACCTCGAAAAGTCAAATAACAATAAAAGAGCATGCCCCTTTCAGGGATATCGTTAACATTTTTCAAGGCTTAAGATCCATAGCTCCATCTAGATGGTTCTCAACCATGCATGAGTTGACAAACTCCGAAAGCAAAAAAAATGGCGGTCGACACAATTATGAGGCAAACTAAGTTTCTAAGCAAGTGTCATTACATTGACGAATGACAATTAATTAAGAGAGCCCCCAACTTTGGAATGAAACCATAACCAGCTCGGATTAAACTTCATGTAGTTTGACTGGATTAAACTTCATGCAGTTTGACAATAAATCACATATTTTCACTGTGTGAGAACCAAATTCTCATTCCATCTTTCTATCTCTATGCTGGGAAAGAATTACAAATCTTTGGTGGGCCATGGCTCGACATCTGGTATGGATTTTGTTGAAGGGTATTGTTAAAGGGCATTGCAATGTTTGTACATGTAACCCTATTTGGGCATATATATACATCACATTACATGGGAGCTCTCTAAAAAGACTCCATCTTCTCCCTCACTCTTCCTCTTCCTTCTTCTCTTCTCATAATAACATGGTATCAGAACAAATCTATCCAACAAAAACAACACAAAAAAAGGAAAAAGGAGGAAAGAAAGGAACAAACACCCTCTCTCCCATCTCTCGTTGATCTCTCTCTCCTCATTCTCTAACCCTAAGTTTGTTGCAGAGGCCTTATTTCATCTAGGTTGGCGCTCTGCTATGGAGGCAGAGATGGAGGCTCTTGCCTCTAACTGTACATAGGAGCTGGTTCTGTTGCCTCGGGGTGCCCAGGTAGTTCGCTGTCGTCCGGTGTTTACTGTTAAATATCTCCCTGATGGGACTGTTGACCGGAAGAAAGCCCGCATGGTAGCTAAGGGCTATACTCAAACCTATGGTGTCGATAATATAGAGAACTTTTCCCCATTTGTAAAGATACCGTCGATTAGTGCGCTCATTTCTCTGGCAGTTATGTGGGTGGCCCCTTTATCAGTTAGATTTTAAAAAAGTCTTCCTTCGTGGTAACCTCGCCGAAGAGGTGTATATGGGGCAACCTCTTGGGTTTGTTGCTCATGGAGAGATTGGTACTATTCGCCGTCTTTGGAAGTCGTTATATGGGCTGAAGCAGTCTCCATGTGCTTGGTTTGGCAGATTCAGCGACAGTGTTAGACGTTTTGGTTTGAGACAGTGTGCAATTGACCATGACCACTCTGTATTCAGTGATCGTTTTGGTGATGGCTACATCTTGTTGATTGTATATGTTGATGATATTGTGATCACTGGGGATGATGCGACAGGCATCCAGAGACCTAAGACGTTCCTTCAGACAGAGTTTTGTACCAATGACCTAGGATGTCTCTGGTATTTTCTGGGTATTGAGGTGGCATATTCTAGAGGAGGTCTTTCCTTGTCTCAGAGGAAATATGTTCTTGACATATTAGAGGAGACGGGATCCTTAGAAGCCAAACCGGCAAAGGTTCATATGGATCCCAATGGGAAGCTTCTTCTAGATCAAGGGAGTTGTTGGATGACCCTGGCAGGTACAGGAGATTTAAGTTGATATACTTAACTGTGACTCGTCTTGATATCTCTTATGCCGTGGGAGTGGTCAGCCAATTTCTGAGTTCTTCTTGTACTTCAGATACTTAGATACCCTGGCAGCCGTCCTTCAGATACTTAGATACTTGAAGAGTGCTCCTGGAAAAGGTTTATTTTTCAGGAAGCATAATCATACGGCTGAAGAGGCTCAAAGATGCTGATTGGGCAGGATCTCCAGCAGATAGGAGATCGACTATTGGTTATAGCACCTTTGTTGGCGGAAATCTTGTGTCCTGGAGGAGTAAAAAAGCAAGAGGTAATATCTCGCTCCAGTGCAGAGATAGAGTATCGAGCCATGGCCCATACATGTGGGGAGTTGACTTGATTGAGGTCTCTACTATTGCATATCGCTTTTCCTCCATCACCACTATCACTCTATTGGGATAACAGGGCAACACTTCACATTGCTTCTAATCCGGTGTTCCATGAGAGGAAAAAGCATATTGAAGTAGATTGTCATTTTGTCCCTGAGAAACTTCAAAAAGGAGAGATTAGCACCTCCTTCACTCGATCTGCCGATCAGTTAGCAAGATGTGTTTACCAAACCGTTGGGAAGTCTAAGTTGAGAGATAATTGTAACAAGCTAGGGGTTGTATGATATATACACTCCATCCTGAGGGGGAGTGTTGAAGGGTATTGTTAAAGGGCATTATAGTCTTTGTACATGTAACCCTATTTGGGCATATATATACATCACATTACATGGGAGCTCTCAAAGGAGACTCCATCTTCTCCCTCACTCTTCCTCTTCCTTCTTCTTTTCTCACAATAACATATTTTATAACATTTGTTATTGTTAGAGAGTTACATTTGTGTAGGCCCAGAGAACAAAATTTTCATTCCATATTGCTACCTCCATGTCTGGAAAGAATTTCAAATCTTTGGTGGGCCATGGCTCGACATCAGATATGGATTTTATAACAGTGGTTATTGTTAGAGAGTTAAATTATTGCAAGCCCCATTGTATTTATGTTTCAGTGTGTCTACTATGTTTCACAGAGTTTCTTTAACTTGTTGCTTTAGTTTATTTACCTTAGTTTGATAGGCCCATCATCAGGATGGTTCTAATGGCATATGATATAATTTTCTTTAGTCTCTTTAAGTAAAATAAATGAAGAGATGGGATGTGGGAGTGCATCTTGTAACTCCATGATTTCTCTTTCTTCTTCTTCCTATTCTTCACTTTCTCTCACATATTCTCTCCCCCATTCTCCATAAGAACTCTATTGTGGGCAACCATCAACAGCTTTAACAGAAATGATAACCTCATATCCACACAATGTACTCATACAGGATATCTTAATATACAATTAGAGAGAATGGACACTTGCAAACACGATAATGTTCTCAAAGAGAATAAGTTACATAGACTGATATAATCAATAATATTGATAACATAGAAAAGATTATTCTACATTAACTTAGGAAGGAAAGAAATTTAAAATGAAGCCCTAGACCTAGTGAAAATTGAAATAATAGTAAGATGTAGTGGACTTCTTAGTAAAGTTCAAGACTTGAATGAAACATCCCCCATAATTTATCTAGCATGTAAATTCATTAAAAATTGAAGTAGCATTCAATCACTAATAGTTTATCAATTCTAATGAAACTTAACTATAAAAATTAAGTTGTGAGAAATTAACTAGTATTTGCTTCAAGCAGACACAGTAGCTCACCTGAGAGGAGTATCCATTTTCTCTGTAACCTACGCTCGACTGATCTGATGATGCCGTTTGAGGGGAACAACTTACCCAACAACCAATGGAAGGGTTGTACTTCTCAATTTCAAAAAACTCATCTGTTTCAAATCTGCTTTCATCATTCTCTCTCTCTTCATGCTTAACATTTCCATCATCTATTAACTTCAGTTTTTCACGAGAAGCTTTGGAGTTGAGGCACAAATCAATTACGAAATCTGTGTTGTTAGTAACGGAAACCAGAGAACGTATATTTACATATCTGTCACCATCTTTCACACTCACTTCACTAGCAACAACATCATTCCCTAGCCTCCAACAAGCTGCGGGTGCAGCATAATTTAGCCTCACGGTAGTCCAAGGCCCATCCTTGGCAGGACTGATTTGAATAAATCCAGGTTTGCTGCCATTAGTAGACGTACGCTTGTCATTTTCGACTTCAGACTGAGGTGAGAGGAGTATAGCACATCTTACTCTCCCATGGGATTTCGTACTCTCATCTCCTCGAGGCATCTGGTGAATAACCAATATTATGTTACAAATTGTCAGAATTAGGTTTCATTTTACACTATACAAAAGTTAAGGATTATTTCAGAGGTCCATAAACCTTCTCCAACAGCTTAAGCTTTTGGAGTAATTGGTAGTTTCACATGGTATCAGAGCAAAGGTCCTCGGTTCAAACCTCCTTGATTGATAGTAAATATCCACATGCAATGGCCAGACCCAAAAGAGGGGCCACACGTGTCGCGTGTAGGCCAACCCTAAAATAGTGAGGCCACAAATGAGGGGGAGTGTTAAAGTATAAAAGATTTAATTAATTCCTTCTCCAACAGCTTATGCTTTTGGAGTAATTGGTAGCTTTGCACTTTCATCTTGAATAAATAGACAAAAGATGAAATAGGGATTCACCACTGGTTTTGCTGACAAAAGTTCTATCCAACTCAATTTATGATTAGAATCAGATGAATTTGAACTTGGATGGAGCTTGCTTGCTATCTGCTGCAAAGGAGCTGAATAGAATCCTATAGGTTCACCTGCCAAAGTAAACTCTGTGAATCGTGGATCCATATATAACTTTCAGAAAACAAGGTTATTCAAAATGATAACAATGTCCAGCAATTTACTCATAACCATAAAGAAAGAAAAAGCTGACAAAAAAATACCTTTTCCCCTGTCAGTCACAGTCAACTCCACCATGTAATAATCCTAGAGAGATTGAAATGATATGTCAGAGCCATGAGAAGGTGCAGCATAGTTATTGTGAGGAGTAGGGATGATATAAAATCAACAAACCATCCACTAAACAACATGAAACAGTCCGACCATACTGATCAAATGCACAAGAAAAATCTGAAGCTTTTGGGAGAGAATAGTCTAAACTGACAACAATGCAGGTTAGTAATTAGAATTGAGACTTGTAGACATTGTGTTAGATGATCTTTACAGTCATTGCATAAAGCATTCCTATCAAGTATTTTTATGTTGAAAGCCCATTGTCTTTCTACATAGTACTATTTAGGTCATTACAAGTATAGGTTAGACCAATGTTTTGAGTTTCGGTTTCTGTATGTGTTTTGGTCCTGATGGAAAATGAAACATGTCGGTTTCGAATGAAAATTTCGGTGGAAATCCTGTAAAAGTACAAAAACATATGGAAACATATGCAAATGATGGACATTTAAGATGAAGCTTCAAGAAGTGCCATCATAAAGCCCGAATACAAACTCAAAAACCATCAAATAAGCAAAAAAAAAAAAACCATAATAGTTTAAGAACACCAAACACCTAGTGGCATGCACTGTCACACAGTACATACCACACCACATCAAAAAAAAAAAAAATTATGTACACACACACACACAGAATATAATTACGTAAGACACTACATTCATGGTTTTGGTTTCGCTATGCGTTTTGATTTCGGTATGTGTTTCAGTAGGGGTAGGAACGAAGACATTTTGGTCATTTTGTGTTGGTTTTGGTGAAAATTTAAAACTATAGATCAGACAATCTTAAATATTGTAATTACAGATGTAGCCTTAGTGACTGCATCAAAGGTTGTTGAATAATTTCAATTCTAAAAATCGCGGCAACTAATTATCAATACATTGATTTTAATTAAGAAAGATGCATTCATTTTTTTGTCATTTTTATTTTATTTTTCTTCCTTTTTCATATTTTTCTGCTCGATCTGCAGAAGACGAAGGTGAGCCTTTTTTCATTTTTTTTCCCTCTTCTTTCCTCTCCCTTTTCCATTTTTTGCTGGGCTACAGAGAAAGAAGAAGAAAGTTGGCGTGTTTTTTTCTTCTGTTCTTCTCCTCGTTTTTTTATTTCTTTTGCATGACATGCAAAAGAAAAGGAAGAAGAATGATTGTGTTTATATTTATTTTTAATAAATTCCTTTTTCTTATGTTTTATATTTATTTATGTATTCAATATTTTATAATTTTTATAAAAAATTATTTTTCACTTTTTTCCGACATAAATCCAAAAAATAATAATTAACATATCCAAAGATTTTGACTTCACGAGAAGATCATTACAACGATATTTCTGATTAGTTATATGGCAATTCTAGGAAGCGGCTCATCTTGGAAGTTCCCCACCCCCATGCTCTGAGACTTTCAAACACTGATACTTGCTCTTCGTGATAGAAATGTTTACAAGAGCCAATGAAGGTCCACGATTGCTGCTGAGAGAGAGGGGATTGTAAACTAAGAGCCATATGGGATATGCTTTTGACTTTACAGCGAACCAGCTGGTTGAACATTGATCTATGATTTTTCACTTTTGATTTTATGAAAGAAGTTTCTTGTAGCGATTGTTAGGTATTGATGACATGACAGCATTTTTCTTTTGGAGAAGGAAATATACAGACTCAACTAGGCATCTCAAGAATGGTTTAAGAAGTTTAAAGATGCTATTGATGTGATTGGTTTTGTACAAGCAATGCAGATAACTCATAGGTTCATGTGCAGAATGAAACACTTGCTATACTGAATCAAAAATTTAAATCGTGAAATATAAACGAAATAGGTTGTATGATTACAATGCTTGGTTTGTGTTTAGAGATAATGGATGAATTAGATCTACTGCAGCATAATAGTGTACAAAGATAGTGCATATGAAATGGGAAGGGCATATTTTCATCATCTTTGTTTTTGGGATGGGGGGGCGGGGGGAGGGGGAGATACTTCCTCAACAAGTTGATACTTTACATTTAATCTGTAAATCCATCCCAATATAACGTTCTTTTAAAAAATACAGTAGAGCTATGAGATAGATCTTACAAGCCCGACGTTTAAAGCTAAATTCCATACATACCGGAGAATCAACTTTAAAGAAAAATGTTTCACTCCAGTTGATTGAGGCATGCCCAGATGGTAAGGAATGCTCAGAGATGACACCACGTGTGCGTGCACTTTGTTGCAGAAGAATTGACTCGCTAGGAATGCATTGATTTGGGGAAAGGCGGATCTCCAACGTGTATTGGGGAGTAATTAGTCCTTCAACACTAGGTAACTGCATTAGTAAAAAAATATAGGCTTTTAATTGAAAAAGTAACACCATTCTCAGAATTATCAAGATGGGATAAAATTTGGCAAACATTAAAAGTGGATACTGGTTGATCCAAAAAAAGAAAACAACTAGTACAACAGAAAAGTACCATAAGTTTGCTCTAGCTGGACTAGTGAAGACAAAAATCTGTTATACTAAGAATGCTATCTTGACAGAAAGATAAAGTTTAGCACTTTTTCCTACCAAGATCATTACATAAAATAAAATCTTATCTCTGCTAGAAGACCGACTAGTTGCTGACTAACTGGGACCAAGTGGCCCACCCCATGTAGGACAAGTATTTGGTGATTGGGACTGTTGATCTGGTGGGCCATCATCAGTGGATACAGTGGCCCTGGTCCAGAGCTGAATGGGGCTCCCCATATGCTTGAATCAAGGCCCCAAAAAAACAACACTTCAATTTATTTTTTTATGAGAAACACACTTTTTTCACCAAGGCCAGATAAATCATTAAGATCTCAGTCCAAGATAGGACAGTGGGGATCTGGGGATGGAGCGGACTAGTAGTGGCCCACCACAATCAAATCAACAGTCTGGACCACCATCAACGTATAACACAAGCTCAGTAGAATCTCTGGGTTAATCAGGGATTGGTTGGTTCCCATCTCATTATTCATAAAACTTGAATTGGAGCAACTTTTATATTTCCTACGCAGCAGAACACAAATAAAAAAAACAGGTACAAGCAACACAAAATGCTGTAACAATTCACAATGGCAAACACAAAGTATAAAGCCGTATCTAATGTCAAGCAATTTGGGCCAATGGCAGAGAGAACATGCTATTTTGAAAAATCAATAAACCAATATTGGTTTTACTGTTTTCCACAATGCTTTGGTTAGCAAGTTCAAGTCCCTCCTAAAACTTTTTAAACATGAGAAAAGTCATATCCGAAAGCAACATAACCTGAAGGAATGAAAAATACAGAATAGAGAAAACTATCAGCAAAACATTTTGAATAGGATGATCAACACCATTGATAAAGATAATACTCTCTTCCCTCTAGAAAATTTGCTTTTACTAGTTACATTATTTTTCCAAAAATGAAGTGGCTTTATCATTTCTGAATCATCATTTAGGATACTTCCTATTGGCCTTCTTTTAACAGCGTCTTCCTATTGCTCTTAAGTTTTTATAAACTGCTAATTGTCAACATATATCGTGCCCATTAAAAAAAAAGCCGTAACCTTTCTAGTGATCAGCAGAAAGGAACCCAGCTTCACTAGTTGGTGTTAACTCCTAATTGAACAGTATGGTTCTTTGTTGAGATCAATTCTATAAAGCATTCCCTGATTATCATGAGCATGGTTTGCACAGGAAAAATAAAAACAACAACTGAAATAATTTCTTAATCTGAAGAGAGAAAATGAACCTCAGCATCTGAAATAACCACTGTCACATTCGTCCGAAAGATCCTTAATTTGCCTTCCAAGTGAGCATCCAACATATTCTTGGACACCGGAACCTTTACGGGCTTAATATCTCCAGATGGCATCCTAATAATGTTTGAGAGTCCCCTAATTTCAGTAGCTCGTATAAATATTTCGCAGCCAAGCCTGTTTAGTGGGATAATGTAATAATTTTTCCTGTGGTGGACGTCAATGATTGATTTTCCATCATAAGTTGGTGAAGTAGTTTCCTGTTTAATGCAGTGAAATGGACGAGTAAATAGTTTTTAAACTAATTGACATTGTAGATCAATTGCGAAAGAACATCACAGATCCTACAGTTAATGATAAATTAAAATGTTAAGGGAAATGATATCCCCCCCTCTGACGGATAAAATCACACCCCACCCACCCCCCCCCCCCCCCCCTCTCCTAACATTATTCGTTAAGTTTTAAAGGCAAAGAAAAACATTAAAGGAGGTGAATTTATCCTCAAGCAGTGAACCATTCTCACAGAAACCATTAAAGGGGGGAGGGGGGGGGGGGGTGTTATAATTTCCCAATATTAAATATCTAAAGAGATTAATGAGCAGAACTCACTTTTTTTTTATAGGAATCTTGGGCATGGCTGAGATTGTTCCAGCTTGCATAGGCTTGAAAAAGCATGTTTGCATTAGAAACCGAAATATTCAAATTCAGTTCCCTCGTAGAGATCACACGTAGCTGGGATGCAGCTCCCGGTGCATTCAGATTGTACAGGTATCTGCAAATGATTTTTGATAAGTTTAACCAAATATGTGCACTAACTGATATTAATGGATAAACATTTTCCTTATTGATATTAATGGATAAACATGAAAACACAGCCTTCCCAGATATGTGCACTATGCCAGACAGTTTACACCAGTGTCCTGTATAAAATAATCTAGCATGGCTATTATGGTTCATAATACCGATAGAACTACACTTGTATTCAAAGATAATTGTCTTTCTCTTGGTTCTAAGACAAATAAAAGCAAAGAATTGTACGCAATCCTATAAAGAACCCAGAACAAATAACAGATTTAGGAACAACTCCTAAAAAAATAAACAGCTGGAATAACTAAATACATAGTTAAAAAATTCACCTCACGAATCCATCCACTGGCTCAACAAGGGGCTCCCAAGAATCACACTTATCATTATATGATCTTGCAGCTAGAGAGAAGTTCACAGACGAATTCAAGTAGTCGGGTCTCCCATGTAAACTAAATCCAATGCCACTTAAAGAGATGTTAAGCAATGGAACCATCTGTAAGAATCCAGTTTAATAGTTATTGGAGTTGTAACAAAAATGTAAATTTCACACTTTCTATACATCAACCACGACATCTAGGTCTAAGTCTTCAGACTGATGAGTGGGGTACAGTAGTATCATTTAGTTAATAATATTCATGCTAATTCAGAGTCCTCACCAAGCCTCCATAGTCATCAAAAATTGCCGCAGAGAATGTTTTAATTTCTGCATTAATGACAGTATCATCTGAGCCGCTGGATGAATTCGAGTCTGCGAGCTTTAAAGCAAATCTTTTTGGAGGCTTTCTGAACCCACTGCGGACAAGAAATGTACCCGCCTCATTACCAACTGCCCATATGCTAAATGGCTCTGTTGTAGGGCTGACATCAGATGTATCCCATATACTTTCTTCGGGAAATTGATCACCAATGACCTTATCACCCCGTATGCATCTTAATGCACCAAAGTCAGCGGCCTTCAGTGTGCCCTTACATGCAACACATCCTAAGGAAACAAATCCCGGAGGAGCTAGAGGTAACCAGAAAGAAATATTTTCAATTCCTTTCTGTTTCTTGATTCCTCCGACAAGTTGAAAATCTACGGGGACTTTCAAAAGGGTTTCATCTCCACTCTCATGAAGAACAACTGAGTTGTTTGGAGGTTCATACCTGCATTCCCAATACCAATCTAAAAGTCAGTATGGGTTTGAGACGGATCATAAAACTGCGAGAAACCTACAAATTGTGATATTATGTAATGTACCCTTGAACAGCAATATCACCAAGATAAACCATCCCATGTGGGACTATTGGACGCCAGATGGACAGTTTTTTCCTGGAGCTTGTCCCGTGATTCCACCATACCAACCGAAAACTAGCTACAGCTTCAAACTGTCGGCCAGATGTAACAACAGCAGAATTTTCCATTCGAAGAGTGTGACCATGGTCTGAGGGAATATCTCCGATAATTGCACTCTTAGATGCTCCAGAAGACTCTCCTGAGTACCCAAAAAACATATGACGCAAGTCATACGCTTTACCATCTAAGCATATATTAATAGGATCTGCTGGCAAAAACGATCCTACAGAATTATCCACACGCCAGAATGCCAAACTCGAAGCATATCTACATATGAGAACAAGAAAGCATACATCAGGTGCAAACATGGTTTTAAATTTTGGCCGAAATACCGAAATTTCAGCAAAAAATTTGGATTTCGGTTGGGACCGAACCAAAATCAACCAAACCCGAAATTTTGGTTTTCTCCCAAATTTCGGCCAAAATTTCGGAATTTCGGATTTCGGTTGGGTCCAAAACCGAAATCAACCAAACCCAAAATTTTGGTTTCCTCACAAATTTCGGCAATTTCAGCCGAAATATTGAGAATTTGATCTTTTTACCAAAATTGCAGCATTTTTCCGAAATATCAGCCGAAATTTGGAAATAATTAATTAATTCTTTTTTTTTGTTCCGGATTTCGGCCTACCGAAACCGAAACCGAAATTTAAATCCATGGGTGCAAACACATATGAACTTTCAGCTGAACGTACAAGTTAACTGAGAATGAAGTATTGGAAACTAAAGACAATGAACATACAATTCAGGAAAACTGAGAGTAATGCAATCCTTCAAGGCACAAGGAGAAACTAAAGAAGCCAATATGCACAGAGCGGAGGACAGTGGCGGTTGTGTTCTTCCTGCAGAAACCACACAGCCCAGTGCAACATAACCTTGAGGTGCTATAGGGAACCAAATGGAGCAGCTGCTTTGTTTTTCGCTATCAGCAGTGTTTGGTACAGTCCTTACAAATTCACGAATGCCACTATCAGTCCCTTGGGAGTCGCAAGATACTGAAGGTGGCCAAATTAGCTTGAATGATACTGGTCTTTTGACTCTGGCAAAGCTGGTATTTACAGCAAGAACTCCTTTTGTAGGTGGTTCGTTCCTATATTAGAAAGCAAGACCAAGCAATTTTTTTTGAACAATAAGAATTTCATTTTTTTTTTGTTTTTGAATGGTAACAATAAGAATTTCATAAAATGTGACAAAACAGTGATCGCAGAAGAATTTCGACTGACAGTGGTGTGAAGCAATCCCCGAGCACAGCAAAGCCAGGTGGTGCACGTGGTCTCCAAAAGGCGCATGTTTGGCTGTTTTCTTGGTCTACAGGGGCAAAATATTTAGTTAAAAAGTAAAAAAAAAAAAAAAAGAAAAAGAAATCACCTATTGCATGCTGAAAGAACTGCTTAGAATTATATGCGTGATTCATTGCCATCATTAAAGAAGAAATAATTGAAAAAAAAAACGAAGAAAAATCACTAAAGAAAAAATGATACCAACTGGTGACATACACTGAATTGTTCCAACATTGTCAAACTGAGAGCAGACAACTGTGGATTTCTTGGACGTCATTCTTAGAAATGTCAAAATGTCTTCCTCAACTGCTAAGAAGAGTCTCAGGATACTGAAGGAGAAATTCATAAATACATCTGAAACAGCTATGAGGATATTGGTTTTCCCATGTGCGTTTGAAAATTTTACACAGGTGTCGAAAGGCTCTAAAACCTTTACACCATTACTTTCAACTGTTAACCCAAGTGCATTAGCACCCATTTCAATCGTATCTCCCTTCAAAACAAGCCTGCAACCACCATAAAAGGAAGTTATTATTATTATTTTTTAAATGATAAAAAGCAAGTTATTATTTATCAATAATTTGTTCTTCAATTTTTTACTCAAACAAAGATATGCAAAGTACTCCCTGAATTAACTTATGTAGCCCATTGATTAGGTACAGAAAAATATTAATAACCAATGCTACTATCCAACTTCTTCAAAGACAACAGTCACAAAATATTGACATAGAAACTAGGTGAGTGCAATGTATTCTAGGAGTATTTTGGGTTTTCTTGTCTACTTCAATCACAGTGTATTTCTATGATACAGACATGGGTATGATATACACGATAATCATTCAAGAGTTTCAATAAACTCAAAAACCAAAAGTGGAACTTCATTATGCTTATTCCTAAGCTAATTGAAATGCCCCAAGAAAGAATAAGTTTACTACTTACAATGTAAATAAATTAGCCAAATCAATAACGATAGGAGTAGCAAACTGAACAAAGCAATCAGTGGTTGCAAAAAAAGTTAAAGAAATGTGCTAGTTCATGCCACAACAGAAGCCTAGAAATCATTGGATGTGCTCTACGTTTTAAATTTCGGCCAAAATACCGAATTTTCCACCAAAATTTTGGATTTCGGCCGGGACCGAAACCGAAATTTATAACGAAATTTTAAGATTTACACCAAAATGGATCTCCAGTTCTATTTGAGCCAAGTGGTGCTTTACTTTACTTAACTAATAAAAAAAAGTATTTTGACTCTTTCTTTTAGAATGCCCGGCCGGCCGGACTTCACTTAGCTACGAGTTTGTTTTGGTCCTCTCGTTTCGAGTTCCTAAAAGAAGGCAAGTAAAAGAACCCCCCCTCTTCTCTAGGCTCTTAACTCTTAGGAAGAAGATTATATGCTTGATACCTCTTGTAAGCACGATCTTTTATAAACAGAGATTCCATCTTGGTTTCCTTTCTTAGCTTCTTGTAAAATCATCGTGATGTTGCCGCAGTGCTGCCCTTGTTTTTTTTAAGAAAGTAAGGGTCATTTGTAATCTTTTTCTTCTTCTTTTTTGGTGGGTGGGAGAGAGAGGCGTTGGGGGACCTTCCACAAGCATAGCATCCTCCATGGAATTTTGGATGGATTCAAGACAAATGGTAGATGGAATCCCATTGGAAGATCAACAGGGTGTTGCTGCGATGCAGAATTGATGGTAATGCTAAGGAGCATTTGTCACAAGAATTTCAAAGTTATCTTGGTAATCATGGTAATCTTCAAAAAACCGCTTGTGCTCATACTCAACAAAATCGTGTGGCAAAACATAAACATTGTGATATCATTGAAGTCACTCATACATTATTGTTTAATATACATCTACATCAGTGCTATTGAGGGATGTTGTATTGACTAGATGTTATTTAATTAACTCTATCCCATGTTACACGGATTCTTTTGAATGGACGAATTACCCGTGTCATAGCTTATAATAGCCCCCTCATACTTGGTTTAAGAAGCTTAGCATTATCGTTATTTCATATAAGTTTTGCAGAGGCCATGAAGATCATGATGCATCATGCTGCGTTTGCCTAGAAAGATCTACAAGTATAGTAGGTTTGGCAGTTTTTGTTGATTGTGTTATTGGAGGCAATAATGAGGGAGGTATCAACGTGTTGAAGAAATATTTGTTGCAACACTTCCAGACAAAGCACATTGGTTAGAAACCATATTTTCTTGGGATTACAGTAGCTTGATCTAAATTTGGTATTAGTTTATAACAGAAGAAAGTGTGTGACAGATACATTGTCACTTGTCAGAGGCTGTTTTGTTGGGTACTAGGCATTGGATTCAAATATCAAATTGTTGAAGGATCAGAGAGACATTGAGAACACTAGCAGGTACATGCGTCTTGTTGGGAAACTTATTATTACATGCATAGCTTTAAAACTCCCCCGTGTCATCGTGGATTCCCCCGAGTCGACTCGCTTTCCCTTGGCTGTGTTCCACATTTTGCCACCACGTTCTGCATTTTGCCCCATAGAGTCAATAAAAAATCCTTTGATTCTCCCAAGTTATGACCGCGTCAACCGAGTACTTAGCTGCATCAACCGCATTCTTGGCCGCGTCCACACCGAGTCGACAAGGATTTTTCTTGGCCGCATTTTGACCCGCATCCGTGTTTTTAAACACTGATACACGTCCAAATATTCCTTTTGCAGTATGGATAGTAAGTTTCTGCACTCACTTGGCGTTCCTCGCTAGAAGTTCATCGCATCTTACAACATCTCAAAGGTGCTCCAGGCCTCCAGCTAAAGGCATTATTTTAAGCCCAACAATCACTTGAATATTGAGTTCCTTTGATACTGATTGGGCGGCCTTTTGATAGACAATCTTTTGTCGGATATTGTACCTTTGTTTGAAGGAATTTGGTGACTTGAAGAAGCGAAAATTAGAGTGTTTATTTCCAGCTCCAGAGTAGAGAAAGCATAAAGAGCAATATACTATCTGTGAGTTTATGCCACTGAAGACACTAATTCTTGAGATAGGATTTAAGATTGAGGAACCAATGAAGATACTTTGTTCCAAAGTAGACTGGACATATCAAAGTAGACTGTCTTTTTACTTGGAAAAAAGTTTCGGGTATGCTTATATAATCTCGTCTGTGAAGTCCAAAGAACAACTTGCATACAGATTTACTAAAGCTCTTAGACATGTACTCGTATAGCTAGTAATTTAGTGATCCATGAGAGGACTGAACATATCAAAGTAGACTCACTTTATTTGGAAAAAAGTTTTAGGTAAACATACATATACTCATCAGTGAATTCAAAAGATCAACTTGCATACAATCTTCACTAAAGCTCTTGGTCATGAACAGTTTCGAAAGATTTGTTCCAAGCTTGACATGGGGTGAATATGAGAGAGGTTGTGGCACTATTGAATATTAATTACTTTTTTTCTTAATAAAGGATCAGTAAAGATCTGAGGTTGCTTGCGCAGTTCTCAATATCACTATTTTTCTCCCTTTCTCCTTCATCTTCTTTTTTTCTTCCCTCTTCTCTTTTCCTTCTTTTCTATGAGTGGTACTATTGCAATATTAATTAGCTTTTTTTAACAAAGGACAAGAGAGAAATCGTGAGCTTGCTTGCACAATTCTCAATCTCACAACTTCTCTCACTTTCTCCTTTATGTTTCCTTTTCCCTCTTCCCTTCTTCTTCGCTCATCTTAATTTATTTATTCTCTTAATCCTTAGTACATTATGATTATATATATATATATATATATATATATATATATATATATATATATATATTGTTAAAGTATAAAAGACAAATAACGCCTTTCTCCAACAGCTTAAGCTTTTGGAGAAGTTGGTTAGTTAACATGGTATCAGAGCCAAAGGTCTCGAGTTCAAACCTCCTGGATAGCAAAAATCCACATGCAATGGTCGGCCCAAAGTAGGACCACATGTGCCACGTGTTTGCCAAGTGGGCCACACGTGTGGGAGAGTGTTAAAGTATAAAAGACAAATAACGCCTTTCTGCAACAACTTAAGCTTTTGGAGAAGTTGGTTAGTTAACAACTTAACATATATATGTGGGCCCCCACTGTATTTTAAGCTAGTGTGTAGAGAACTCTTTTATACATATGAGATAAGAGTTCCTACACCTAGTGTAGATAAGTTGTCTACACCCTAGCTTAAAATACAGCGGGGGCCACATTGTTTGGGTGATCCAAAACATTCATTTGATGGGCCCTCGCATAGATAGGGTATGCCCAAAAAATCAGCTCCATAGGATCATCCCAACCCTTCGAACTATGGAGGCAAATGGACAGACTTGTGAAGGTTTATAAACGTCCATTTTTACCTCCACAAATCGTAGGGTTGGGATGATCTTATGGAAGTTATTTTTTGGGCACATCCTGTCTATGCGGGGGCCATCAAATGAATGCTTTGGATCACCCAAACAATGTGGCCTCCACTGTATTTTAAGCCTAGGGTGTAGATAACTTATCTACCACTAGGGTGTAGGAACTCTTTCATATATATATATATATATATATATATATATATATAGAGAGAGAGAGAGAGACCAATTCTATCATAATACAAGACATACTTGTTCCACCATTTCCCATAAGTCATAACTAGTATGCAAATGTATGGATTCACTATTAGAGTAACATGACAATATGACTATTTATATTTGACAACATTATAGAAAAAAAAATGCATTTTAAATAGCACATTAAAAAAAACACCTTCGATGGTACAAGAAAATACTACAAATTTCGAACTAAAATCTATAGCAAAAGTGAAGATTAATAGAGAAGAAGCAATATAAGAGAAGTTATAGCCTCAATAATGGATCTTACATCTGCAAGACAATGTCAAGAAAATTACCTACAAAATACATCTAGTTGAGCATGCAAAAGCTTCGTAGAAAGCATCATTGATTCCCCAACATCCTTTGAAGAGTTATAAAATGTAAGTTCTGGGCCAATAGCCTGAAGAAGAATATGATACTGTTAAACAACAAGAATATGTGATAATAAAAACTCAACAGTAGTAAAAACCATGAAAAAAAAATACACATCACATAGATAGCCATCGTACTAGATGAAAGATACCTTTATTGAACATTTGAGAAATACAAAACACAGCCCGTCGAAGCAAGCCAAGAAAAAAAATCAACCAAAGGAAGCCAAATACAAGTTAGGCATCTTCTGCATACACTCTAACATGACACAAAAATTTACCAATCTATCAACATAAGTGTTTCCTTCTTGTTGAAAATGGGAAAAGAATACTCGTTAGACCTCAGTAAAGAAAAGATCTCTCTAAACAGAAGTCTAGATCTTCAAGGAAGGGGGTTCTCCCTCCTACGCCTTTGGATCATGTTGAGAGTCTCCTTCTACCTGCAGCTTCTTAGCAAGATTCTGAGAGTCTAAATTGATACCATTTCACACAGCCTGAAGTTCAGCCTCCACCGCATCACATTCATCACAAGGACTGGAAAAAGGCGGGATAAAATGAGAATTAAGGTAGGAGAGCCCCCACTCCCTCCCACCAAATGTAGGCCATACAGCTTGAAGTGGCATTGCGATTAAGGAGCTTGCTGTTTCCATCAAAATTTAGTTTACCCAAACCTCAGGGGGGCATGACTTAGAGAAAACTCTGTCCCCCTCTTAATGTTATTTGACGTAAAAAGCGTTAAAGTCTACCCACAATAATGATTTGACTTATGAAAGCTCATCAACACCATGGTACACACTGATCATACCGAAGAAACTCCATATACAAGTGGCTGAGGGACTCTAATGGAAATTCACAAGAGACCATACCAACTCATTCTCATTATTCTCAAGCAATAGATAGTACTTACCACTTACCAATGAGGAAATACACAAACACTCGTCAAATATCCTAAGGGAAAGGCCTCCACATGATACTAAAGCAATAATCATCTGAACCCATGGACCATCAGAATATTCCACAATTGAGGCCCAAGGATGTCGACATGAGCATAAAGGTTAGGAAAAGAGTTGGTCAGAGGTTCACCACCACTTATCCGACCAAAATGTGTCTGCAACTTTTCCAACACATTTGTTCCATGGAATCCTAAACAACAAAATACCCACTACTTTTCTATCAAATCGATCATAACGACTACCTACATTCCACAAAATTGTGCACCACAAATATGAACTAATGAAATGCCCTTCCATCCAGTAAAAAAAATCATGATCCCTAGGGAAAAAATGATATGCTAAGATGGGAATAAGGATATCAAACTCCTACAAGAATAACGGGAAGTTCCAACCAATAAGACTGTTGATGTACGTGTGTGTGTTTTACGATTGAGCGAACGAAATTCTTATAATAATTTTGCTTCTCCCATTAATATAAAAAATCAGAGGTCATTAAACACAACGACTTCATGTCCCTTTTCTCCTCATCTTATTATCCTTTCTTCTCTTTCTCTTTCATCGACCATGAACTTCAACTATAATAAGGAAAATAAAAGGAATAAAGACGCAATTATGCAAACAAAAAGAAAAGGGAAAAATCCAAAATAAGGATACGGATAAACGGTATCCAAGAAATAGCCTGCAACCTTATCCTTATCATAACTTGTTGTCTCAAGCACTCCAATCATTTTTAAGGATCCTGGTTTCAAGGCTTCTTTTCTACATTAAGATGTTCGATGCACTTTTTGCATCATTTTCAGCAAAAATAAAAGGGACGACAAGGGTTTTAAAGTCCCTATTGAAAATAAAAACAAGTTAACTGTGACCGAGACAACAAGGGTCTTGGTGTTGCTGACCTGCTCATGTCTCCGATCACATTCACGAGAAAGTCCTATTGAACATAGAAACAAGTTGACCGTGACCATCATTACGGATAACTGCATTTTTTACAGAAGATGAGGGCGTCCAGCCTTAAATATTTATTCGTAGGTCCAAGTAAATAGTAATGCCTAATTGAGGAGCAGTGAAGAAGCATGGATGAATTATGTAGGCATGGAAGACAAGTCTAGATAAAGTCAACATAATGGATGAAATCAGGCTCTGACTTGTATCTCTAGTTTTCTTTCATGCACCAGCACATTCTTTTGAAAAAAATAAAACAAAAAAGTCCACATGCATATGACATGCTTAATGAGGATGAATAGTGAGATTCGATTTGCATAATATTTAGCATGAATAGGCAAACCAAGCAAAATGGCACCTTTAATCGGTTCATCCAGAGCTATCATTGAAAATGCACAAAATACCAGTATTTCAATTCAGTCTAAGAAGGAAAATTATAAGGTAAACTTGAATTTGTTTACTTGCAAGTGGGATACATTGACTTGTGCGTGTGCCTATTCACCATCATAATTTCTTTTCAGGTACCATACATTAATACATGGAATCAAGTGAGGGGAACACTTTAAGAAACTACATATCTAACTCAATTTCTATTAAACGCATGAGGATATATAATACTGAACCTGCAACTCAATGATGAACTCCGTAGGCCTATCAGCGACACTGCTTGGAGCTGGCACACTCTCTGTCTTTTCCTCTGAATAGTTTTGAAGACCTATATTCCCTCTCTCTAAAAAGACATGATCATCTTCTGAAACTGAATAGCTACTATCAGCTCCAAGCAAAATACAAGAATCCAAATATTCCCCATTCTGCAGTAAGACATTTCCAATTAGAATATAGATGGTATTTAACCAGATTGTCAGAATATTTATCTTCAGGGCCAAGAGAAAATGGTATAACACCATTTATGGGAGAGTATAATACCTTTATCAAAACATTTTTAAATTGCAATCTTTTCCCACTTCCAACATAAATTATAGGCTCGGCGCTAGGACAAGAGAGATTAATTCCCTGCCTATCCTGTAAATATAGGTTGCCGCCTTTCCCATCATAAATGAAATGGTCGAATCTTTCATCATCAGCAATGAGAGGTCTCTGAGGAGAGAGCGAGAATTCCGTAAAGGGCTGAAAATAAATTGGTTCATTAAGAATGGTTGCATCAACTATATGTAGAGGGTGGTCATCCTCATCATTGGACAACATACCACGAACCGTTGGAACAAAGAACTCAGCAATAGCCAGTAAGAAATCAAGTGCAACAAGCAATTGCGGCCTTTGAACACATAAAGAGACAGTAGTTAAAGACTCGCTAAATTTGGCATCAAGAATTAGCATCGTAAGGACTGGCTTCAAATCATGGACTTCTGCAATACTTCTTTCATCAGAATCAAAGACAGGATTATTATTATCATCTGCATAATGAAGCGGAGTATATCCAATACTCTCAGGTTGTCCTATCGCAAGCCTAAATTCTTGCTTGGTTCCCTCACGATCATCAATAACAGATAAACCCTTAAGTGTTGCTAAAAGGAAACCTTCGCCCAATGAATTAGATTTGTATAGAAGCCACACACCACTCACCTGAAATAATAAGATGGTAACATATAAGAACAGCAGACGACCAGTTTGAACAATAGAAAAATAAACCATGTAGCAGTTCTCAATGGTATGATAAAAGCCAATCAGTCAAAAGCATCAAAGCAACCCATTTAATAAGAAATAAACCACAAAGATGGATATCATTGAGATGGAAAAATATATTAATGCCAAATCACAGCCAAAAATTTGATGGTAAAGAATAAGAATAATGATGGGCACCTGCGATGAAGTAATCTGAAGACATTGGCAGCCAAAACATTGTCATTGAATCGATGCTTATGGGATTGTTGATGCGAAAGAATATGAATATTCAACATTGGGTGTATTTTGGGTAGAGGTTAATGTATCAGTTATTGAGAGTTCAGTAAATGGTTCACTTGATCATGGTCACTTCAAAAACCACACAGGTTAAGATAATGCATATAACATCATGGGGTAAATGGTTCACTTGATCATGGTCACTTCAAAAACCACGCAGGTAAAGATAATGCATATAACACCATGGGGTAAGTGATTGTTTAACTCGAAATTTTTGTTAAAAAAAAAAAGGAAAGAGAGTACATTACGCTGTTCCAAAAATGCAAAACAGATACACACAAAGTTAAAATACTTTGATAGAAAAAAAAAGCCCACGACTAAGGGAAAGAAATCCCTAAACTTAAGGAAACAAAAAAAAAACTCTCGCAAAAGAGGAAATAAATCACCCACATTTCAAAAAAAAAAAGTAATTACGTAACACCCCACAAAAGGGGAATTTGTGATCGTGGAATCCTGAATGAGGGTTGAGGTGGCAGTTGCCAACGACTCCAGTAAGAGAAAGTGGATACAATGAAATTGAAGATAAGGGGTGAGTTGGTAATAGCCAACAACTCCAAGGAAGCACTATAAATAGAGGAAAGATCCTTTGGAAAAGGGAATGGATCTTTTGGAGAAAAAAGGACGGAAAGGAAGAGAAGAACCAAAAAGGAAGAAAGAAAAGGAGAGAGAGGTAAACAAAAAGATTTCTGAAACTAACAGATTTCTGAAACAAAAAGATTTATAAAACAAAAAAGATCCCTTTAGAATCTATTCCTAGAGACTCTAAAGGGAGAAGACCTTTCTCCTCCAGGAGAAAGATGATGAAGATAACAATTCCGCAAAAGGAAGACGAAAAAGATCCCTTTAAAATCTCTTCCTGGAAACTCTAAAGGGAGAAGACCCTTCTCCTCCACGAGAAAGATGATAGTTCCCCAAAAGGAAGATGAAGAAGATCCCTTTAGAATCTCTTCCTAGAGACTCTAGAGGGAGAAAGATGATATAGATGACGGTTCCCGAAAAGGAAGATGAAGAAAACCTCTTTAGAGTCTCTTCCAGGAGACATAAAGTGCAGCCTTTCTCTTCCGAGAGAAAGATGATCTCTTTAGAGTCTCTTCCGAGAGACTCAAAGAGTAAAGAAGACCTTTATCCTCCACGATAAAGATTAGATGGCTCAAAGGAGTTTCTCTTCCAAGAGGACCCTTTATAAAAAAAGAGTCCAAGATACAACTCAAGGGAACCTCTTCCAAGAGGGCACTCTTCCAAAAGAATCGAAATATAAATCATCAGAGATTCAAATTCACTGTCTCTTCAAGCCTTAAAAGAAACTCCGCATCCAAGAGGATTTGTTTAGAAGAAAATCAGATTTTTCATGAAGTCCCTATTTGGATGAATAATCAAAAGTGGTATTTTGATAGGGAACCTCTTGATGGAAAATAAGAGGTATTTTCTTTTCTTCAAGAAATGTAATTAACGGCCGATAGAGACGGAAGTGTACGTCCCCACCAAAATTAATAAAACCTCCTCTCGCAAGAGGGAAATTTGATCTCAATGTATTTTATGCGTGTGATTTTCTTTTCATGCATGCGAAATTTGTTGCGAACAAATTTTTTGGTCACTTCAAAAACCGCACAGGTTAAGATAATGCATATAACATCATGGTTGTAACATAAATTATTTTTTTTTGAAAATTATGGTTGTAACATAATTAGCAACAACCATTCAATTATATATATATATATATATATATATATATATATATATATATATATATAATTAGCAACACTTCACTATATCAAGAAAATCTGAAGGTAACGGTTCAGGAATTATAAAAAAATCATTAAGTTACATTGGATTATATAGGGAAAATTAGTAGGAATATTAAATTGATTTAATGTAAGAAATAGAGAAGAAAAAAAGAAGAAGACCGGGAAACAGAGGAGAAGAAGAGGTTTGGGGAGAAAGGGAAAACATGAGTGAGTTATGTCTCAAGATCCCAAGCATTTATTATTTATAATAGACATTAAAAAAGGAAATCCCTTATAAGTAATGGGCTTATCACGTCAATTTATCTCAATATATCTCAACATGTTTCTCTGCCGCATGGTTCCACCGAACAGGAAAATTTATTACGCAACTGTTGAAGTACTTGCAACAAAATAACCCCTCAGTTGAAAGAGGGACGTTTTATAGTGCAACTGCGACTAACAGACAGTAAAACAACAAAAATACATCCTGACACAACTCCGACTAATTGCTTCATAAGAAAATGACACAACTCCATCTGATTTCTTCATAGGAAAAATTACAGATGTGCAATTATAGATGAAATCCAAGATATTATTGGTGGCCCTCATCATAAGGCGTATCATGTTAACAGATCCGCTAATGTCGAAGCCAATAAGTTAGACAAGGATGGAGTAGATAGGGAGAGCATGCAATCGTTTGAATATCTTCCTCCTTGATATTTTCTCTTGTATTCCCTTTCTGTATTGTATTGTATATTTTCTCTGTATCTTGCTTTCGGCTTTTTGGCCCCTTTTAATAGATCATACTTACCTCTTCAAAAAAATTGAAAGATACAGAATTGATTAGGCTATGAGAAATCATTCCATTGTGTATGAGTGATGCCTCTATTTTCATGGTCACATTTCTATCAATCCATTGGATACAACCTCCGTTACCAAAATATAGCACATGTAAAAGACGAGAAAAGTACTCTCGGCAGCCAGGAAAGGAAGAAAAAATACCTGCAAAGTAGCCAAAGCTGCATCTCTTGTTACCCCTGAATGCAGGCACAACTCAACCAAATTTATGGAAACAGATACTTTCATGGTGATCCATGCTTGTCTACCCTCGGCGGCTTCAAATTCAACACCTGATGGCAGAGGATTCAGATGCTCCTTTACATCTTCTAAAGAAGTTTCAAAACCTTTGTCCAATGGAGGAACAGTATGTGGGGTCTCAGAGATATTAGATAATGCACATTCTGTAATTATCTGGTACTCTCTGTTAGATAAAGCTGCCTTGAGCTGTTCTATCTGGTACACAAATCAGACACAGAACTTCAAATGAAAATGTAATCTTGGAGACATCATCAATAAAATCTAACAAATACAGTTTGTTGAGAGAGTGAGAGAGTGCGAGAGAGAACTAGAGTTCTCTTCCTTTCTTCATTCTTTTTTTTTTTTTTTTTTTTTTGTGTTATTGTTGGATCAGAAAACCCTAGGCTCTGATACCATGTTATTGTGGATAAGGAAGAAGAAGAAGAGTGAGGGAGAAGATGGAGTCTCCACTAAGGAGCTCCCATGTAATATGATATATATAGGTGCCCAACTTAGGGTTATATATACAAAGACAATAATACCCTTCAACAAGACTATAATACCCTTCAACACTAACAAACCTTTGGAACTGCACCATAGTAATAAAAAAATGAAAGGAAAAAAATACTACATTACCTTAATAGAAGCCTCTGTTGCTGGAATTTGATGCAGCAGATCCCGAAGTGAACGACGAATAACTACAGAAATTCCTTTGACATCCTGTATTATACTTTCACCACATCCATTTCCAGTACTAACTCTCAAATTGATGTCTTTAACCTGCACAACTCACTGAAGATAAGATTGCAGAAATGCACAGATATTTGGTGTAGGAAGAGACATCAATTCACATCAAGGATATCTAGTTGAATAAAACTGTAATAGGTGAAACTTTGCCAGAACTGTTGAAAATGGTGAACTTTAAATGTATGGTAACCTTCCGAAATAGTGAGGTCTAGTCGAAGAAGCTTAAAAGGTTATCTCACATAGGATAAGGTGTTCAACTGAACATTATGTATTGTTAATATAGTTATATGCAATGTATCTGAAGTTCCAAACAATTGATATAGGCCCTGAAATCTTGCAAACTAACACGTTAATCTTGAAAGAGACAGAAGAGAAACCACACTTACTTAGCCTCATGCATCTTAATGAATGTTTCCTTTAGCGATCAGGATTTTGACTCACATTACTCCTAACAGCTTTAGATTTTCCATATGCTAGCTAGTTATTTACAGAAAAATTATGAAAGCTGAGGAACATGAAAGATCGAATTGAGCTATTTTTTTGGACGTCAACAATGTGTCTACAAATCTTGATGTATGGTATCTGCACTACCAAAATGAAATAAACTCCACTTCAATGGCAGCAAGTAAAACAAAATCCCTTTCCCGTCAACTATTTGGAAGGAAATGAATAAGAGTTTTCTACGGCCTTTTCAAATATTAGTACTATAATTGGCAAAATTATAATTGAAGTCCTTGAAAGAGCTACTCTGGTCGATTGTTTTAACTTTCAAGAGAGTAGCTCTTGCTTATCTAGCATCGAATTAGGCTCTTTTTGTGTGTGTGTGTGTGTGTGTTGGGGTGGGGGGGGGGGGGGGGGGGGGGGGTGTGTGAGTGCGTGGGGGTGGGGTGGGGGGAGGGGTAACTTTTAACGATGTGTCTAGAAATCTTGATGGTTGGCATCTGCACTGCACCACCAAATGACATAAACTCTACTTCAACTCAATTCAACTCAACTAAGCCTTTGTCCCAAACTAGTTGGGGTCGGTACGTAAACTCCACTTCAATGGAAGCAAATAAAACATTAAATCTTTATATCTCAGTTTAGGTGTATCGTCTTAAGGTATTGTAGTGGATTTCGATGGTAATATGGTTTTGTCATATACAGTCCCAATTGGCAACTTCGCTAATGAAACAAAAATTTGCATGTTTGGACAGGATTGAAGATTATGGCTGTCATGGGTGTTGCGAAAGTGTGGATTGAAGAGGAGGTTCCTTAATTGTAGTCAAGTTGCTGATGGGGAAATCCCTCGATCCCCCTCCCCTCCCAAAATAAATGTATTATTCTTGACTTCTTGGGGAGATGGGACATATGGTGTAATCATTTACTGATTATCTACGTCCCTTGTAGTGAGAGGGCCAAATGGCAATAGGGCATTATATTCCTGCTTCGTAACATTTTGGGATTTTTCCTTTTCCTTCTTTTTTTTATTCCTCCTTTCATCATGGGTCCTTTCTATTGGTCGTGATACTCTTGTTGATTCTTATGCACCTCTTCAAAATACTTTTTTTTTTTGGGTGAGCATTCAGAACCATGGTTTCAAATTTCAGTTTCGGAATGCATTTCGGTCCACACCGAAACCGAAATTTCCGCCAAAATTTTGGCCAAAATCCAACGAAATCAAATAAAAGATATTTTATCTCGTATAGAATTTCGGCCAAAATTTCTGTAATTTCCACCGAAATTTCATGAAAGTATTGATTAATTAACAAAAGAGTGCTGCAACGGAGATAAGGATAAAATCATAAAATAAGGATAAAACCTTAGACCCCGTTACCAATTAGTTAACTTTTTCATATTTAATGTAAATATAAAAGAAGGATATAATCTTTCCTGAAATTCACGCCTAATTTCTCTCAACGAACTCCACTCATAGAAAAGAGAAGAACAATGAGATTCTTTTAAGATATTTCTAAAAGACGACCAAAAATAAAAAGAAAAACCAGTGGTGAAGAATACTACCTGAATTTTGGCCATGATTCTGTACCGAAATGTTTCAATGAATTTATAATATTCGGCTGAAATTTTGTACCGAAACCGAAATTTAAAACCTTCGTATGCGTTAAAATATAAAAGATAAATAATGTCTTTCTTCAACAGCTTAAGCTTTTGGGGAAGTTGGTTAGTTAACAGTATGTATGGGTGAGAAGAGTAGAGCTGGATGGGTAGGATCTGTGTGGAAAACTGATGGGGAAATGGGGTTATGTAGAAAGTGAAAAGGTGAAGGTTCAAAGGGTGATATTAGAGGAAAATATGCTATAGAAATTAGTGGAAAAATGGATCAGTACCTGGAATGGCGTGTTGGGTCATTCGCTACAGGTAGTGTCCTAGACGGAAGAGAGCACAGCGAAGAGAGGGAAAGAAGAGCTGTTCATAGCGAAGATAAAGAGAGAAAAGAATAAGAAGGAATCAAGAAAAAGGAAAGAATCAAGACTAAGAAAGAAATCAAGAACAAGAACAAAATCAAGATTAAGAAAGAAGAAAGATAGGGGTGAAAGGGAACAACCCATCCATACGAGTGAGAGAGAGGAATAGAAGGTGGCGGGTAATGAACCCAACCGTGGGGGGTGTGCTTTCTTAATCTTAAAATCTCCATGGAGGAATGCTTTCTTGACATGCAAGTGATAAAGAGACACCTCATCTTGGTTGTTATAAAAATGATGACCCTCACGAAGTTCCAACTTTAATACCGGTGCCAATGCCTCTAGTTAACCCTTTCCATACATTGGAGCATATCACTTGGTACTTTGGTAGCCAAGAGCTTTATACCTTTCAACCTCCCTATTGGGCTTGTATTTATGATGATGATGCATCTGCAATCTACAGATGGCTTTTCTTTTAATTACCAAATCCCAAGTAAGATAGTTCTCTAAGGCTTGCACCTCATCTTCCATAGCTTTCCTCCAAGTGGTCGCTTAGCATCACTATGAGAAGAATTAGCAGCAAAAAAAAAACTCTCTAGGAGGCAGATAAACAATCATATTGTGCAAGTTCTCTTCACTTTTCTAGAATTAGTGGGCAAGTCAAGATCAACAGAGGAAGGACACGGAAATGTATAAGCCAAAAAAGATGTACCTAGGATAGAATCATAATGCAATGGATCATGAAAGATGAAACCACCAATGCACATCCCCTTTCATCATTTTCTTTTCGTAAGTGATGATTCATGTAATCTTGCTTTGCTGACTCTCTTGAGATGGAAATGGAAAATGACTAGTCAATGATAAGAATAGGAAGTACTATAATGTCGTCTCGTCTGTACCGTTTTCCAATGTTGGGGCCAATTCAGTATATCATTTTTGAAACCAAGAATGCCCACAATTGTACAAGTTGATGGAAAGAAAGGAAAACTTATCTCTAGGTGGACTCAAGTTTTGAAGAAAACACCAGGGTTGCAAGAGCGAGAATCGAAAGCGGGAATCGAAGGCTCCCGGAATGGTCGGAAGCGGGAATCGTGAAGTCGTAGGAGAGTTGCAGGAGTCACCGGAGAATCACCGAGAATCGTTGGGGAGTTGGGAATTGCCAAGGAATCTCCAGAGAATCGCCAGAAAATCGTGTTTCACATAACATTAAACTGTGGTTCCCAAAAGTGGGAATCACGTTTCTGGGGAATCATAAACCGCGATTCCCAAAAGTGAGAATCGGGTTTCCGGCGAATCCAAACCGGGATTCCCAATTTTTGGGGATTCGAGAAGATTCCCGTTTCGGATTCGCGGACCGGGGAATCACGGTTCCCCACTCCCAGGTAAGAATCCTGCTTCCTTGGAAAACACACATCTAAATACATGAAAAGGAAGGGTGGATGGGAAATGAACAAACCCCAAACATTCAATAGGACACTTATTATTCAACATTACAGGTGGTAAACGATTTACTGAATAACATACAGCCTATGGAATCACACCAAAACCATTTAGTACCTACGTTTCCGTGAGGACAGCTCAAGCAACTTCCAGCAAAGGTTTTAAATTTCGGTTTCGGTCGGCATGGAAACGGAAACATGTCGATTTCGGTGGAAATCTTGTAAAATCACGGAAACATATGAAAACATATGCAAATGATGAAATTTTTTAATCTTCTAAAAAAACATATACAAATGATGAAATTTTAAGATGAAACTTTGGGAAATACTAGAAAAGGCACAAGTATATGGATAGAAACAATCACATAAACAACAAAACAATCCATAATGGCTTAATCACATCGAACACCTAGTAGCATGTGTTGTCGCGCATGTCTAGAACAGTAAAATCAAAAGAAGTACAATGTAATGAAATATAAGAAATGACAATGACCAGTCTCCTCCTTAAGAACCCAAGCTCTATGTCAATACCACATAGTTACTAGGTATTATTGGCCCCATGCCAACATGAAATCCTATGCATAAATATGTTTACTTTGTTGTGAAGTTCAATGGTGTTGCCTACCAAATACACAGTTTTAAAACTCCCTGTGTCCGCATCGACTCCCCGAGTCAACTCCCTTTTAACTTGGCCACGTTCTGCATTCCGCGTTTTGCACTACAGAGTCAATAAAAACTCCTTTGATTCTCCCGAATTATGAGCACGTCAACCAAGTACTCAGCCGCGTCAACCGAGTACTCGACCACATCGTGCCGAGTCGACTAGGATTTTCTTTAGTCGCATTCCGTGTCGCATCTGCGTATTTAAACACTACAAATATAATTCTCTACATCAATGAATGAGATGAAATGAAACGCAAATAATATCTTTCCATTTTTTGGCGTCCTTACCATTTCGGTTGAATTTCGGGATTTTCGGCTGAATTTGAGAAATTTCATAAAAATTTTGGGGAAATAATTACGTGAAAGGAAATCATGTAGATTTCAGTTTGGTGGGGATGGTAATGGAAACATTTCAGTCATTTTGGTGAGATTTCAAGGAAATTTAAGACCATCATTGTGAGTCCAAAACTTTAATTTTGAGTCCAATAATCAGTTTTGAACTCGCAATTGGTTCTCAAAACCCAAAACAAACAGGGCCTCATCATATATGAGGAACCTATCAACCCTTTTGCATATCTGAGGCGACGACGACAAGCCTCATGGTTTCCTTCTTGCGAGCAGTGACGATTCTCCATTTTCAGTGACTGAAGACAACGGAGACAGGAACAATGGGGAAGAAGAAAAGTACAATTACCATTTTTTTTAAAAAGAGAGAAGAGCACGATTGGGCTCAGAAATCCTAGATCCTCATGAAAGGGCCTTTATCTGGCACCAAATGCATCCAAAACAATACCAACTAGGTTTTCTCCTCGCTTGGTTATACACAAGGTTTAAAATTTCGGTTCCGGTTTCAGTCACCACATAAATAGAAATGTTTCAGTCTCCAGACAAAATTCTGGCGACACGGGCGGAATTCCCCATTTTTTGTTTTTTTTTCATTTCTTCTTGCCTCTTCTAGTTCTTTTCTCTTCTTTCCTCGTCTTAGTATTTACATGCAAAGTCATTTACTTAAGATTTACATGTAATTAAGAGAATATTCCCATTTGGATCTATTAAAAATAGTTTCAAGACCCAAATCTAAAAGGATAAAAAGTCAACTTTCCTGTTCTAGTACAAATTTTGAAACTCAACTCGATAAAGCCTTTGTCCCAAACTAGTTGGGGTCGGCTAAATGAATCCTTTAGAAAAATTTCATGAAGAAGGTGAAAGGAATCTACCCGGCTCTAATCCTGGATCTAGTTGGGTTCTTCTACGTGGATCATTTTCTTTCATTCTATCCTATCCAAGGTCATGTTCTCTGTTATGTTCCTAGCTCTCAAGTTTTTCCTCACTATTTCTACCCAAGTTGTTTTCGGTCTGCCCCTATCTTTTTTTACTCCATCAATTTGGCACGAGTCGCCTCTTCTCACCGGAGCATCCAAAGGCCTACATTGGATATGTCCAACCCATCTTAAGCGGTGCTCTCTCATCTTCTCCTCAATTGGTGCCACCCCCACCTTTTTACGAATGTCTTCATTTTTAATTCTATCTAACCTTGTATGGCCGCACATCCATCTAAGCATTCGCATCTCCGCTACACTCATCTTATGCACATGCTGCTTCTTGGTGGCCCAACATTCTGAACCGTACAGCATGGCTGGCCTCACAGCTGTGTTATAAAACTTTCCCTTCAACTTGGTAGGGATTTTACGGTCGCACAAAACTCCTAAGGCAAGCTTCCACTTCAACCAACCTACTTTTATTCTATGATTAACATCCTCTTCAATCTCTCCTTCCTTATGTAGAATTGAACCAAGATAGCGAAAGATATCCCTCTTAGGTACCTCCTGTCCAGTCATATTTACTACATCCTCGTCCCGCCTCCTTACATTACTAAAGTTGCACTCCATATATTCTGTCTTAGTCCTACTCAGTCTAAAACCTTTGGATTCCAAAGTAGTTCGCCATAACTCTAACTTAGCATTTACTCCTGCTTTGGTTTCGTCGATTAATACTATGTCATTGGCAAATAACATACACCACGGCACCTCATTCTATATACCTCCGAAAGCTCATCAATAACTAGCGTAAAAAGATAAGGGCTTAGAGCTGATTCTTGGTGCAGTCCTATTGTAATTGGAAACTCACTAGACGTGTCATCCGTGGTTCTGACACTAGTTACTGCTCCATCGTACATATCCTTAATCACATCAACATATTTAGTCAGCACTTTTTTCCTTTCAAGGACCCACCACATAACACTCCTGGAACCCTATCATACGTTTTCTCCAAATCAATGAAAACCATTTGAAGGTCCTTTTTATTTTCTCTAAATCTCTCCATTAACCGCCTAATCAAGAAGATGGCTTCCATAGTCGATCGTTAAGGCATGAAGCCAAACTGATTTTCTAACACCTTAGTCTCTTTTCTTGGTCTATGCTCAATTACCCTCTCCCAAAGCTTCATGGCGTGACTCTAGTACAAATTTTGAAAAAAACTCTTGTTTTTTTTGTTACAAATTTTGAAAAAAAAAAACAGGTCGGCTCAAAATCCTAACTTCCAAACGATAGGGTATTTTTCCAATTTTAAAAATTGATTACTTCTATCATGTCCAGACATTATTAAATCCCAAAAGTCCAGTAAAAAATCTCATAATTTGGTCTCTAAAATTATTTTTATCTTGTCAGGCACTGGTCAACGTAGCCATTTCAGCTGATAGTGATTCTCCTTTAAGTAAATGCTGGATCTTTTACATATTTGGTTCATTTATTTGTTTCTTATATTCTTTTAACAATTTCTGATTTTCTTGGATTTTTTCATATTTTTAACTATTAAAAGAAAATTTCAATCGTCGTAGCGGAACGAAAGTTTCAAATGAAACGGACAAAACACATAAACATTTCGTTCCGATTGCCAAAACAAAACGCCGAACAAAACAGAATTTATAACTAAGGTTTGGAGTGAAAACGAGACCTCTTTCGAGGAATGAGATCTTGAGAAGCATGCGTTGTCCAATATTTCTTTCCGTATGGAAAGGAAATCGGCATCCGACCTTTTGAGAGAGAAAAATTATCGTTGATTTGGAAGAAGTTTGCTTTCAAAATGAAGTCTTTAATGGATATACAAAGTACAAACATGGAAAAGAGTTTCCTTTCCATCTCCTTCCACCCCTTTCTTGCAAACCAAGCATCCCCTAGAGGAAGAAAGATAGAAAAAATATAGAGAGAAAGGGAGAGAAACCCTATGCATGAGAATGCAACCAAAGATGGGGGAAAATATTTAATGTAAATTACCATCTAATATATATATATATATATATATATAATGCAAATTTTGCAAGAAAATTTTGTTGGGACCATAACAAAAAGAAAACACCATCTTAAAAATATGTTTTTAGTAATCAAAATGAGGTTAGAAAGGTTGTATATATTTATGTATATTTGTTATATTTTGTTTTTATTTCTAAATTTATTTAATTTATCCACTACCTCGAACTTCTTAATAATACAAATTTTTTGAACATTTTCCTCTCCAAATTAGTACCGTGTCCGAACTTCGTAACTTACGGTTAGGCAGTTGACAACTATGGGAGTGTTTTATCGAGATCTTCAAGATTGCACATACAAGGTGCTTCTCATGCCAGTTGAAGCAAATTTGATAGCTCACCATTAAGCTAATAGATTTGTTGTAATGGATGGTTCTAGAGATTGGGATTTTTAGTATGAATCTTTGTGCTACTGTCCTTTTCTAATAAATTTTGCTTTCATAATGAAGATTTTTACCAATGATCCCCAAAAAGAAACAATGAAAAACACAAAATACATTTAAAATTAAAGTTGCAGATTATTATGACCAGCATCATGCATTTATAAAACAAGATGGAAGCTATATTTTCATCAGAATTAATTGTTTATCCATTAAAATGTGCAAGTAGATGGATCCAGCTCAAAAAGTAGGAAAGCATACCTGGAGGTTTAGTATTTCCATGTGCACAGCACCCATTTCATCTTTGTCACCACGTAGCCATTGAAATGTATTTTGCACAGTTATATGAAGCACATCAAGCTCCAAGTAACTGAAGCAGAGAGGCAAACATAATGTAATAAAAGTGTTTAATTATCAATATGCCAAAAAATAATATTATCCTACATAGCAGACAGAAGATCAATTTTATAAAATGTCTAAAAACAATACTACTCCTGCATAGCCTACAGAAGACCAACTTTATAAACAGTTCTATACATGCACTTGAAAACTTACTCGAGGCTGTCAGTTCTGCGGGGCATCACTATTATAGGATTTCTAAGTGAAAGATCCAACTTTAGAGCAGGTGACCCTTCAATTTCAGAGGTAGTAAACCACTTCTCCAAGTTGGTTACCTGGTCTTTTATTTTTACAACCTTCTTTGCATTGCTAGGAACAAGGCCCATAAAGTAACTAGCAACCTACAAAATTACATTTGACAGTGCGTTGAGAATCTGAATAAGACTGGAAGAGGGATTAAAATGGATCATTAAGTAGGTACCTCCTGCACAAAGCGGTTCAAGTATACAATCCGTACTTCTGAGAGCTGCCCAAAAAGGCTAAAATCATACCCTCTGTAATCCTCATCATCAGCACTGAAAGAACTGAAATCAAGCTGCATAATTATGAGCAATACCCTGTTAATCTCATGTCTCAGAAAATATCATGTTAACCATATGTATAGTACAACGAAGAGGAAAGTCGTCCGTTAAAAAATAATAGAAAGAATGCTTCCAAATGAGTAGAAATCAAAATCAGAAAAGTAATAATAAAAAATAAATAAATAAATATAAAGGGAGATGATTTTTTCAACCCCACCAACCCCCCCCCCCCCCCCCTCCCCCCCTCTTTGCGTATAGGATGGATACAACCCCCTTGTAACGTGTTTTGACGTCAAAAAGCATTAAAGTCTGCCCACAATTCACGTAAAAGAGGGGGTGTAGCAACCTACAGGGGGGGGTGAAAATCATCTCCCTAAATAAATAGGTCAAGAAACAAATAAAATAGGAGCATAATGAATTTTGAAGAAATGATATTTGAGCGACAGAACATAATGAATTTTGAAGAAATGATATTTTTGTGATAGGGGTCACGTTAGTGGCTGAAATAGAAGTAAAGCATCAAGTACAATTGGAAACAAAGTTTGCAATGCTTTATTGCTTCATGACAATGAAACGGACATTAAAATCCAGATACCATATATATTATATAAAATTTAAATAAAAATATAATATCCCCTTAATTGAAAATCTGTTGAAGATTTTTGACAATGGAATTAGCAAAAGAAAACAAACAGATCCAACAGTAAGGTTTCTCACTTTGATGTTTTAACATAGTAAATTATTATTGAACAAATAACTATATTGTGAAGGTATAGGTAAAGACAAGGTTGTAGTTCAGCAAGTAGATTTGTTATATACCTCGACAAATGAACTGCCCCCAGGATTCCTCATATCGCAAACCCAGAAATACGAATGGCTGCTAGGAAGACTGTCATCACTTATTTTCAAATTTCCTAAAGAAGCTTTGATACCAAAGGAAGAAGGGAACACCTTTGAGAAAACCAGAAAAATCAAATAAGGAGTATAACAGACAGTCTAAGAAAGCCAAAGGAATTCATTAGACCAGAACAGGGCTACAGACAACCTTGATATCAGTGAGCAAATTATTTTGTGACAAAGTAGCAAGCTGGGTCCCATTTTCATTCATCAACAAAATCTGTGCACGTGCCATATTCAATGATAAAAAAAAGATGACTCTTGATTTCCCTTTCCCAAGCAGCCCTTTAACAACAGGTTCTTGAACAGTAGCTGAATTTGCATCATCGAACAAATCAATCCTTGAGATATCTTGTTCTATCATGGATGATGAAGCAATGTCTTTGGAAGCATCGGAGGTCCCTTCCTCAATGGTAATAGCATTCACAAATTTCAGAATTGCAAGAATTGTTGGTCTATAGCAGAAAAAGGACAAGGTAGCAAGGGTTACTGTCACCTGCACAGTGCCATCGGAACAAAATTATCACTAATTAGTCCATGGCATGATGAAATAGGAGAATTTATATGGTGGACGGCCATGCATGCATGTGCAGCCCAAAAAAAAAAGGGTGGGGCCCACATAATTTGGGCAATCCAACCCGTTCATTTGTCAGGACATGACGTAGATAGGGTCTGCCCAAAAAATCTTCTCCATAGGATGATCCTAACCCTATGGAGAAGATTTTCTGGGCACACCCTTTCGACCTCATGGCACAACAAATGAATGGTTTGGATCACCCAAATAATGCGGGCCCCATTGTTTTTAAGGGCTGCAAGTGCATGCACGACCGTCCACCGTATAATTTCTCAATGAAATAGTGGCCAAGCAGTAAATAAAGAGAGCAAAGACCACTCACTTGCTTATCTATGTCATTATATAAAGGAGAATTCTGGTCGTAAATAACTATCTGGGCTTTCACAAAACTACCCAGCGTATCTTTTTCTCTCAAGTCCTCACTCCCAGCTCGAAGTTCAGCATCAGGAAGTAGACCAACAATACGACTAAATCCAGGAGGCTTTATAGAAGACTTGTCAGATGAAAGGGAGCCTTGGGAACTGAAGTGCTTGGAACCACTTCCTGGGAGTTGCACAGGATATTCAACTGAATCAATTAGATTATCTGATGCTTCAAAAAATTTATCATCGCCGTCAATTTGAGTCAGATCACTGGTGCTACAGCTCCGGTCGCTATTACTAGCTAGAGATGATGATGCATTCGATGTGGCCAAATCAGTGCTCTCAATGAAGGATCTTGCAAGATATCGAGGCATAGCCATTTCCGCATAGCCAAACAAATCTTCAATTTCCAGTGATTTCAAAACAGTGCCAATGAACATGTCATTTGCTCTTATTGAAAGCTCAACCTGTTTTTTTTTTAAGAAATGAATTCCCCGGACAAAATAAGAGAGCAAAACATCACAAAAACTAAAACGTAGCCCAAAAACAATTACCTGACCACCTATTGCACGGAACTCAAGTAAGGGACTTTCATTTGCAACCAGCATCTTTCTAAAACTTTGGTTACTCTGGAAAAACAATACAGATACTCATTAGTAGCCTAGTAGGTTACTGCCATAGAAGCATAATAATAAGGGATATGCTAGGGACCATCGCAGAAGGCATTTCACGAATGGTTCCTTGCATGAGAGAGGAGCCACATAGGCTCACTTTTCAACAGATTTTGTCTTTATTCATGATGTGGCTGCTCTCATGCAACGGACCATCTAAGAAATGCCTTCTGTGATGGTCCCTAGCAAATCCCTAATAATAAACATGCAAAAGAAAACCAAAACGCAATTCAAAGCTTACCTGATGACTACAGCTGAAACAGATCCTTAGTTCGTCAAGAACGCCAGTGATGAACACTTTCTCTAACACACTGTTTTTGTCTAAAAATTCAGTTTTTGTATCTTCAAGCTCAGAAGACATTTCAGATAGACTGGTGATAGCAGCCGAACCCTGCATAGAGACACTGTTAGGTCCATATCCTTGGGTGGAAAATTGTGCTTTATATATTAAAGAGAGAAATAATAGTGATGTAAACCAGTATGCTATCAAATCCTCACTTATAAGTAAGCAGCACCAATAGATTGAAGGATACCAGATATTCCATATTTTGCATAGTTCGGGCATTGAATATAGGCAGAAAAAGAATAATATGAACTGATAAATTACATTGAAATTTTTTAAAAATAACTCTTTTGGACAGGTCACTCTTTTCCTTGCAAAGAATTCAAGAACTATTCACCATAGGTTGGCATCTCAATTAATCATTCATTAGGGTTACATTGTTTCCGGAATCAGTCCCTTGTTGAACAAAGCTTACCAGGAGCAATTAAATCTCAGAAGCATTTGAAGGAAAAAAAGGTTTATGTAGCATGTTAACTCAATCCTATGAAGGTTTGTGTGGCATGTCATTCATATATAAGCCACATATTAGAGTTACGAGTTAAAAAGGTTGTGAGTTTTCTTGGCCAAGAGGAAAGGAGAGTTTTGTGTAACCCTGCCGAAATAATGAAACTCTTCTCCCGTGGACATAGGCACCCTACCGAACCACGTAAATCTTGTGTTCATACTGTGTGTTTGTGTTTCTTGCATTTTGTGTTTCTTACATCTCCTAGTGATTTTTGTTGCACAACGTATTTGATCCTATTTTTTAGAGATTCGAGATCTCTCAGTTTTCTACCGAGTATGTGGTGCTCATTAGTCAGGTTCAAAGTTACATCAACAATTAAAAATATGGGTTACTGCTGAACTGCGTACTAGTTGATTCAATGGAATTTGCTCAAAAATGCAGAGTTTTTCGACTTTATACGGATTTCATTCACCAACTGCCACAGCCACTCCATCTTCCAATTACTTCATGGCCTGTGGAGACTTGGGATATAAGCGTGATCCAATCAAATCACCCTCCATCTTTTGTACATAACAAATACATCCAAGTCTATTCTAAGTGGGCGGATGTAGTTCTCCTATAAGTCGTAAAACTGACTAACATGACAGACTTCATCCACACAAACATCATTTATAGTTTCGGTATCCCACAAAGAATCATCTAAGACAATGGGACACCCTTCAAAACTCGACTCGTGGATTGATTCTGAGATAAGTTTCAGAATAAAACACTTACAATTTTCAGCATATTATACTCGTGCTAATGGTCGCTCAGAAGCCAATAACAAGATGCTTTTTAAATTACTTAAGAAGATCGCCTCAAAGAACAAAAGGAATTGGCACAAAAGGCTCCAAGAAGCACTTCCTCTGGATGTACAATTGTCATCACTAAGAGTAGCAATTGAAATTCCATTACTGAGGAAGAAAATGCCAAATTGAGACTACAAGAGTTCAAAGCGCAACGGTTAGAAGCGTAACAAATGTGCATGACTACATCATTCAACAAGAGAATCAAGAGACGTCCATTCAAAAAAGGTGATTTGTTTGTTACAAACAAAAGACCAATCATAAGCTCACGGCAATCTCATGGGAAGTTCAACGAAAAAATGGGAAGGATCATACTTGGTCAAAAGAGTTTTCACAAATTGTTCTTATCAATTACTTTGCATTGAAGCCAATTGCCTCCTCCCTCTAACCAATGGCCGTTTCATGAAGTTATATTATGCTTGAATGTCTCAAACTCCTAAATGCAAGAGTACAAATTGCATGGTTATTGTAAAGTATTAAAGCAATTTAATATCATACTAGGGAGACAACCCGTGCAATGCACGGGACAACAACGAAAAAAAGTAAACGACATCATGTATAGGTGATATGATAAATAAGGTATAAATAAACATGCCTAGAATCTTAATTTGTATATAGAACATGCCGTCTCTGTGAAAAATTATAGTGAAACATGAAATGAAGGTGTGCAAAACCCATAAAAAGTTGAACTTGAATTTTACTCATTCCTACAGATATTACCTGCTGCTATAGAAGCCCGAGAAAGAAAGTTCATGGAATAGTGAGAGCTAAAAACAATACATGACAGAGAAGACTGACGCCTGTTCCCTCTATCTTTTCAAAAGACCAACTTAACAACAAATTAGATTTTGAGATTTGAATTTATGGTTAAAACTTAAAACTACAACTTCCTACAATCGTTCTATTGATGAAGTCAGTTGTAGGGTAATCCGTAATCATATGCAGCCTAACATCATCACATCCAATGAGCCACTGCAATTCACATTAAATTATTTTGCTCTTATTTCTCATAAAATGTGATTAATTTGGTATCATGTGATTTTTCCTGCAATAATTTCCCTTGTTCAGAACATGTTACTTTGATTGCGTTTAAGACTGACGTGGGAAATCATATTAGATTTTAATACTGTATCAAGTAATTGTTCTTGCCATGTCCTGTCTAAACATTATAGATAGATGTATACCTATTAAATGTTTATTTATTTAGCAACTGGAATGCATGATATCTCTGTTGTAATGGGAAAGACAAATTCTAACAACATATTTATGATATACATGATCCAACTAATATCTTAAAAAATGAAAGTGGGATCTAGGTAATTCTTAGTAAGAAATTTAGGAGAATGGGATATCAAAATGCATGGTATCTCTGCCTTTGTTACCATTTTCGGTTTCCCAATTTCCGCTCACTGGCATTTTTTTTGTCTGAATAAGCAAGTGTATATTAACATAAGGTTAAAAAACCAAAAGAAGAGAGAACAAAACCAGGGGTAGGAAAAAAGAGAGCTGACCCTGAGAAAGGAAAAGAATTTTGCCTGAAACCAAGGCTAGATGGAGTGGAAGTGCAGAAATTTAGAATAAACCAAGGCTAGATGAAATCGAAGTGCAGAAATTTAGAAGCATATTCTTCCAAGATGTTGGCAAGAGAGAGAGAGAGAGAGAGAGAGAGAGAGTGAGAGAGATTGATGAGATCCCTTTCTTCACGAACCAATCGGGGGAGTTTCCAAAACCAAAGTATTTTGGAGTATTTTATCCCATTGGAACTGGCCGAGTAGTGCAGAAGAGGGGGGAAGTTGTTTCCAAAGACTTGGAATGGGAGGGAAGAGTTGCTTTCAGTGACAAATTCCAGACAATCCTGAATAAATAAAATCTCAAAATCTTTGCAATTTAAAAAGATCGCCGATAACTAAATGAGGGAGGGAGGGAGATTCAATAGCAATAAAAAAATTTGGTCCACGAGAGTTAACGTTTTTATGGCTTTAATTAACCTTGGCCACCCTAAACATTTGGAAAGAGGAGAGATTTATGCTACGTTTGGTTGCCGGAATTTTTTTGATTCTTGGGACTTTTGTGGAATTTCCGTAGGAAACCCACGTTTGGTTGGTGGGACAAAAACAATCCCAGGAACCAAAATAACCCCGCACGAAACCCCCGGAAGGAAAAGAAAATACTCCCAGGAACCAAAAATAAGCTTGCAAAAGATTTTTTTTCTTCTCAACAGTTCGACCAACCAAACATAGCATTTTTTTTTTCCCACCATAGTCCGGTCAACCAACATGGGATTTTTATTTTACTGGGATACTTCCAGGGAGTTTTTTTCCCACCAATCTCCCAGGAAGCTTTTTGTTCCACAAAAATCCCAAGAACCAAAAAAATTCCGGCAACCAAACGGAGCATAGGGAATAGCAATAAAAAAAATAGATCAAGGAGAGTTTACGATTTTTAAGGCTTTAATTAACCTTGGCCACCCTAAACATTTGGAAAGAGGAGAGATTTAGGCAAGGGGAGGGGGGAGGGGGGTATTGTTTGGCATATAATTGTTTTTTTCTAGTTTTTTAATCCAAAATTGGGTGGTAACTAGTAACAACAAAGAAAGAGGAAGCCGAATCTTTAAGAAATTATTTCGGGATTTAATGCCGAATTTTTAGAGAAAGTGCTTTGCTTAAAAAAGAATAGTAATCTAAAGTGATTTCGCATGCCACCTAGGATTGAATGTTAGATGGGGAGGCTGTCCACGTCAGCATGAATAGTTAAACCCCATCTAGCCATATTATAATAGATGCTTGTATATAAGAGAAGATTCCTTTCCAATATAAATGTAAAGAATATATATACTCGTCTATTGCCAAAAACGAAATGTATAAATAAAATTGTGCAGCCCCCCACCCTTTTATCTCAGCAAATTCTCTCAATTGATTGAGAACAGAATTTTAAGCCCTAAATTTCCCTCCCAGCAAATGCCAGGCCTTCCAACAGAAGACCCCTTCATCAGCAAAACCTAAGTGGTTTCTTCAGCTCCCTCCTCTCCGCCAATTCATCCCAATGAAAAGACAACGATATCTTCAAAACCCTAGCTCTTGGAACTTGCTTCTTGCTCTTATGTGGTGGGCCCGACCTAGGGTTCCGCTCTGATTATGGTGCCATGTTGTTGTTGCCGATCCAATCTAGCGGGAATTTGTCTATGGTGTCATGCTGTCATGTTTTTTTTTTTTTGAATGGTAAGAGATTATATTAAGATAGAATAAAAAGGGGAACCCCCGCGACCGAGATGGTCGATACAAGAGGAATCGTATTGTGTTAAAGGATGTAATTCATTTTGGTATTTCCGATTTTGTTTTTGGTAACTGTATTCCAGTAGCATCTTGTCCCTCACTCTCTCCCTCCCCTTGATTAGATTTATATTGTGATATCAAACGAATTTTATGCAAATTTACTACTTTGAGAGGATTTCAGGCATATTACTTCCATCATCCATTATATTGAATAAAAGAATGATTCGGTCTCATGTTTAAGAAAACAGCAAGGTACAGATAAATTATTTGTTAAAGACATTTGATCAAATAAAGAGATAATGTATATTTAAAACCAAGGTGATAAATTCCGGTTTTGGTTTTGATTTCAATCACGGAAATGAAAATGTCTCGATTTTGGTTTGAAATGTCAGTGAAAATCCTATAAAATTACAAAAACACATGGAAACATATGCCAACTTCAAGAATTTTAAGATGGAATTTCAAGAAACACTGGAATCAGTACAAAATCACACTTAGAAACCATCCCAAAAGAAACACAATCATCCATAATGGTTTAATAGCATCGAACGCCTAGTGACATGCATTGTTAGTACATATCAGATTTCACATGTAATTCATATAAATATTTATACACAATATATACCACACTTAACAGGCAATTCATATAAATATAATTATGTTATGCGAAACATATTGATATAATATAACACCAATGCACTTACGATTTTGGTTTTGGTATCATTTTGGTGGGGATGGAGACGGAAACATCTCTAACGTTTTGTGTCGGTTTCAGTAGAAATTTAAAACCATGTTTAAAACTAGATCAATTTGTAACATGAATACAAATTAACCATCAGAAATAAATAAAAAAGATCAAAGTAATTATTATCTTTAAACATATTATCAGCCCAAATGGAAGATAAGTGAGATTACAACAAAATCAAGAAAATATGGAGAAGAATTATTATATATATTCATATATGTACACATGTATGCATGTAAAATGAAAGTAAACATAAAGTAGGATAAATATATATACCGATGCACGATATATAGCCGCTTGAAAACGACTCTGCCATGTCCTTCGTGAATCATCAGTATCACATCTGAAAATGAACGCATTAACATGTTCCACAACCTACATTAAAAAAAGCCAGTTTAAATAAGAAACATGTGATCTAGGCAATAATTTCCAACACTCAAATCAAAGAAAACAAATTTTAAAATAATGACCACGTCAACAAGACCTTGATGTTGGACTGCCCCACATCACAGACAGCTATTACATTTTCTGCATTTCCCGCAAGCTCTGGAGGAACCTGATATACTTGTTTCCCTCGTAAGCTGAAGAAGAAGGTGAGAATTTAAAATATTTAAATATTTAAAGCCCATATGCAACAAAGCAATATGAAAGTTCTCATAGAGAAATTAATCAATCCAGATTTTGGATAAAATTTATATTAAAGAGGTATCAACATTTCATGATAAGACTCAACATTTCCATAGCATGACCAACATCCTATCTGATGAGTTGCAGCTTTTGTGCTTTGAAAGCCATGTTCCTTTTCATTCTACATATAAAGGTACTATTAGACAAAAACTGTAAAATATGAAGAATCTTCACCCAACTAAGGACAATACCCTTTTGGGGGTGCCAAGTCATAGATGCTTGGGTGCCCTGCCAACAGCCAGATCACAAGTTCCAAGCAACTTCAATAAGCGGCAATGGTACCATGAAAGCTTCATTGTTGACCGTGGACTTGGAGGGTAACTAGGTCAGTGAAAAGGGTTAGGCTCGTCATATGGGACTACCATACAGGATCTGTTGCACGCTTGACTTCTCATTCTATAGCCCATCCACAGAATTTAGGGCATGTGCATGTGATGCTTCCAGTCGTTTAAAGCTTAAACCATTTTTCCATAATTTATGTTGAACGACAAGAAATCATGTGTGCAGTCACATGAATGACGTGACCAGTGCCGTCTGTTCATCACAAAACCATATAGCGGATGATTCCTCAAAAGAATAAGCTAGCATTCTGAAACAAAGATACCTTCCTAAATTTGGACACAAACTTGTTCAATCCAAATTTTAGTGTTAGCGCCCTTTTTAAGTATTTTTGGTCAAAAGTGACTACTGAGTTTGGGAATCATATAGCATCATGCAAAGTATACCCTTATTTTCGCCACCACAGTCCTTTCTTTAAATTAAGATATCGCCGCTGATTAAAGAAAAGGAAAAATGAAGAAACAGTTTTTGATGCAAGATAACGCCATTAGCCAACAGTGTTTATAAGAAAAGTTAATTAATCTATGAAGCATGGTCAACATTGGTCCATCTTTGGGTGACAAAGAAACACCTAACCCAAGAGGTCAACACCGGGTCCATCATGGATTTCATTACAAAAGCAGGCACTGACAGTTCCAATTTTTATTGAGCTCATGGTGATAAACATGCAGCTGAACAAGCACTAAATTCTGGTGTAAAATATCATGCAATAAGATGGATTCTACAATAGTCAAACAGATTGGAGAAGGAGGATTCAATGCAAGTGGAAATGCTGCATTCTTCCCAATTAGGATAAGATTGGAAACCCTAGTGCTTTATTCATCGACAAACTGGTAGGGGTCCAACCAAACACCAACAAGCACATCAAAAAGTCGAGATAGCAGGAATTTCAACTATGAAGAATAGGGCATTGAAAGTGGTAATTGTAATGAATACCCATGTTGGGATGGATATGACTTGGATGGATGAATTGTCAAAGAAAACATTTATATTGTATCAAATATCAATTATTATGAGCTAAGTCAGACGGTGAAACCTAAGGCCTTGCTTACTGGTAAATAAGCACATTCAAAATTTTCACTTATATTGATTTCATTCAAAATTTTCTCTTATATTGATTTCATTCAGGATTTTCATTTATATTGATTTCAGAGGATTGGACATCCAGCAAACTAACTATTAATAGGAATTATATCAGACAAAAATTAGTTGGAGGACATCCAGCAAACTAACTATTCAGAGGAGTTATAGTGAGATGTTTTGAGTGAGTTCTTGTTTGAATGAGAAGCATTTTGTGCAAAAAGGAAAAGGGCGTTATTCCTAACCTTGTTCAATGATGGTTTGAAACAAAGGGTTTTGCTAATGAGTGCCTTAAGGGAACTCATTAAGCATCATTTAATTACTCTTGGGATGTTAAATTTATGCATATTTAGAAGAAAAAATCTCAAAGCAAGTGTAAAATGCTCAAAGTTTGTGTAAATTAAACGTCTCAAGGGCAATTAAATGATGCTTAACGAATGCCCTTAGGGCATTCATTAGCAAAACCCTTAAGCAATATGTGTCACGAAGGGGTCACAAGTATATAATTACTTGGACCTCCTACCATCTAATGACTATATAAGTGTCATCTTATGAAGTTTCTGGGCTAACATTGAAGCTTCCTTTCCCGGGAAGTTTGCGTGACTATATATTTTTACTTTTAAGTAGAATAATTGGTTTACAAATTTCCATAAAGTTCCTAATTCCAAGATAGTTAAGTGAGAAATGTGTGCTTATCCGTTGGAGTGGCAAAGCCTAACACTGATGTTGAATTGAAGAAGCATATTTAAATGGATCCAATAAAATCATGTTATAGTGAGTGTTTTTTTTTGTGGGGAAGGCATTTCAACATGGATTTCTACCTCATTTCTCTCTTTCAATTATGTTCTACGAAAAAACAGGGCCAATTGCACAAACTTTGCAAGTAAGATATATTTTGGGAGCTGAGATCTGGGGTCCCAAATTTTTACGTGAATGCCGTTTGCTCGTGTTTTCAAACAAATTACTAGTTAGAGAAAGCCAGACGGTTATCCCATGGCATATGTTTTTATAATTACAGTACTTCTGTAAGACAGAAAAAAAATCGTAGCCCAATCTAACTAAAACTCCCACCAAAAGCCTCATCTTCCCCCAACACCCTCATGCAAACCTACAGCACTCCTATGACCTAGCAATACAATTTCTCCAGCCTTGCATTGCTATCTGCCTATCTGAGGCTGAATGAACAGAGGCCACAAGATCATTGTCTTGGCTTTTCCAGATTTGTTCATTAACCCTTGATTTGTGGAGGTTTAAAATAGACAGATTTTAAACCTCCACAAATCTGTCCATTTTGAACCTCCACAAATCTGTCCATTTTGAACCTCCACAAATCAAGGTTTAGGATGATCCTATGGAGTATATTTTTTGGGCACACCTATCTATGTCAGGGTCCATCAGATGAATGGTTTCGATCACCCAAACAATGTGGGCCCACCCTAATTCTGGTCGACGGACCAGATAACTTTGTATGTGTGTTTTTATAGGTAGATCTCAGTAACAACAAATAGACAGAAAACAACTGTAATTAGTTTTATCGGCAAACAAATTACTTTTACACACCCATCCATGTATGCTGGTAATACCGAGTTCAGAATAGGCACATACAATTAATTGTTTTAATCCCATAAAGGGCACTCTTAGAAGTTTATAATAAACTTCCCAGAACTGCTCAAGCCAACAAGTTCTAGTGACAAATTTTATAACCATTTTCTTGTGCACTTGTCTGCCAATTTTGGTTATCCTCTTCAGCTTATTAATTTATTTTCTCTCAGTAGATTGAACATTAATATTTTTAATTATATGAAAAAGAAATATGGTCAGATACCTCATAAAAGATGCACAATAGAATAAAATAGAAGGGCATTCTCAGAAAAAAGAAGAAGAAGAAGAAGAAGAAGAAGAAGGGCTATACGAGGAACCTGAGATACTGTTTGTAAGTTTTAGAAGTAGGGCTTTCCAGTATATAGAGAAATGGCCCAACTAGACATATGTATCTCCGTTGCCATACAGCTTCCCTATTTCCAACACCCTATTAAGTAAAATTGTAAGAGAGATGAGAATTTCATTAAATTCAAAGACCAATTTTGCAGAAGAAAATAAGAACAAACCTTCCATGAGAGCAGAGACAACCATCCCTCAAAATCAGCTTGATTCCAAGGATGAGGAAAATCTGACTCCTCCTCGTCCTGGGTCTGAAAGATCTTTGCAACTTGCATTAAACGATGGTAACGAGCTGGGGAGAAATGAAACCCAAGAGAAGGCAACCGCATAGCAAGTCTTGTTGATGGATAGAGAGGACATTCTGATCGAATCTATAAGAGAACGGTAAAAAAACAAGAAAATATAGTGGTTACGCTGATGCCATTAGGTAAAAGTAAATGAAAAAAGAAACATAGGGTAGCAGTTACCTGCTGAAATTTTAGGACTATCCCACACTTTTCAATAACAGGCAACAAATTAATATTGCTGGGATGGAGAGAACCCGCAGACATTTCAAGAGGAGTTTGACTCCAATGATAGTCACCATCCACCAAGAAAGCAGATACATCACTCAAACCCAAATTGAACTTTAAGTACATATCACTTTCAGGTGAGTCCGTATCATTATCATCCTGTGCATAGGAAAGAAATTTCACATCGGAGTTGTGCTCAAAGAACTCAACATTACAGACAGATTTTGGTTGGGACTGAAACCGAAATCCTTCGAGCCTGAAATTTCGGATTTTTCCCAATTTTTTGCCGAATTTTAAGTAGTTTCGGCTGAAATTTTGAAATAATAAATTAATTGTTTTTTTACCAGATTTCAGCCGAAATTTCGAGATTTCGACCAAAATTTCGGTTTCAGACAAGGCCGAAACCAAAACCTAAACTTAAATCCATGGTTACAGCTTCACTATAGAATGTCTGAAATAACCTGTGTGCGAAGCATCAAGTTTCCTAAATCAAGTAGAAGTTTAGTAGCGTTCGAGTTATCAGGACAAAATTCAGTAGGAATGGTAATCTTGGGCGCTGCAATATCCAAGTCCAGCAAAAACCTAGCAGCAGATGAATGTATGATGAAAATAGAACTCTTAATATCTCAGCGTACAAAATTATATTGCAAAATTAAAATTTCCTGGAATGGAAAGCAAACATTGCAAGCACACTAACCAGGAAGATAATATTCTAGACACCAAGAAAAAAATTTGCTGTCCCATAATGCAGATGATTGTGCAGAACTAAAAAATATTTTAAACATAAAAGAATGTCTATAAACAAGATGGCTAGAAAGATTGAAACAAACCTGGAACGATCCATCAATGCTCTAGTAACTTGTTGTTGAGCAGTACGTTTGACTTCATCAATTGTCATCTTCACATAAAGCAGAAAAGGACGCACCAGTCAAAGCAAAATTTATAAATATGCTTACTTCCATAATCCCTATTTCACAAATATCTCTGATATTTTCAAAATATCGCGTTTTTATTGCGACGTTTGATAAAAGGACAAAATCCCGAAATAATCCCGAGATTTTAAAAATATAGTGATATTTTCATTTTTATCATAAAATATCACAATAATATCCCGATATTTTCCCTTGCTGAGAAATTCCCGAGAACGATATTTGTGACATAGCATAATCCAAATATCCTGTAAGAAGTTGAATGAAACCTGGACAGCAGCAGCAGTTTCCAAAGCTATTGTCTGACTAACGGCGGTACTGCTTTTGAAAAAACTGGTAATTAGGTTGATCGAGTCTTTCAAATACTGTACAAAAATATGCCATCATTAAAGAAGCTCAAACATATGTAATGCACGATTAAGCAAATGAAGAGAAACATACAGTCATGTAGCAAGGTGAAGCTTTAGCAACCAGACTCCAATCCACTTCGGCATCAAAAGGCTTGTAGGAAAATACACCAACTAATGACTCATCAAGAACTGCACTCTGAATAAAGATTAGACAAGAATACGTGTTACAATTACAAATGGAGAAACTGAATACATAGCAAAGGTCCTGGGTTAAAGTTGTTAACCTACCAACTTCTCCAAAAGCTTAAGCTGTTGGAGAAGGGCATTATTTATCTTTTATACTTTAATGAAAGTATACAAGATTAAATCACGCCATCTCCAACAGCTTAAGCTTTTGGAGAAATTGGTTGTTTCACATGGCATCAGAGCAAAGGTCCTGGATTCAAAACTCCTTGATATTAAAAATCCACATGTAATGGCCAACCCAAAAGAGGCGCCACATGTGCCACGTGTAGGCTAACCCTAAAAAATAGGGGCCACACGTGAGGGGGGGAGTTAAAGTATAAAAGATTAAATAACGCCATCTCCAACAGCTTGAGCTTTTGGAGAAATTCGTTGTTTCACACCACCAAAAGAGCAGCAGAATCAAACCTCAGCAAGAACCCCATTTGGAGATGACAACCGATATGAACCCAACTTGAGGTCAAAAACTTTTGCCTCTGAATAAAGTTTCACAGAACAATCCAACCCTTCACAAGATAATTCAGCAAGAGACTCCCGATATTCAGTAATAAGCTTTGAAGCATTATGTTTCATATGGATTTCCAAAAAGGTATGAAGAACGGTCTTCTTGTCTTGAGTTGGCAGCAACTGCTCATCAACACCTTCCTTGTAGCCGATGATCTTATTTAATTGTTCCCAATCCTTCTCATTGAAATGCCCAGGTCCATTTTCATCCTTGCTGGTCTGCTCACTCCTGAAAATAACAATCTTTGTTGTTAAAGTTTCATGCCAATATAATGAAAGACCACTACCGAAGAGAACAAGTCTCAAGGTCAATTTATCAACCATCCAAGCGACCACCATGATTTCTTTGCCTTCTGTTTTTTCAGGTAGAGGTCAGATTCTGTCGACTGTTCAACAAATTTGTGAGCCAACATCCTGAGTGAAAAACAAGAGCCAGTAAATGCTAAATACACTTGTGCAAATATGAAAACAATTCGAAGCACCCAGAAATCAGATGGAAAATTTCAAGCAGATGACAAATTAAGCCTGGTTATAACATTTAGCTTCTCCAGTTACTCCTATCTTGAAAAAAGTAATATAATCTCAAATGAACCTGAAAACATGAATGATATCTCCACCCAATGGGGCCATAGTGATACCTCCAATAACTTTGTCAAAATCTAAATGGTTCTTTCAGTCAAGAAAATCACTGATATTGGTTGGTAAAAGAAAATTGATAACTCAAATAGCAGTATCTGATAATGACCAAATGACAATTTTGTTTTCTTTTTCATTTTTTTGTTTGGCAGGTAAGCTGGGGTTGAACCTCAGACCACAAGGTTGCAGAACAAAGCCTTGTGGTCTGAGGCTTAACCCCAAATGACAATTTTGTTACAACCTGATAAAGCTTACCTGGTAAGATTAAGACCAACACAGGGATGCATATTTCCAATGCATTGTGTTTGAATTAACCACTCCTAATTGATAATTACCAAAAAACCGCACATTACCTCCACTGAAGAATAACTTCGATATCAAGCCCGCGATCTAGTTCATCGATGTCTTTGTTGTCATCAACTACTAACCGATTAACATCAGATTTCAGGAGAGAAGCATAGAGAGAGATATATCTCTTACGAATCCTTGTATACCGCAGAACCTGCTCCCATGATAGTTTCCCACTGCAATACAATAAACATGTTCAAAGCATATAGAAACCCATCAAAAGTCTCTGCACACATGGAGCAAACAAACAAAAAAACTCATATCTTTAATGTGACTTCCTAAATTGAATGGTGTGCACTCCAGCAAATTATCATATTGACAGATGGATAAACAATGAAGCAGAACAGTTCACAGTTCCACCTGGCTTTGAGATGCTGACTATGAAGTGAAATGCCTACAAAATCCCCAATAACAAGGTACAAGGGTTATCCAGGTCCGACAGCTCATGTGAGATCTAAATGGACTAAAGGTATATGATGGAGATCCATAAAGTCTGGCCTAAGCAATATCTAAATCCATGGAAACTCAACTTCCTTAATATCTGGAAAAGAAAACAACAACATAACAAACAAGACATTCATATAGCAACTACCTTCCCGCAAATATGCCCATGATATTCAAATCTTATCTCTTTCAATGTGTATGTTAAGAAATAAAATAAAGTGCCTGTTTTTATAGGCGGGAAATATGGAAGTAAAACGCATACTTATAATATCCTACTAACTAGACTGCTTTGGGGAGAGCAACCCACATCAATAGGGAGATGCAGTATGGATAAGGAAGATAAATGGATATGTAGTTATAAATTCTAATACTAAACTGATGCAGGACAGAAAAAGCAGACCCTGGGTATTGTGTTTTGATAACAATTGAGAGGACAGCCAACTAGAACTAACCATTAAAAAAAAAGGAGGAGGAAAAAGAAAGCCAACTAGAACGAATATCCAAGGCTTGAATTAACTTAGTCCATGGGAATAGATATGCAATGTGGAATTCAATAGACTGGTTGTGCATAAATGAAGGACCAGGGATGTGTAAACCAGGTTGTAAAGGGGCTGTAAATTAACTTTAATAGAAGTTTTGGGACTGGTTTAGGTTTAGGACGAACAGGAGAGGTGATTAGTAGAATTCCAGGGTAAATTAAACATGCGCAGGGACTGTTGGGTGCCAGGACAAGGTATAAGGAGAATAACAGTCAATAAAGATAGGTTGTAATTTGTAAAGTGATTATCAGGTTATAGGGTGACTCGTTACAGGTTTTAAAGTGTCTGGACAGTTCATAAGGACTGTACAAGTTGCTTTTGGTGACAGGTGGGGATTTTAACGGATGGGTAAAATAGTTTAGGATGAGAAAGAAAGGTAATGTAATGTGTATATTCAGGTCATGGTCTTAAATTTCCACAGAAACCGACACCAAAAGACAGAAATGTTTCAATTTCCATCCCCAACGAAACGATACCAAACCAAAAACGCATATCGAAATCAAAATCATAAGTGCATCAGTGTATACGTTATCAGTGTGTTCCATATATTTACATGAATTGCATGTGAAATGTGGTGCAAGTACAATATATACATATTTATATGAATTACATGTGAAATGTGGTATGTATTGTATTATCAAACCAGGCATGTCATCAGGTGTTTGATGTTACTAAATCATTATGGATGGTTGTCTTGTTTATGTGATGGTTTCAAGGTATGCTTTTGTATTTATTCTAGCATTTCCTGAAGTATCATCTTAAAATTCTATCATTTGCATATGTTTCTATATGTTTCCGAAATTTCACAAGGATTCCATCGAACTGTCAAACTAAAACCGAAATGTTTCCATTACCGTGGTGAGAGTGACCGAAAGCGAAGCCAATAATGAAATTTAAATCCATGGTTCGAGTGGACTGATCCTGTAGAGTTTAGGCGGAAAGGCTAAGGATAAGGTTGTGAAGACAAGTTAAAGGCAGTGGTAAAGCTTGATGACAAGGATCAATAGGTGCAAAGCTTGGGAGAATAGATCAGAGAAAAGAAATAAAGAAAAGAGGGAAAAGAGAGAATAAAAGGAAAAAGGGAAAGTACAGGGATAGAAAACTGGCCCGAAGGGTTTTCCTAGGCATCACACCATAGGATATGAAGCATCACACTTCAGAAATGCATCACACGTAATCTATGAAGCAAGGATACAGGAACGACACGATACGCGTACGTGGATACGTGATTTTTTTATTTTATTTTTTTAAAGGAAACGGGTACGTTGGGGGTACGCTGAATATAATATATTTTTATATTTTATTACATATTTATTAAAATTAAAGGCCTTGATCATTTGGGATTGTCCCAACTCCCAGCTGAATGTGAGCCCCAAACAGATTATTGGACTCAAAATTAACATAATTTCGACTCCAATAATCAGTTTTGGGCTCTCAATCGCAAATGACCAGGGTCTAAATGTAATTTTGAGCTCAATGTGAGCCCCAAACAGCTTTGAATTGTTTGTTGTTTGGGTGCGTACCCGGTGTGCTCCCAGAGAGTACCCGTGCTTCCTAATACGTAATCAACATAAAATTCATATCCAGAGCTTTCAGGGCCAATAGGATAAAATGGATCACATGTAATCAATATAAAAAACATCAATTATCACTCATATCCAGAGTTTTCAGGGCCAAAGACCTTTCACATTTATAAGATATGCAAGCCATACAAAAATTTACAAAAAAAGGACTCATACTCTTTGTTGCAAAACAACCCGCAGTCTAATTGGGACTCCTATTATACTTAAGTCACTAACTCCTAATTGAAATAAACTCCTATTACATAGACTCTATTCAATCCTACTACAAATAAATTACATTTCTTTTTTGAAATAAAACTCCTAATTCTACTCAAACTCCTAATGACTTATTACTTTCGTTACATGGACCCTTCCGACCACAAATAGACTACTCGAACTTCTTTTAATTTGCAGCGTAGGCCCTTGAGGTTAATGGTCAACTTATATGATTAATTTCTTTTTTTATAATGACTTGCATGATTAATTTCAAATGACCACCCCTATCGTTTAATATTTCTGTAATACTTGTGTGGGTCATTTTAAATACCTAAAACTTAAAGAAACCAAGTAATATTAGTGGAAAAAGACCATGATACACCTCCTATAACTTAAAAGGACTTAAAAAACACCTAAAGGTCACATGAAAAACAGAATATGGGCCCTACGATAGTCCCCATTATCCATCCTTGCTTGAGAAAAATCGACCCCATCGAATATAATGATTGGCATGACATATAGGAGCTTGTCGGCTTTGGTCCTCCCACAATTTACAAATGGTTGACCCAATGTTAACAGGATCGCCCTTCGACCCGCGATCCCGCGATTCGGGGTCGCCGACCCCAAACATGGATCGCCAAAAATGGCGTCCCGGCGACCTGCAGGAAAGAGAGAGATGCGTAGAGAGACGGACGGGGCAAAGAGAACAAAAAAAAAAAACAACTCTCCTTCCCAGGTTTAATCTAATCATACCTCATTGGAAGCCAAAAAAAAGAAGAAACTGAGAAGAGGTAAAGAGACTAACCCGAAACAGATGTTCCGACAGAAACTTCCACTGAAGATCGCCAACAGAAATACAATCCATGTACAGTATTTTTTTTTTAATGGTTCCATATACAGTATTGTAAAACCTCCCTCCCTGCTCCTTGCTTTTGCAGAGAGAGGGGGGTTCGTAAATGACTCAAGAGAGGAGGGAAAAGGGAAACCGTGAAAGGCATGCGGCCACTTAAAAACTCTAAACAAATCCGACCACAAGCCTACTAATATTGGCACTACAACTTTTAACCTTTTTTTTAAACAGTTGTCAAATGTTATTGCCTTTCCCAAATACTGATATTGGCACTACAAGTTTTAATCTCTTTTTTAACGAGCTGTCAAATGTTATTACCTTTCCCAAAAACTGTCAGCAACCACCGGTTGATATGCTTGATTGTCATATTTAAGATAAGGCCTAATAATGCATTAGCATCTCTTGGCATAACATTAAACTAGAGAGAGATCACCAAAGCGGCCCGGATTAGAGCTCCAAACCGACCCACAACCCCATATAGCGAACCGACTTAGCCTACCCTCATCATACCCTATACCCATTCCCGTACCGCGCACCAACTGTGTTCCAGGAAACCTTGGGTTGACCCTTTCAGCAAGGTAATTATTTCCAATGCACAAGAAGCTTTGAGCAATTGTGATGGCTTGAAGTAATGTGACCACAAGGTCGACCTTTGATATATTCCTTGTAATGTGTCAGTTTAGTTTAGTGGAAAGATACTTTGGTATTATGCTTCCTTAGGTTTATAGACTTCTACTCGCACATCCACACGTAGTAAAAATTTGGCAGGGGCCCAAAAACCACAATCGGTGACTTGGTTGGCATGATCTGAAGCTCCTGCTGGCTATTTTGAACAATTTTCCTCTTCAAGGCATGCTGGATAACGATTATTGCCCACTTGATCCTCATATAATGTCCCCAGCCTAACTTCTAACAAAACCAATCATGAATGATGATAGTCATTCTCTTTATCCTTGTGTAATAAGTACGAGCTAAATAATGTCAGAATCAACTTTGAATGGAGATGGATGCTCTCATTTGTTGCTCTAATTCCCTGCCCGCTCAGGCACGAAGTCGCAGATATTACGCTGCACGTCTTGCATGGAAGGTAGTTCATCGTCTGGCTTGGTGATCAAACATAATGCCTCAGTTGCTGGAGTGTTAGGCATTACCTTCACATGGTGCTGAAGAGACTGGTGATATGGGAGTCAGAAGGATATGCTTTCCTTTATGCATAAAGCGCTGGAGCGTTAGGCATTACCTTCACATGTTGCTTAAGAGACTATGGTGATATGGGAGTCAGAAGGATTTGCTTTCCTTTATGCATAAAGCGATAGGTATTTGCTTGCCCGCTGTGACACACACCTTGGTCGTAGTCCAAGGACACTTCAAGAACAAATGTGTCGCGTTCATCGAGACAATGTGACACAGAATGAAGACGTTATAAATACCACATGCAATATTAACCAAAGGGTGTTTAGTTACCAGGAGGGTGGTATTATCTTACCACGCAATATTGTATGACCTTGGATGCGACTGAGCAGTAAGTTGGAGTCGATCAACGGTAGCAGGAGAAATAGCATTCATGCAACTACATCCGTCGATAATAAGATTGCAATACTTATGGTCGCCCCTGACCAAGTGACATAGGACATCCAACTAGAACTAATATCCAAGACTTGAATTAACCGGATCAATGGGAAGAAATATGCATGGTGGAATTCAATGGAATGGTTATGCATACATGAAGGCCTGGTGATGTGTAAAATAGGTTGTAAAGGGGATGTAAATTAACTGGAATAGAAGTTTGAGGACTGGTTTAAGTTTAGGACAAAATGGGAGGTCATAAATAGAATTCCAGGGTAAACTAAACATCCGCAGTAGGGTGACTAAAAGTAAATAAAGATGGGTTGTAAAGTTATTGGTAGGTTATAGGTTGACTGGTTACATGTTTTAAACTGTCTGGACAGTTCGATGGACTGTACATGTTGGTTTTGACGACATGTGGGGATTTTACTGAATGTGTAATAGCAGTTAAGGACGGGAATGATGGGTGTAGGGTATGTTCAGGTAGATTGGCCTTAAGGTCTAGGCCGAAGGGTTAAGGGTAAGGTTGTGAAGAAAGGTTGAAAGTAGTGGTAAAGCTTGATGATAGGCATCAATGGTTGCAAGGCTTGGGAGAAGAGGTCAGAGAAAAGAAACAAAGAAAAGATGGAGAAAGTAAGAAGGAAAGAAAAAGCAAAAGTACAGGGATAGAAATTTAACATGGAGTCACACCTCAGACCAGGGTTCTCCTACGCGTCACACTGTAGGATATGAGGCATCACACTTCATAATATGCATCACACCCAATCAATATAAAAAAATATCAATTTTCATTCATATTGAACTGTTTTCAGAGCCGGCAGGCCTTTCATATTTATAGCCTATGGAAGTCATACGAAAATTGCCCGTTGCAGAATAACTCCTAATCTAACTAGGACTCCTATTATGCTTAAACTACTAACTCCTAATTGAAATAAACTCCTATTACATAGACACTATTCAATCCTACTACAAATAAAATACTTTTCTTCTTGAAATAAAAAGCTTAATTCAACCCAAACTCCTAATGACTTGGGACCCCATTACCTGGACCTTTCCTACACAAATAGACAATTAGGACTTCTTTTAAGTTGCACTGTGGGCGCTTGAGGTCACCCACCGGCTTAAGTGATTGATTTCAAATGACAAAGTGCCCTTTCTACTTACGATTTTCGTAATACAGTTGTGGGCCCCATTTTAAGCACCTACAACTTACATAAAGCATGTGATACCGGAGGAAAAAGACCATGGTACCCCTCCTATAACTTAAGAGACTTAAAAAATTACGTAAAGGACACTTAAAATTAGAATATGGGCTCTAAAATGATCCCCATCATAGGATCTCATCCATAGAAAAGAAAATAAAGAAAATGAAGCTTAAATGGAATGAGTTTGGTACCTTGCCTTCTTCATCTGGTCTGAAACAGCTTTGTATGCATATTTCCACCAAAGGCTAGGGCTCGATTTGACTGGGATGATTGGACGATAGTGAGCATACTTTAGACGTTGATTAAAGGAAGCAAAGTTATCTGCCAACTTCAAAATGTCCCTGTATCCATCCTACACCACAAATCAAGAACTTGTTCATGACCAGTTCCAGTTCCCAAAATTAAGCTAAATGTATAGTAAAAAGATGAACCTTCGATATGCAGAGTGTAACATCATCTAGGTCAACTGTCGCTTTCTGAAGAGGTTGCCCCGTAGTTCTAGACTCATCTGGTCGCAGCTTTGCATACTTAGCTCTCCCCGTCACTGGTTGAAGAATGTAAACGTGTTCCGAAGGAACATTAGCTGGTTTACCATCTTTACTCTCAATTTCAAATACCTGAAAGCACATAAAAATCCAATGATCATGATTTGCACCAATTGAAAGAGAGAACATTAAGGGAGCAATGAATAGTGTCATACTTGACTCCATTCTGAAGGAAGCAAATCCTCCCATCGTTTGTCAATACTCCATGGACGAATGTCAGAATCAAAATAAAGAGCCAGGCGTTCCAGTTCCACAGACTGCAACGAGTTGATCGAACCAGCAGACAATTAAATAACAAGCAGAGTGCACAACAAATAGAAGCTAATATATACAGGAGATTTGTGGAGTAACAAGTAATAACAGATGTTTCGCACCTGTCCCCACATCTATAACCAACATAGCCCACAAAGTTTCATATCAGGCTAATCTAGAGATTTATTCAACAAGGAAGTCGAAGGTGCTTATGTCTATAAAATATGAAAAAAAAAAAAATCCACCAATGGAAGTGCATATAGAATGAAACTTGGGGCGTTCAAGGACAAAT